>NC_090443.1:791449122-791753109 GCF_031143425.1 Pleurodeles waltl
AACTCTGGCCGTTAAGGACTGCTTTAAATCACGATTTAAACGCTCCACAACAGAATTTCCCTCCGGATGAAATGGAGACGAGAAATGGAGTTGGACCCCCAACGAAGCCATGGTGTCTCTGAATGCCTTAGAGGCAAAAGCAGGGCCCTGGTCTGAATGAAAAGCCGCAACTTCAAATATATCGATAAAGATGCGCAAATCTTTAATAACAGTTCGAGCGTCAGCCGAGCGTTGTGGCCAGACCCACACAAACCTGGAGCACGAATCTACAGCAACCAATATATATTTGTATGCACTATCTGGTGTCAGCGGACCACAATGATCCAAGTACACACACTGTAATGGTCTATTTGAAATCAGAAGGGGCGTCTGCTGCGGGCGTCTAGCCGACGATGCTTTAATTTGTTGACAAACGTCACAACAAAGGACATATTGCTTCGTCTCTTTATAGAGACCAGGCCACCAGTAACAAGCCTGTAAAAGTGAAATCGTAGCAGCCACCCCAGCATGTGCAGAAGCCACCTCCTCATGTGCTGCAGAAATCAATCGAGGTCTCTCAATTTTATTGGGAATTTCACGCACACCAATGCCTGGAATTGTAACAGTAGCATTCAGCGCACCATTCAAGCAGTAACTATATTTTGAAGGAAATCCTTTTGGAAAGGGCGTGCCATCAACCGTAGCCTTTATGGCAGCCGAAATTTCTGTGTCCGGTTTGGTACTCGAACGAGTCACTGCGGCCACAGTGGTGACAGCCACTGCCGATTTCGCGGCTTCATCAGCCAAAGTATTCCCAGCAACGTGTATTCCAACGCGCTGGTGTCCAAGTGTATGCACAACATGGACTTTAGGAAGCGTTTCCTTCAGATCCGCAACCTTACCCCATAAAATTTTATGTTTAATGGTGTTGCCTTTAGAATCTCTGAACCCATTCATCTTCCAATAGTGCAGATATTCATTGAAAGACTGAACACAGTAGTAGGAGTCACAGACCAGCAAGGTTAAAGTTGCCGGATCCGCGTGCTCCAATGCTAACAATAGAGCTTTGAGCTCAGCCAGCTGTGCCGTGCAATCTCCCAAGGTTTTAGTATAAGTATGTCGGGGGCAGAACACTTCCCCCTCCATAGTGCCGCTCACCACCGCACATGCAGCAGAATACTGTTGTTTAGTCCCAACCGCTGGTTGCGCAGAGCCATCGGTATACATGACCACCTGATATTGGTCAATAGACAACGTACCAGCAGGAACAGGGTATTCTATCTCATGTTGAAGAAATTCTTGAGTCTGCAGTTTAGGGTCAAATATGTAATCTACATCAGTGTCTGTCAAAGACGTAGCCCATTGTATCCACTGCTGGTGCAGAGCTTTCGAATTGTGAACACTCGCTTTTGTAACTGCCTCTAAGGCCGGAATTGGGGAAACGACAACGATGCGTTGACCCTGGGACAGCGGTCTTTCTTTAATAACAGCCATCTGTACTGCAGTGAGAATTTTCTCAGTCTGTGCAAAACGTTGTTCTGCAGCAGAATACAAGTAAGACTTGTATGCAATCGGGGCTGTCTCCCCCTCATTAAAGGTGACATAAGTAAACCCAACAGCCCCAGGTATGACCCTGATGACTAAATGTGTCTTATTGTCCCGTGTGTGTAAGTGTTTAACTGCTAAGAGATCACTTTGTAATTCTCGTAGTATGTGTGTATGTTCAATCGTCCAAAATCTACTCGAAAAATTCGGGCAAATCAACTCGTATAAGGGTTTTATATGCGACGCATAATCAGGAATGTAAGTTCTGCCAAAATTCAGAAACCCCAACAATGACTGGAGCTTCCGAACCGTATTAGGAGGCTGCAATAAAGCACATTTCTCCAAAAAATGTGGCGCTAAGCGCTTGCCCTCACTCGACAACTCATTTCCCAGGAAAATGACGCTGAGGAAGGCAATCTTCGATTTCTTAAAATTAAACTTATAGCCAATATCAGCAAACCCCACAACAATGCGCGATACACGCCTTAGATGTTGCAGAATCTCATCGTCTGTCAGATATATGTCATCAACATATGATAACGCTTCAGGGTCGAACTCATGCAGCATTTCAGTTACACGAGCCGAAAACAGTCCTGGGCTATTCCTATACCCCTGAGGCAAACAACAACAAAATTTCTGAGAGCCAAACGCACTGAAACAGGTATAGTCCCGACTCTCGGGCGCTATATTCTGGCAGAAAAATCCATTCGAGATATCTAATGTTGTCTTGTATTTTTTGCGCACTATATTATTCATAAGCGCTGCGCTGTGTGAATTCTGTATTGCATATGTGCGTGTATGACTATTCAAATGTCTATAATCCACCACTATCCTATATGAATGGTCCGGTTTAGCAACCGGAAATAAGGGATTATTCATCGGCGAGACACAGGGCTCAATTACACCCTGATACTCCAATTGTGTAAGAATTTTTCTAACCGATGCCCTTGCTTCAAATTTGATAGGATACTGCGGTTGTGGCTGAGGTTCGCCCTTTATCGGAATTACATGATAAGGTGATTGTCTGTACCACCCCACGTTATTTCTATACAAGGCGGGAGCCTGTGCTAGAGCCCATGATTCACTATAGGACTCCACTAGTTCTCTCGGAACAAGTGGTGAGAAGGAGGGTGTAATAACCTCCTCCCCAACTGGACAGTCGCAAACAAAGTCAGGTGGCCAATCCTGTTCGGCCAGCAGAACATCATATGATTTTACCACATGGTCCCAAAAAATGGCGTTTATAATACGGTCAATGTCCCCTTCCAATCGTAGAGTCACTGCATATACTCTATCAGGATCAGAGACTCGCATGTCCGCCGTCTCAACTTGTATGAAGTCATCAGTTGCTTTCACCTCCAGATGCTCTAGAAGACTCCGGCGAACTATTGTGACCTCTGCCGCGCTGTCTAACAGTGCTAACGCCCACGTCTTGTTCGTCAAGAGAACTCTCTTCTTGAGCGGCATGTCTAACTGAGACTGCTGCCACTTTCTTCTTTTTAAATTGCTGTTTTTGTTGCAGCGGTTTCTCTTCTTGTTTAATAGAAACCTCCGCCGAGCGTTGTGAATCCTGTCTCGGTTTCACGTACTCCGTCCTCCGCTCTGACCGCCCACCTCTCTCACTTCTCTTTTCCGAGGAGTCCTGAAAGGAACGAGATTGGCGTGTATCAGTATATTGATATCTATCAGGTGTCTTCAAAGTATCCCTATTCCTGAGATTATACTTAATCTGTGGGGTCTCCGGTTGCGGAGACTGCCCACCATCTTTCTTAGGTGTTTGCTGTTTCTTTTCCCAGCGCTTTTTCGAACCCTCAGGTTGTTGCTGTTTAGCATTATCTTTATTATTTTTACCCTGTAACTGGGGTTTTTGTGGTCTAGCCCCTAGGCTATCACGACCAATACTAGAATATGTTTCCGCTATTATTCTCGGAAGCTCCCGCTCCTGATTAAGCAGCGGAACATCCCGAAGACGCATTCGCACTGCTAGCGCTACTGCCTCTCCCTTGAGATTACTCAAAATAATAGAAGAAACTGTGGCAAAATTGCCCAGCAACTGCATGCCCAAATCTAAGGCAGGGGCAGCCCCATATTCATCCTGAATCTGTTTAAGCACGTCCGGTAAATTAGCTAATGTCGGTGTACCGTGTGCCGTAGTATAGAGCGCGGCAAACACCGTGCCCCAGGTATTACAAAGGTCCACCGGAGGAACCATCCCATACGGCAAACATATCGTCAAAATTATATGTTTATCCTGAGGTCCCGTATGGGGAAATACTGCTTCCAGCGTATTAATTTTTTGCGCCAGCTAAAATGGAGTCTCCTCTCGTTTAGCCGATACTTTACCCATAACAGAGTGTACAGTGGCCGGATTAATACCCGGAACCACTGCCTGTGGGTGCGCTGGAGCAGCACGCGCTGCATTCGTATTTAGTGTCTGCATTACAAACTGAACTAATCGTCTATATGTAGCCGTTAATTCCGTATATAAACGACGAACTTCAACCACTGCCAATTGAGCAACCGCAGGATGAGGTGTATGTGTAGCCAGTAAAGGCCAGGTAGGACCATCATTACTCAGCGGACCTAACCTAACTTGTGCTACTGTGTGTGGGAGGGTGCCATCAAGCCAATTATGGTGTTCTTGATAAGATAGAGGTATTTCTAAATAAGCGTAAGCCCTGTATTGTCCAGGGACATTCGCAACAGTGTATTCGTGAAAAGTATTTGTTCCCCCATCCACTGCTGGAAATCCGACCCAAGAATAAAAAAGTTCCGTTCTATAGGCTACATGGGCGTCCACCACAAAAGTGACTGGACCCCCCTGGACTGTCAGTCCATGTGTCAACAGATGTCCCGTGAGCGGGTGACGCATATTAATTGCTATATTCACTACATTAGGATTCGCCATTTTATAAAAAATAGCTCCAGGTCAGAGAAGGCACACCAATATCGGGGTTTTCCTTTCAAAGTTCAAGCTTGAACAACCAACCACTAAGCAATAGGAAGCACCTATGCCGTGGCGGCGGAAACCCTCAGCCCCACGGACGTCTCCGTATACGGAACCGAGGAGTCAAAATATATATGAGACCAAGAGAGTCAGTCGGACCTAATCATTAGTGCCAGACCAAACGTTGGCGGCGCCATGTCGCGTGGGCTCTCATTATTCTAAATTAGACTACTGGATTTCTAGGTAGCAGGATCTATAACGGTGTGGGGGACTGAGTCTGACCCACGTGTAAAGAACTCTGTCACCCTAAATCCGGTTTTTGCTCCGGCTAACTAGCAGTGCCTCATTTCTCCCATGTGGAAGGAATAATTTGGCAGCCGAGCGCATGACATCTTTGGAACTTCTCAGGGAAGTCGTGGTTACTCAGATCCAAACCAACTCTCTTATTTCCAATATGATTTCATGTACAAATGACAAAGACAGTATAAGTTTTATATAATGTTTTTAATAAAACAACTGTATTTTAGATATTAAGGCGTGAGCCGCAATAACCAGAACGATACAACACAGTAGGATTGAAATAGTCACCAGGAGAGTAAAACATAAGAACAAAGCTATCATATTGTCTAACAGTTTCTACTCTCCCTCTGCTTGTTCTATTTAGAGCACAGCATGTTAAGCTTCTAGCTTGCCTATTAGAATCACTGTGGAGACATCAGCCCTCATACCTGAGCAAAGACCTGTGATCTTGGTTCAGCATCTGCAACGAGGCAGTCAGCGTCTAGTTGTGGTTCCCTGGTCGGAATCTCCCTCTTGCGTGTATTGGGACAAGGAAGTGATTTTATAACTAACATGTCATCGTGATCACAAAATGTCCCTACGCAGGAATGCCAAGTCTAAACTCCTACCACGTCTATCGGCAATGTACCAGACTGTATCCTTGACTGAAGCACAGAGTAAATATGTTATGGAGAACTCCAGTGCTGAAGTAGGCAAAACAGTGTGATATGAATAAAAAACAACACCGTAGAACTGGCTATTTGAAAAATAACAGTACGAAGCCTAATAAAAAGCATGTAGAGCAAAGTGCACAGAGGCTCTAAGCTGTCAGCAAATGAATAAAATATATTCAGGGCAAAGTGCACAAAGGCCTAAAGCCTGAAGCTAAAGCGCAACGAATACGTAAAACTAACCACACTACAGTTCCATCTAGTTTGCACCTGCAAATGTCAAGTGCCCTGTTGGGATAAGCCTGTTTCCACTGTTAACCATAACGATACACAATCATGCACTTGGGTTCCATTGCACTTGTTATTGTCATTAGCCATTTGCTCTTGCTGCTTGTTAAGACATGCCTGTTTGTATGTAACATCTGCTTCTTCCCAGGTTCCTTTGGAAGCCTCCACATGTGACACATGCTGTTCTGGAACACTCTTGGCTGTATAAATAGCCCCTCCGAACTTGCATCAGGTCATGGCCTCCTATCTCTATCTAGACTCACACAAGCCTCCATCAAGTCATGCGCAAGCAGCTTGCCCACACTCACCTCCCAAGTTGCTTGGATTTCCTCTGCTCCTGTTCAGTGCAAGCTCAATTTCTGCACCATCTGGCAAATCTTCTGGAAACATACTGGCTTCTGGGTCTTCCAGGTCCTTTCCAGTGACTCCAAGTTCCTGACTCCAGAGAAACCTCAGAGCCTCTCCTCCATGAGCTACATTTCTGTCTCATCTTTAACTTCTAGCAACAACCCACCTGCTGTCTATGAACTCTTGTAAAGTATATCTCAGGTTATGAACCTGATTCCAGGTTAGTGGGCACTAATCTCTGGTTGTACTTGCAGGCCTGTCTGTTACCTCTTTTCTAGTCTAGTGTCAAAGGGTCATAAAACTCATGGCTACCTCACTGGCTTCCCAGTGCTAACACATCAGGTCACTAATGCTACTAAATGTCATTACTCAAGTAAAAATGTCCTTAACATGTTTCTAAATTAGGTTCTGATTGATCCTTCTGATTTAGGTGGGAAGCGTATCCCAGAACGGAGAAACAGTATTGCAATATTAACAGCAGCCGACTCTGGCTTTCACAAACTTCAGCACTGCCAGAAGCCTTGGCTGGCAATGAAGTGTCATCCTCTGAATAATTTTAGACCCCTTGTTATGAACAGCTTTATGCGCCAGGGAAAGTGCTTTGAATTGAATACTTTTATGAACAGGAAGCCAGTGCAAGGATGTCTGGGCAGCTGTTACTGATTGAGATTTGGGCGTTTTCAGCACTGCTCGAATAGCTGCATTTTGTATAACCTGCAGTCTGTTTATGACTGCCTTAGGACTTCCTAAATATAGAGAATGCCCATAATCTAGACATATGAAATAATTAAGCATTGAACCACCACTCTCCGTGATGAGTCCGGTAGCCATCACAATAGTCTTCTTAATTTCTGAGGAGGCCAAATCAAGTGGCCACCAGTTTTTTAACTTGCATTCCAATGTAAATTTACTGTCGACCCAGATTCCGAGACTTTTTACTTCCTCCTTAGACGTGGGCTGGCTATCCATACCCATACAAGTAGGCCAGTTAAGATCTAACCACCGAGATCGATAGTTTCCTACTACCATCACTTCTGTTTGGTCTGTCTTTAATTTGAGACTGCTGGCCACCATCCATTCAACTACATGTTTCAGGCATTTATCTAGGCGGCTGGAGGTGCTTTCTATTGGTTGCGAGAGACTGAGAATGATTTGGGTATCATCTGCATAAGATATCACCATAAAACCATATGTTTTTCTAATGTCAGCCATTGAACGAGCATACATGGTAAATAACACAGGGTTGAGAGAGGTACTCCACAATCCAAATGAAAAACATCTGTTTATCTTCATCATATACTTGAAAGGTTATTTTATGAAGAAAAGAGGTCATTCACTCAAGAGCTGTTGCCGATATCCCTACTTCTGCCAGCCTGTTAATCAGAGTGGAATAAGAAATGGTATCAAAGGCCGCACTTAGAGCCAACAGGATCATGGCTGCGGCACCTTCTTCATTCAAAATCACCCTGTGCTCCTCCGTGGCTGCTAAGAGGGCTTTTCTGTGCTGTTAACTATTCTGCAACTGGTTTTGGAAAAGTGTAGAACCTCTTTTTCCTCTAGATATCATGAGAGGACAACAAAGAGACAGGGCAGTAATTACCATGTAGCAAAGGATCTGTGTGTGCTTATTTTATTATTGGCCTTACTACCGCATGTTTAAACCCTACTGGTACCATTGCCAAACTTAAAGAATGGTTAAAGATGTTAAGGTTGAGATCATGGGTGTTCCCCCTTTAAGCATGGTACTGGGTGGTGTAGGGTCCATGTCAGGACCCAACAACTCTGTCTAATTTGTCAACATCCTCAGGGCATTGTTTTCATCATGTGCATGTAGCACCACTGGGTAGCTTGTAACGTCATTGTACTGTCTGCAGTTCAGGATAGATATTGCCAATGTTTGATATGTACTTGATGTTACCAATGCTTGTTCCACTATAAATTTGTTTTCACCAATGCTTGTTGAACACATGTGACTGTGTCAAGTCCTCTTGCTTCTAAACGTGTCAGGTTCACCTGTTTATTGGTTGCCTGACAACCACCACCCTTCCAAAGTCTCCAGGGAGCAGCTGCCTCTTGTTTTCAAAGACATAAGTCATGCTGGCTATAAATACTCTTGCTGTGCACATGACTCTGCTTGGCATTTTTCCTGTGTACCAAGGAAAGCCCTCTGCACTCTGGAATTCCCTGCAGGCCCCACCTGCTGACCTCTGGACTCAGCCTGCATCAAAGAGCCTCAGCAGAGATCTTCTGGAAAGAACACATTTCTGTCAGCTAAGTGGAGCATGCTGTCTGGAATCTGTTTGTGTAGAATATTATTATGGTCACTTGTTTTTTTGGTGAAAGCTGAAAAATGAGACTGATTGCACTCTTCTAAGGACACAGACATGATTTATGAGTGAGGCCTTGATGAGGGTTGGATAACGGATTTAGCGTGGGGCCCTTGACAACTTTTGTTTTGTAACTGAGAACTGTGACAGAACTTCACTATCCTCCACTTGTTTATTTTTGTACTAATAGTGATTACACAATTCATTGCTAGGATTACATTATGTGTGAGTTTACTTGTTTTTGGTATTACAATTCATTCTGTGTTAATAGTGATTATGCAGTCCAGTGCTAGGAATACTCTAAATGTGAGTGTTCCCGCTTTTGGTATTGCAACTCATTTTATATTGAAGTTTTACCATAGAAAACCTAATGTGAAAGTGCAGATCCATGAAAGAGACTTGCAGAACTTACTAATTTGTTTAGAGGCATTCAATTTTCATCACCTTTTGTATATATTAATCTGTGAGAAGAGAGAGGGCCAATTTGCTGATTTTGCCAGGTGAATGTGCTGTGATAACCAAATTAGACATATTCAATGAGTTCAGTGCATGCCTTTTTGAATGCTGTTTAATAAAACTAGTGCATTCTTAATTGAATGTTGTGAAACAGTCTCTTAATAGCACATTTGTTCACCAATACCGTAATTCATCACAGAGAGGCAGCTTTCAGGGGCTCTACTGACAGTCCTCCATAACCCAAAGAACCGCACCCGGCTGGACCTGGTAAAAAGGAGTGCAGTGACTCTTTCTTTCTTTTTCCAAATCCCCTTCCCTTTTGGGGCACCTGTCAGGGCTCCTGGTACAATCAGCAGCACCGAGAGGTGCCTCAGGAGGTTAGGAGAACAATCACCCCCCCTGCAGGCAACCTGGTTTTCAGGTGAGTGGCTGCACCCCAACAGTCCATAGTTGATCCTGATTGAAGGGATGCTAGAATCTCCTGAGTGTCATCCAATGTCATCTCAGGAAAGTTGAAAAATTTGTCCTGGTCCCACTGAAGGATTTCCTTCCCCTCCCAATCTCTTCCCAGAGTCCGACAAATGTTATTACTTTTTCAATTAAAAATGTTCTTAGTGCATTACAGCATTCCTATAATAGAGGGAGGGCAAATTAACTATTATTCATTTTCATTAGGCTATTCACTGTGCTGTATAGTTTTTTTTTAGCTATTAGTAGCATATCAATTTTGGCAGCAAAATAATTGACTCTAACTTGTCTTAACCCATAATATTTTCTTACTGCCATCTTATATGTAATTTTTCTGATCTCATTATCGTCTTTCCTCCATAATCTTTCCAGCCGCTTAGTTTCTTTTTTTAGTTGGAGAAGATCTGGGGGAAACCATGAGGGTTTCCCTCCAGGGTTTGAGGGCTTAGGTAGCTGAAGAGGGAATGCTAGGTTCAAGTGTATTGTATTGGCCATTTTTCTGTATGTTTTACTCTGTAACTTTTTCCTGCAATGTCATACTTTTTAAAGCAATGGACCGTTACGCCTGCTGGACTCTTCTGGTTGAGGGGATATATAGGTCTTGTAGGTTCATCAAGAACTCTAGGTACCCAGAGCCAATAAATGAGCTGCACCTTGCAGTGGGTTTTCATTCTATACCGGGTATACAGCAATTCAATTGCTGAAATATAAAGAGTGAAAAATAGGTATCAAGAAAACCTTTGTACTTCCAAAATGGGCACAAGATAAGGTGTTGAGGAGCAGTGGTTATTTGCACATCTCTGAATTCTGGGGTGCCCATACTAGCACGTGAATTACAGGGCATTTCTCAAATATATGTCTTTTTTACACACTCTCTTATATTTGGAAGGAAAAAATGTAGAGAAAGACAAGGGGCAATAACACTTGTTTTGCTATTCTATGATCCTCTGAATTTCCTGACAAAAATGGTACCTCAATTGTGTGGGTAGGTTTAGCGCCTGCAACAGGAAATGCCCCAAAACACAACGTGGACACGTCACATTTTCCCAAAGAGAACAGAGGTGTTTTTTGCAAAGTGCCTACCTGTGGATTTTGGCCTCTGGCTCAGCCGGCACCTAGGGAAACCTACCAAATCTGTGCATTTTTGAAAACTAGAGACCTAGGGGAATCCACGATGGGGTGAATTGTGGGGCTCTCACCAGGTTCTGTTACCCAGAATCCTTTGCAAACCTCAAAATCTGGCTAAAAAAATACTTTTTCCTCACATTTCGGTGACCGAAAGTTCTGGAATCTGAGAGGAGCCACAAATTTCCTTCCATCCAGCGTTCCCTCAAGTCTCCAGATAAAAATGATACCTCACTTGTGTGGGTAGGCCTAGTGCCCTCGACAGGAAATGCCCCAAAACACAACATGGACACATCACATTTGTTCCACAGAAAACAGAGGTGTTTTTTGCAAAGTGCCTACCTGTGGATTTTGGCCTCAAGCTCAGCCAGCACCTAGGGAAACGTATCAAACCTGTGCATTTTTTAAAACTAGATACCTATGGGAATCCAAGATGGGGTGACTTGTGGGGCTCTCACCAGATTCTGCGAGTTGATAAGCACATATTCTTCTTTTATACATCTTTAGGCTGACTCTGCTCTGGGGACCCACACAAGTGAGATGTCATTTTACTTGGGAGACTGAGGGGAATGCTGGGGAGTAGGAATTTTGTGCTGGAGCGGTGATCCTACAAAGAAAAGTCAGGAAAATATGCTTTTTTAATCAAATTTTGAGGTTTGCAGAGGAGTCTGGGTGAGAAAATGTTGGGGGATCCACGCAAGCCACACCTCCCTGGACTCCTTGGGGTGTCTAGTTTTAAAAACTGTCTGAGTTTGGTAGGTTTCCCTAGATGAAGGCTGCACCCAGGACCAAAAACATAGGTGCCCCATCCCCCCCAAACACAGGCAGTTTTGTAATATATCATTGTGATGTATTCACCTACGTCTGTGATATGCCAAACACTAAAATTGTGAAAAGAAACGCACTTAAGTTATGTGAAAAAGACCCGTCACCCACCAGCCAAGTTGGTGGCATGCTTCCTCATAGGGGTCCCACCTGAGACACCTAGCGTGTCAAAAGTGTGCTGTGACGCCTGATTACAGCGGAGCAGTTTTTTTTTCATTTTTACCACACATACTGGTTGGATTTGGCACGAGGGTGAGTAATGGTTCAGTAAATCTAATTTTATTAACAAGAGATTTCACTAAAGTGAAATGCACTGTTAATAACTGACAGGTCAAAAAACTGAACCAATGACTCACAGCTCGTGAGCTGTAAAGCTGCGTCAAGGCACCAACAGTTTTACAGTCCATTCACACACCTTTCATACATGACATGCACAAGACCATTCACGCCGCCAGCCACGGGCCCAGCACATTACAACACTCGCATCGACAGACAGCGCCACTCAAGGGCCGATCACTTACATACGCTCCCATGCCTGATACAGCAGTCACACTAGCTGATGGGAGTGTGTGGACTGACATTTGGCTGGCACCGCCAACCAAGCGCCACCCCACGCACACCACCAGCCAAGCACAACCCCATGCACACCGCTAGCCAAACGCCACCCCACTCACACTGCCAAGCCAAGCACCACCCCACACACACCGCCAGCCAAGCGCCACCCCACGCACACCACCATCACTTTTGTTGTTGTTTATAAACAACAAAGAAACCACTAACTAATTATAAAATAAGTACAAAACTACAAACACAAAAGCTCCAACTAAATACATGACGGTAATACCAACCGTGAAACTGAACATATGAAAATATAAAATAGGCAGTTTACGCTCACGGTATTTCCCAAAAATGTTTCTTCAAGTGGTAACTTCTGAAACAGCCAGCCACACACAACCCAGGCTTTGAAGGACAATCATGGCAGTACATCCGGCTGTTCCTCCTGATACCTCCTTGGGCACATACTCTACTTTTCTTAGTAGTAGTCTTTTTTGGGAGTGGGAGGAATGTTATCTGGAAAGTGGCGATCTTTCAATCTAGCCACATCCTCCACCAATGCTACTCTAGGAACTCTTGCCTGTTCCACCACAATAAGGCTCTCTATCACTGGCTCCTGAAATGTAAAAAATGTCATCCTTGACTCAGGTGAACAATCAATGAACACAATAAAATCATTAAAAGTTGCCAAATTAAATAAATGTAGGGCCATCTTATCATACCACACGTAAGACTTCCGAAGAGCAGTGTAAGGTTCCAACCTCTGATCTACTCTATCAACACCACCCATGTGCCTATTGTAGTCCAAAATGCACACAGGTTTGCGCACTTTGGCAACCTCACCCCAAACAGTCACAGGGGAAGTACTCTCATCATGGATGGTAGATAGCATGTACACATCCCTCCTGTCTGAAAATTTCAGAGCTAGCAGCTCATTATTCTGCAAGGCATTGCACTGTCCATTCTCACGTTTTTTACAGACAAGCTCCTTTGGATAGCCTTTCCGGTTAGAACAGATTGTGCCACAAGCAACAGTGTCCACTCTAAACAACTCCTTGAACAACTGCACTCCAGTGTAGAAATTATGTACGTACAAATGGTGACCTTTGTTAAACAGTCGTCTACCAAGTTCCCACACAATTTTCTTGCTAACTCCAAAAGTGGGCGGACAACCAGGAGGGTCAATACTGGAATCCCTACTAGGGTAGACCCGGAAATTATACACGTATCCTGTACTACTTTCTGACAGCATATACAATTTAATTCCATACCGTTCCCTCTTACTAGGAATGCACTGCTTAAAAACTAAACGCCCCTTGAAAAGGACCAAAGACTCATCCACACTTATCTCTTTGCCTGGAACATAGACCTCTGAAAACCGAACTACAAAATGATCAAGGACAGGCCTAATCTTAAAAAGACGGTCACAATCAGGGTGATCTCGTGGCAAGGCGAAAGCATTGTTTACAAAATGCAGCATACGAAGAAGAAGCAAATAGCGATTACGTGTCATAGTTGCAGGAAAAATAGCCGTTGCCATCAAGGGACTAGTAGACCAATAAGAAGCCAGTGACGGCTTCCTTATCAACCCAATCAAAAAAGTCAAACCTAAAAACGTTTTCATCTCTTCCAGATATGTGGTAATCTGACTGATGCCTACGTCTGGCAGCGTTGTCCCTCAAATATTGCTCCTCATACAAATTAGTCTGCTCCACAGTCTCTTCCAAAAATACATTGTCCATAAACAAGTGAAAGAAATTGACAGGCAAAAAGTTTTTCATCTTGTCTCTACACCCAGGGAGACCAGTAAATGCAGGTAACTGTGGCTGCTCTATTTTTGGGGCAATCCAGGTGTCAGGTCTTCTAATGGGAAACCCTTCAGCCCCAGGCTGCTGCACTCTTGGCACACCAATGTCCTCCTCTAAAACAGGCCCTTCATCTGCACTGAGAGTGGCTTCCTCATCAGAATAAACCTCTTGGACAGAAAACTCACTTGCCTGAAAAAGCTACTCACCATCAACTACTCTGCGCAGACACAGCAATCACCAATGATATCCCTCTAAAAAGAAAAAAGCAAAAAGCAAATTAGACATATGACAACACAAATATCATTGTGCTCAAATCTAAGGAGAATTTTACACACAATTCTGCATTTAGTACACCACCTACAAACATGTTATTCATGCATGTTAACAATACTCCTTTGGAGTAAATTGCTTTTGCTTACCTAAAACATTCAACTATGCAAACCGCAGGACAACTACTGCCAAAATCGCAAGGATCCACAACAAAGGAAGCAAAAGCTTTGAACTAGAACAAAAAGAAGAAATAAGCTGTTATAATCACAAATACAAATACTTCGCCAGTTGACAAACACCCCACCACCAAGAACTTAGAAATTGTCCCTGGTGCCTAAGTGGCTTTGAAAAATAATAGGCAGAGAAATGGCCAACAGCTCTGTACCCTGTTTGGGGAGGTGACCCTTGCCAATGGGGGCAAGAGAGCAAAACTAAGGGGAACAAAAAAACAAAAATTCCCTTACGTCTTGGTGGCTTCTGCCCCCTTAGGGGCAGATAGGCCTAAAAAAAATAGCCCGATCTGCCCCAAAAGGGAGCAGAAATGGCCATCAGTAATGTGCCCCCCTTTGGGGAGCGACGCTTGCCAAAGAGGCCGCCCTCCCACACACAAAACACACAGACACACAAGATCCCTGGTGCCTCAGTGGATTCTGCTCCCCTTGGAGGCAGATGGGCCTAAAAACAAAATAGGCCAATCTGCCCCTCAGGGGGCAGAAATGGCCAACAGCTGTGTGCCCCCTTCGGGGGGTGACCCTTGTCAAAGGGGGCACCCCCAGCACACAAAAAAACAAAGGGACCCAAAAAAAAAATTATCTGACATCTTGGTGCCTCTTGCCCCCCTTCGGTGCTGATGAGCCTAAAGAAATAGGCTGATCTGCCTCCAAGGTGGGCAGAAATGGCCATCAGTAATGTGCCCTCTTTAGGGGGTGACCCCTGCCAAAGGTACAGCCCCCTCCACACAAAACACACACACACACACACAGGATCCCTGGTGCCTAAGTGGATTCTGCCCCCCTTGGGGGCAGATGGGTGTAAAAAAATGTTGCCGATCTGCCCCCAAGGGGGGCAGAAATGGCTAACAGTCACAGTTGAAGTAAAAATATAATAAAAATGTGGTGTGATTCTAGTAAAATAGCTATCACAGCTAGTAGTGCGTACTTTGAGTTTCCCCCATCTGTTCACCAGTGCACATTAAGTAGCTGGGTCAGGTGGGGGAGAACAATTGAAGAGCTAACAACAAGGGTGTTTGGTTTATGAGAGTCAGATGAGGCACTAAACACAGTCTGACCTGAGAAGCTTCCTGAACCAATGAGTTTTGCCCCTTCAATGACTGTAAATAATGTGCAAAAGTAAGTAAAGTGTGAAGTAGATGGTATTCTGCTAAAAGTAACAAAAGTCACAGTTACAATAAAATCACAATAAAAATGCAACTTGAGTCTAGTAAACTAGCAATCACAGCTGATAGCATGCACCTTTAGGTTCTCACGTTTGCTTACCAGTGCACAGTGGTGGCCCAGCCTGGCAGGGGAGAACAACTGGAATGCTAACAAAAATGTCTCTCACTTTATGGGAGTTAGTGAAACACTAAACATGGCCAAACCTGAGAAGCTTCCTGATCCAAAGAGGTTTGCCCCTTTAATGCCTGTAAGTAAAGTAAGTAAAGTGGAAAGTAGATGGTATTCTGCTAAAAGTAACAATAGTCACAGTTATAATAAAATTACAATAAAAATGCAGGGTGAGTCTAATAAAACAGTAATCACAGCTAGTAGTCTGTTCCTTGAGGTTCTTGCATCCACGCACCAGTGCACATTAAGTTGCCGGGCCAGGCAGAGGAGAACAACTGGAGCGCTAACAAAAATGGCACCCGCTTTATGGGAGTCAGGTGAGGCATTAAACACGGCCTGCCATGAGAAGCTTCCTAAACCAATACGTTTTGTTCCTTTAATGACTGAAGTAAAGTGCAAAAGTAATTGTAGTGCAAAGTAGATGGTATTCTGCTGAAAGAAACAACAGTCACATTTACAATAAAATTACAAAAGAAATGCAGCATGAGTCTAGTAAAATAGCAATCACAGCTAGTAGCTCGTACTTTGAGGTTCTTGCGTCTGTGCACCGGTGCACAGGAGGTAGCCAGGCTGGGCGGGGGAGAACAACTGGAGCACTAACAAAAATGGCTCCCGCTTTATGGGAGTTAGGTGAGACACTAAACACAGCCCAACATGAGAAGCTTCCTGAACCAACATGTTTCTCCCCCTTAATGGCTGTAAGTATAGTGCGAAAGTAAGTAAAGAGCGAAGTACATGGTATTCTGCTAAAAGTAACAACAGTCACAGTTACAATAAAATTACAATAAAAATGTGACGTTAGTCTAGTAAAATAGCAATCACAGCTAGTAGTGTGTACCTTGAGGTTCTTGCGGCTGTGCACTAGTTCACATTAAGTAGCTGGACCAGGTGGGCGAAGCCAACTAGAGCACTAAAAAAATGGCACCCCCATAATGGGAGTCAGGTGAATCATTAGACACAGCCCAACCTGAAAAGCTTCCTAAACCAACAAGTTTTGCAACTTTAATGACTGTAAGTCTGCAGTGGGATGCATCGGTTCAAAGTGACACACCGGTATCGTTGCATCTGTTCTTGTGCTGCAGCACCACACTTACCTCCCAGGGCCCAGGACTGGATTTGGCACCACTTGGCAGAGTAGGACTCTTAGCAGAGGAGTCCAGGGCCTGGTAGCAAGAAGCAGTTGAAGTCTTTGATGTTGTCCCTAAGATTTCATAAAGCAATCTCAGTCAGGCCCTTGAAGAAACTTTAGACTGTGGGGTGAAGAGGGTTAGATCCAGTACTCTCACTCCCAGGTAAGAAGTAGCAGGTAGAAGGCCAAAACAGCAGCGCAAACAGCAAAGTTGTTGTCCCTCCTGACAATACAGCTGGCCTTCTCCCTGACAGAATGTCCTCATTGACGAAGTGTTCCTAGTATATGATGTCAGAGGCCCAGTGGCTGGCTGGTGGCCTGGCTCTTGACACTGACAGCTGTCAATGGCCTCTTTTGGTTGTTGACCTTGTGGATAGAGTTTTCCATGGGTTGGGGGCAGAAGTCAGACCCAAGAGGTGGAACGGGCCACATCACTTTGTTGACCATGGTGGTACTGCCTGCCTACTGGGATGCATCTGTGAGCAAAATAAGGTTAGGTGCTGCAAAGATGGGGTCCACAGATGAGGGGAAGGATTCCCCATCGGTCAGTTCAGTGGGATCGAGAGCATAGACAGAGGGATCCAACTAGGTCAAAGTGGCATAGAACTCACAAATGTTTCTGCAGTAGTGGGCCGTTGTCTGGCTTCTATCACCCTAAGCAGTTGATTAGTCTACCCTGGCTTCAGGCTGGAGGGGGTTGCACTGGAAACGGCCCTTTCTTCAGGGTCACTCCCAAACTTTTTGTCTTCCTCCTCTTCTTTTTCTGACCCTGTTTTGGTTGGCTTTATGACTCTGCGTACTTTAACACTTTCTTCCAGTGCTAAACTGCATGGGCTCTGTGTTTTTGCTTCTCAATGATTGGCATATTTGATTTATTAGTAAGCCCCTAGTAAAGTATGCAAGGTGTACCCAGGGCCTGTAAGTCAAATTCTACCAGTGGGCCTGCAGCACTGGTTGTGCCACCCACTACTGTAGCCTTTCAAACACAGGCCTGCCAACTCAGAGCCTATATGTGCAGTTTAAGCTGCCATTTTGACCTGGCAAGTGTACCCACTTGTCAGGTTCAAGCCTTCGTTTTTATTTGATGTAAGATGTTAAAAATGGGGTCTTTGGTTGACAGTCAGGTTACCCCCCTGTTCAAGCAAGGACCCTCACTATAGTCAGAATACCCCTCAGCTAACCCCTGCTTACCCCCTTGGTGGCCTGGCACGAGCAGTAGGCTTAACTTCAGAGTGCTAGGTGTAAAGTATTTGTACCAACACACACAGTAACTTAATGAAAACACAACAAAATGACACAACACAGGTTTAGAAAAATAGAGAATATTTATCTAAACAAAACAAGACCAAAACGACAAAAATCCACAATACACAAGTTGAGTTATCAATTAAAATGCAAAAAGAGTCTTCATGTAATTTTAAACACACACTAACACTGTTAGCGTGAAAATGTACCTTGGGTGCGTCAAAAATAACCCTGCACGGGTGAGTGTGCTTCAAAAAGGACTTGCGATGCGTCGATTTCACTCACGAGCGAGACCTTGCATCGTTTTTCCTTTCGTCGGGTGGGGGCATGTTGTTTCTTCTCTCCACAGGAGAGCGATGCATCGATCCGGTCCATACTCTCGGGTCCGGGCAGGCCTTGTATTGTTTTTACACACCCATAAGTACTTGTGTCGGAAATCCAGCCGCATGATGATCCGAAGACCACGCAACGCGGGTTGCGATCTCCCAGCCTCCGTCAGTGATGCTGCGCATCATTTCTCCATCTGTGTGCGTCGATTCTTCGGTCACGTTGCAGGTGAGTGTTGATTTTCAGCCGCAAAGCCAGCGGCGCTTCGATTATTCAGACGCAGATCGGAGTCGTGTCAAACTTTTCCCCACATGGCATTCTGTGCGTGGATTTCTTCCTCTTAGGCTGCCAGCTTCTCCTTTCTAGGTCCCAGGAACTGGATGGGCACCACAGGGCAGAGTAGGAGTCTCTCCAGAGACTCCAGGTGCTGTCAGAGAGAAGTCTTTGCTGTCCCTTAGACTTCAAACAACAGGAGGCAAGCTCTAAATCAAGCCCTTAGAGATCTTCACAAGATGCAAGGCACACAAAGTCCAGTCTTTGCCCTCTTACTCTGGCAGAAGCAGCAACTGCAGGATAGCTCCACAAAGCACAGTCATAGGTAGGGCAGCTCTTCTTGCTCAGCTCTTCAGCTCTTCTCCAGGCAGAAGTTCCTCTTGGTTTCCAGAAGTGTTCTCAAGTCTGTGGTTTTGGGTGCCCTTCTTATACCCAATTTCTCCTTTGAAGTAGGCCTACTTCAAAGCAAAGTCTCTCTTGAATTTGAAATCCTGCCTTGCTCAGGCCAGGCCCCAGACACTCACCAGGGGGTTGGAGACTACATTGTGTGAGGGCAGGCACAACCCTTTCAGGTGTGAGGGACCACTCCTCCCCTCCCTCCTAGCACAGATGGCTCATCAGGAGATGCAGGCTACACCCTAGCTCCCTTTGTGTCACTGTCTAGGGTGAGGTGCAACCAGCCCAACTGTCAAACTGACCCAGTCAGGGAATCCACAAACAGGCAGAGTCCCAGAAATGGTATAAGCAAGAAAATGCTCACTTTCTAAAAGTGGCATTTTCAAACACACAATCTGAAAATCAACTTTACTAAAATATGTATTTTCAAATTGTGAGCTCAGAGACCCCAAACTTCTAGTCTATCTGCTCCCAAAGGGAATCTACACTTTAGTCACATTTAAAGGTAGCCCCCATGTTAACCTATGGGAGGGACAGGCCTTGAAACAGTGAAAAACAAATTTAGCAATATTTCACTGTCAAGACATATAAAACACATAACTGTATGTCCTACCTTAACCATACAGTGCACCCTGCCCTTGGGGCTACGTAGGGCTTCCCTTAGGGGTGTCTGATATGTAAGAAAAGGGAAGATTTAGTCCTGTCAAGTGGGTACACTTGCCAAGTCAAATTTACAGTTAAAACTGCACACAGAGACACTGAAGTGGCAGGTCTGGGACATGATTACAGAGCTACTTATGTGGGGGGCACAACCAGTGCTGCAGGCCCACTAGTAGCATTTGGTTTACAGGCCCTAGGCACCTCTAGTGCACTGTACTAGGGACTTGCTAATAAATCAAGTATGCCAATCATGGATAAGCCAATAACATACACATTTTGTAAAGGAGCACTTGCACTTTAGCACTGGTTAGCAGTGGTAAAGTGCCCAGAGTAACAAAAACAGCAAAATCAGAGTCCAGCCCACATTAACAACCTGGGAAACAGAGGCAAAAGGTTAAGCGAGATCACGCCACGGATGAAAAGTCTAACAAGACTTTTAAGTTTAACATGTCCAGGTAGTGAAAAATGCTTCAATTCATCTTTCACTACTGCAAGGACCATCTCTTCCATAGGTTAGTATGGGGATCACCTTATGACATCTTTTAAGTGTAATTTCCAATTGGGAAAAGTTTGAAAAATTTAGTTTGCTGTCTATGGACTCACAATTTAAAAACACATCTTTTGGTAAAGGTGTTTTTAAATTGCAGGTCTGAAAATGCCACATTTAGAAAGTTGCCATTTTCTTACTTTAACCCTCCTGTGCCTTCGCCTGCCTCCAATTCACGTCTGGTCTGTGTCAGGTTAGGTGACAGCTACCTTTGTGCATTCCATCCAGACAGCCATAACTACAGGACACTCAACTGTTTCTGCATTCAATCTTTATACTGATAGGTTTCCTGGGAAGGAAGGGTGGAGGGGCTCTCACACTTCAAAGGATAGTGGCCTTACGCCACACAAAGTACTGATAACACCTCATCTCCTGGCAGACAGGTCTGGACTGAAAGGGAACCGGGGCACTTTGAAACCACTCTTTGAAGTCTCTTCCACATTTGGGTATAAGCACTGGTATCCAGTCGAGATGCATTTGCTGTTAAAGATGTGTGCGCTTAAGCTGTGTATTTAAAATGTTGTGTATATGTCCAGAAAAAAGAGCCCATCTTAGTAGGATGGCTAAACCTCCTGCACAGTGAGAAAAGAATGCACCCTCATGAACGATTGCCTCTTTGTGGTATGCTTCAACATAGAGGTCCGTTACGGTACAGGGGCATGCTACTACCTGTGAAATACACAGGAACATTGAGTGGTATGCTCTAGATGATGATGGAATAGGAGTCAGAGGGTTTCTTTAAATGCAATTTTAAAATATCTCCCTGGTAGGATTATGTGATCAATCACAGGGATTATCACTATTTCAAATTGACGTGTTTTCCTAAACCCCTCATTAAGCATCCCTTTTTGAGCCTACATAGACTTATACTCACTTTGAGGTGTTTTCAACATATTATGAACATTTTGCGTTACCTATTTTGTTGGTTTGAAGCATTCTGTTACCCCTGTATCTACCATACACTATAGCAGGCTAATTCGCTCCTTATGTATTTCAGGTTTGACAAACAATAACACTAAGTAGGTAACAAGTATGTGTATGATCATGCAGCATGTGTGAAGTCATCTTGCAATAATTATTCTAATTGATCGGGAGTTGAATCAGGGAGTGAGTTCCTTGGTCCTGAAGAAAAGCCACTGGGAATGACTTGAAACATGTAGACCTGTTGAAAGCAGGGTCATTACATACATACTTTCTATTTCTCTTTCCCCTTTTTTAACCACACCATCTGGAGGACGGAATTAAGCATTGCTCTCCTACAAGGCTGTTTTTTTATTGCACTTAAAAACCCTTCTACTCCTATTCTATCACCCTCCCGAGCAGACCACTCAGAGCTCCCTGCTGCCTGAATGAGAAGTACTGGACCTGCATCTTAAACCCAGCACAACTAGATTGACTCCATGGTCTAGTTGGCTGGCCTCCTGATTGAAACATCAATGACAGAAAAGGCTGCAACCATGTTCAACCCTTCACCTGGACTTTGCCTGTTGTGATTTCTGCCCACAAGTAGTAGTAATCCAGCCCTTGACCCTTGGAAGTGGGCATAGAAGTGCTCAGGCAGCCCAGATGTGGTCCTAGTATTACTGACGCAGCGTGATGAGTCACCTCACAGCTCGCATCAGAACTTTCACTAAAAGATGCATCCCCGACGCGGGATCTTGCAGCTCCTAAGAACTGCAGCTGCTTGACTTGAAGCAGGACCTCATGTCCATACACTAGCAAGAACATCAAGCAAAAAGTGTGGAATGACTAGGTAAAAGGGGCATTTTCTTACAGTATACAAGCAGAAGTGGAAGGGAGGTTCTTTCTGTGATTTCTGGTTTTATGATCTTCAGTGTAGCTTTTATGAATGAAGATTTCTGCTTGTAGATTATCAATTAAAGTATTTCGTTTCCTCCTTGTAAGGTTCTAAGACTCTGATCTCCCTCTAGAACTAATTTATGGACACATGTAACAATGATTTGACAGCAGGTCTTTTTTCAGCTTTTTATTTGTTGTAAAAGGTGATTTGTTGGAAGAGGGAAACTTACGAATCAACACAGACAGAGTCATATTTCTGAGGTTTAATTTCATCCATGTTGCTTAGGATCAAATCAGCGATTTCAGCCCTAGATGCTGAAAATGTACTCAAAGGTTTGCTGGATAATTTCAGTTTACTCCTTCTTTTCCCATACACGTAATCAGATTGTCTAGTCATAAGCAGTAGTTTCTTAACAGATGAGAGGAAACGAGATAAACATTATTGTAAGGGGAAAGTAGAGTGGAGTAGAATTCATAGGCAACAAATTGTAAAAGATAGTCGGGTGCAATACTAAGGAGTTTCTCAATGAACAGCATTTGTCATGATAAAACAGCTGGCTGGTAAAACACATAGGCCAGAATAACTATTGTCATCCAATTGATATGGTCATGTAGGAAGCACATCAGATATCACTAAATACCACTAGTCAGATTGGTTGCTTAAAAATCAAAATGCAGAATGCAACAGCACTCAGTACAAAACAAGATGGCAGGAGCACTTCATAGCAGAAATCTAGCAATGGGGGCTTGGGAGGAGCAAGGGCTTGCCCAGGCTCCCCCCGGGCACATCGAGCATTGGTGGTGCAATCCACCATGTTAGGTTACATAATTGGTTGTAGTTCTGGGTAGGATGGGGCTTAAGGTAGGCTATATATATTAAGGGTGGAGTGTGGGCGGCCTCTTTTGGACGTGTCACACCCCAAAGAGTCAGGGTGTGGTTGTTCTGAGCCCCTCCCATCCTCCCTTAATAGAGGCATTCTTTTTTGGGCTCTATTTTATTAGAATATAATTTGGTTAATTACGGGGTCTCACAGGAGGTTTTTAGGTAAATCTCATTCTCAAATTTTTGCATAGTTGATTTGTTTTAATAGGGCAGGTCATTTTTTTATTAGGTCATTGCCGCTGGTAGAATGGTCTGGTAAAGGCGGAGATGAGAGACATTTCAGTGGTTGGTAGTGAGTATGGAAACACCTTAAGGAGAGGGCAATGATATTGAGAAGGTCCAAAGTGATGGAGGGGCAAGGAGAACAACAGGAAGGGGACACTAGGGCACAGGGGTACTGGATTTTGGACAAGGTTTATCTGGGAAACGGCAATGGATTTTATCAGAGAGTGGGGGTGGGGTTAGGTGGAGTTTTATTAGTGAGGACATTGATTAGTTTTGTGAGGCTTTATGCCAAGGTTGTTTTTATGGTTCCCAGACCTGTTCTATTAAAGCACCCTTTTACCCCTTATTCAGGTTTCAGCGTGTTGTTGTTGCGCCGTTTTCGCCCCAAGTGTGATTTGTAAAAGTAGTAATTTAATTATTCTGAAGAGTTTGATATTAAAACGTCCTTGTCTTCACGATCACAGCCAAGCAATAGGACCAGAGTTAAAAAAAAAATTAAAATATCCAGCAACTCGTTCCGGTCACCTCAAACTTCATTCAAGACACATCCATCTTCTACAGCACCCAAGCCAGGCTCCCATTGTGTAATTCTAGAAGAACTTCTCCACATTTTTGGAGCAATATTGTGGGAATGAAGCGTGACATACAGGTACACATGGATTTTGCCGGTGCTTTGAGATAATGATATCAGGATTGTAAAGTAATACAGGAAATCTAAACATGCAGTTACATTTTGTGAATAATAGGGTTTGGAGGACTCAGGGTAATCAAAGTGTATTGGGTACCAACACTGTCAACTAGGGTCTTTCGCCTATGGTGTCCTTGTGCTTGCATACCATCGGCGATCAAGCTGGGATCAAATACACACTGGTGCACTTGACTCGCAGTGCACAGAAGTAGAGCAGCTCAAGCCTAACACAGGTGCAGTATGCTAGAAACTCAGACATCAGCAACACAGCAATAACTATAATTATACTGTAAAATGTTTATTTTGGGGATAATACTCCAGAAAAGAAATTACAATTCATAAGTACACAAAATCCATACAACAGTTATATACAGTGTGCAAATTGCACTGTTTAAAATACAAAAAGTGTCTCACAGGATTATCCCAAGAAACACAAAAAGATATTGCTTTGATTCTAACTCTGCTATTGTGCACAGCTATGTAAAATTATGTCTTTTGACTCAAAACAATAACATTCTGTTTAAACAAAATACAAAAAGAGGAGACAAAGGTTAAAGCAATTGAAAAGAAAGCTTTAATCTATAACTAACTATAATTATAGCTATAACTATAACTATAGCAATACCTATAACTATATTTGTTAGAGCTCACATGCTTTGCGTGGTATTCCCCCAAATCTTTTTCCTTCATCCCTCCTCCTTTGCTGAATTTGTTATTGTTGGCTTTAGAAATCTGTGCATTTTACCACTGCTAACCAGTGCCAAAGTGCTTCTGCTCTCACCCTAAAACCTGATAAAATTGGCCTACACCTGATTAGCGCATATAATTTACTTAGACACCCCAATTATATGCTACTACATGTACCCAGGGCCTTCCATACTACTGGTAAGCCTGCAGCCCCTTTTGTGCCGCTACTAAAGTAGCACTTTAAACATGTATCCAACCTGCCATTGCAGTCTGTAATGCAGTTTGAACTTGCCATTTCGACCTAGAAAAAATAAATACGGTAGGAGGCCCAAAGGCTCAGAGCGCACAGTGTTTAAAAAGTAGGACGTGTTTTTAAGTGTCCATGTTCATACAGTGAAAAACTCCCAGTATCATTTTCCACTGTTGTAAGGCCTATCTCTCCCATGGACTAACACCAGGTTACATTATTACATTTTAAAGTGCTAACTTTGAGTTGGGAATCAGACAGAGATATGCTGTTCAGATTTAAATGAATTATAATTTAAAATCCACTGTAATGGTAAAGTCAGATTTTAAATCACAGTTCTGAAAATGACACTTTTGAAAAGTTGGCATTTTCTTGTCCTAGCCATTTGCACCTTCTGCTGGAGTCCTGTGTCATATGACTGTGAATGGCTATGCTGTTGGGGTTTGTGTATTCCTCCCAGACAATGACCTACAGGGGACTGTATGTAAACATGATGATGATCCTGCCAGAATGGCAGTGGTGGAGCTGTTTCCTGTCCCACTTACAATTCAAAGGGTTTGCCTCCTGCACACATAAAGTATCTTGACACCAACCTTTCATCACCTGAGACTGTTTGGAGCCGTGATAAGGAAAGATATGAACTTTCCAGAGATAGGCATGGAGGTAGGACAAGATGTTCTCCCATGCACAAAGGCTGGCATCACATATAATCATTGGAACCTTCAGAACACCTCTTGAGTACACTCTTGGGCTCTTGGAAGATTCAGAAGAAGGACTGTCCTGTTGCCGTGCTGTCTGCAGAAGGAGGACTGGATATTTTCCTTAAAGCTAGGACCATCACTATGCTTGACATTAAGAAAAATCAAGCTTTTCCTGCCAGGAGCTGTTCCCTCCATTGTTAACAGCTTCACTGAGACTATATCCAGAGACTCCCCATTGTCAATAGCCTCCTCTTGGTCACAGTGTACTGCCTTTCCCCGCTGAGACTCTACCTTCTCCAGAACTTTTTCTTGAAGTTTCTTCTAAGTCCAAAGGTTAGACAAGACAGGGCCCAATGCACCCCTTGTACCTGACCCTCCCTTCATTGCAGTCAGCCTTAACTTTTGACTTTGCCCAGATCTCTTGTGAACTGATACCCTTGGTTGTTGCTTTGATGTTTTAGGCTCTAGATTTCACTACAAACTTTACAAATTCATAATTCTGGTTCTAATGTTTGGATTTCATTCATTTTAGTGTTATTGTATTTTTTATATTTTACTCATTTTTTTCTAAATTGGTTTTGGATTGTTCTTGTCATTTTTTTTCTTTCTTGCTGTTTGTGTACTGCATAAATACTTTACACATTGCCTCTAAATTAAGCCTGACCACTTTTGTGCCAAGATACCAGAGGGTTCAGCTAGTGAAAGGATTGTGGGTGTTGTCTGAGTGGGGCTTCCACCCTCCTCAATCAATAACCCAATTTTTAACTAAAACTATATCCTTAACTATAACTATTTCTATAACAACTATGACTATAACTATAGCTGTAGCTAAAACTACAACTAAATGTGCCACTTCATTGTCTGGCTAGTTTGTGTGCAGTGTTACAGATGGATGAGTGTCTGAATGCAAGAATGACTCAATAAGTGGGCGAATGGCTTCATGAGTGCAAGAGTGAGTGACTAAGGGGCAGAATGACTTAATGAGTGCAAGAGTGAGTGACTAAGGGGCAGATTTATGGAAAGTGGCGCTGCACTGATTACAGCTGCACTTTCCCTGTGCCCCTTAGCACCCTCTTACCCCCACCATGTGTGCGCCATATTTAAAATACGGCGCACCATGACGCAGGGTAGGGGGCAATAGTGTCATTTTTTATGACGCTATTGATGTGCTCTGCAGGAGTAGTGCCAAAATATTGGTGCTACTCCTGCCCATTCTAAAGCCCCCTTGTGCTTTTGAGCAGGCGTTAAAAGTGCTGTAAGAAATGGTGCAAGGAAATCTCATAGATATTTCCTTGCACCATTTTTATGGCTCCCTTAACGGGGGAACGCCCCCTTTGCATACATTATGCCTGGCGCAGGCATAATGTAGCGCAAAGGGTTACAGAGTGGCATGCATTGCGTCACTCTGTAAATATGGTGCAGGGAGTTTGGCCTCGTTGGTCCACATTAACGTCATAATAAATTATGTTAATGTGGCGCAAGGTGGCGCTGGGGGCCTATAAATATGCCCCCAAATGCATAGACATATGAGTGCGTGAATGTCAGCAAGATATAATTTCTATTTTAAGCCAGATCTATTGGTTTGACCATTGATTTTTTACGTAATCAACGTTAAATGCTTCCCAAATCTCGCAGTTTGGACCGCATTGGCTGCTTCTGAGATTTCTGAAGATTCTTAAAACTCATATTAGGAAAACAGAATAAGGCTGTAAAATTAAGTAGGTTTGTGAGATCTATTTCCCCACACTATTGCTCACCTATATAGATCATGCAAACTGAATGTACTGATTTACAAGAGTCATATTCGACCTTTACATCAATTATATTTACAATTACTAACACAATTCAAATGTAATAATTTCTCATGCACTGGATAGCCACTCTAGCAACATGTGTAAATCAAGTGGAAATGATGGCATAAATCAGGAGGAGACTTTAACCGCACTAACAGATGCTACTAAATCAGTAATGGAGCTTTTCGTCGGCACAGCAGCAGCCATCCAAATCTAATATACAATAAATAGCGCACTTCCTGAGCAGATTCCTACTGTGTTGCTCAGTTTCAAGAACTACAGGAGTTGGTGATATGCATTTCCCACGCAGTGGCTTCCAAATTGTACAAATAAAGATACCCAGAGATCTATTCTAATTGTGTTGTTATGTGGTTCATGTTTTTTATAAGGCTGTTTAACATATGAAGTACATCAGAGGTTCAAAAGAAGCCAGGGGAAGGAAATAAAAATGTAAGCAGTAAGTGAATGTTTTTGCACACAAATTGAAGCAATTTGCCCTTCAATTTGCTATGTGACTATTATTAATGAGGATACTTTCAGAATTTGCTATTATATTTATTTTCGAATCCGTAATACATCTCCCAGGATAAATGAGTGTTGAAATATGCCTGCTGTGAAGGTCTACAATGAGAGGTTTCCAATACCATATCTTACAAATGTCGGGTTATTTTAGATTTGGATTTAGCAAGCATTAAAATTTGAAAAAAAGGGAGAGTGGATGGGGACTCCAAACCACACCTGTCTTCCGGTTGTTTTACTCTAATAGTAAAATGTCCTCACTGTTCGCAAGTAAATAAGCTTTTATTTAAAGGACTAGAACCTTTGCAAAGAAAGGTACATTGAAAGGTTTTACCTGTTCTCTCGGTTTAATCAACACATTGATCTGAAGAGTACCGAGCTGACATGAGTGTAGGAGGTAGGGAACGCTGCCAGACTGTGACTTGTACAACTCCGAATTTTAGTAGCATTCATAGCCCTGAAGGATGACATGACCATTATGGATGAAGGTAGAAGCCTTCCCTTAAGCAACAAGCCCTTTCACTCAGTGATCATCTGTGGAATGGCTGCCAGTGCTAATAATCAAAGTGGCAGTAAAACTGCACACACAGGCCTTGCAATGGCAGGCCTGTTGGTGGCACAATCAGTTCTGCAGGCCCACTTGTAGCATTTAATGTACAGGCCCTGGGCACCTCTAGTGCACTTTACTAGGGACTTAAAGATAAACTGAATATGTCAACTGGGTGGGAGCCAATGATACCATGATTAGGGGAGAGAGCACATGCACTTTAGCACTTGTCAGCAGTGGTAAAGCATGTAGAGTCCTAAAACCAGCAAAAACGGGATCAGAAAAATGGAGGGAGGCAGGCAAAAAGTTGGGGGATGACCAACCTAAGGCTGTCAGGCCTAACATGTGTCCCCCTAGCTGAAAGTGGGGAGAGCTACCCAACCCCAAGGAACTCTTATCACTAAGGCAGAAGAATCGGGAGAGACTGTGAGCATTGGCATGGTCAGTCCCCGGGCAATGCTCCACCGTGAAGTCCATTCCCTGAAGGGAGGTTGACCACCTCAAGAGTTTAGGATTTTCACCCCTCATCTGCATGAGCCATCTGAGGTGCCTGTGGCCTGTCTCAACCTATTAGTTAGTCCCAAATAGGTATGGTCTCAGCTTCTTCAGTGCTCAGACCACTGCAAATGCTTCTCTTTCAATGGCACTCCACTTCTATTGCTGTGGAAGTAAGCTCCTGCTAATGAAGGCTTCTGGTTGGTCTAGGCCCTCCTCATTAAGCTGTGCTAAGACTGCCCCTATGTCATGTTCTTAAGCGTCTGTCTGTACTATGAATTCTTAGTAGTATTCAGGGGCCCTGAGGAAATGAAACGCTTTCTGGCAAGCCTCTATCCAGTTCACCCATCTGGTCTGCATCTTAGAAGTCAGCTCAGTTAAAGGGGCAACAATGATGCCATATCCCCTAACAAATATTCAGCAGTCACCAGTGAGGCCTAGGAAGGTTCTCACTTTAGTTTGGGTTTTAAGTGGTTGCCAAGCCGTGGTTGTTTCAGTCTTGGCCTGGAGGGGCTTTACCTTTCCACCACCTACCAGGTGTCCCAAATACACCACGGAACCCTGCCCAATCTGGCACTTACTGGCCTTGATTGTCAGTCCTTCCTGTTGTATGGCCTCTATCACCTCTTGGAGGTGAAGCAGGTGTTCCTCGCAGCTGGCACTGTATAGGCCAATGTCGTCTTAGTAGATGGCACAGCACTCCTCTTTATCAGCCAGGACCCTGTTAACCAACTGCTGGAAGGTAGCAGACACATTCAAGCCAAAGAGCTTCACCCGGATTTGGTAATGTCCCTCTGGGATTGAGAACACTGACCTCTCTTTTGCCCCCTCAGTCAAGGCGATCTGCCATTACCCTGATGTCAAACATACTGAGGAATTTGGCAGCACCTAGCCTGTCAATGAGTTCCTCAGATCTGGGGATTGGGTGTTACTCAGTCTTGGTGGATTTGAGGCCTCTTTAGTCCACACAGAACCAAAGTTCTGATTTGGTGTTCGATGTGGCAGCCTTTGGTACCAATACCACTGGGCAGGTCTGGGGATTGTTAGACGTTTTAATCACCCTTACTAGCATCTTGGCAACTTCCTCCACATGCTGGCTCTCACTCTATCTGACAACCTGTAAATGCTGTTCTTTACAGGGGAACTGTCCAGTGTCAATGTCATGGACACACAGATGTGTGAGTCCAGGGGAGAGGGATAACAGTGAGGAAAACTGTCCTAGCAAATGGCAGCAGTCAATCTTTGCTCTGGGGTCAGTGAGTAAGAGAGGTTGACACCCTCCACTGATGCATCACTTTACTGTGCAGATGAGATCAAAGAGAGGTTTACTCTCCTCCTCCACATTCTCATCTGTCAGAAGAAGCATGCTCACTTTGGACCTCTCAAAAATGAGGCTTGAGTCTGTTTACAAGGAGCACCCTTAGGGGGTTTCTAGGTGTCTGGAGGTCCACTAAGTAAGTGGCCTACCCCTTATGCTCCTTTACTTCATATGGGCCACTCCAGTGGCCCTGGAGAGCTCTGAGTTCTACTGGCTCTTGACCCATACTTTGTCGTCAGGTTGAAAGGCCACCAGAGTGTCCTTCTGGTCATACCCGTGTTTCATTACCTCTTGACTGGCCTCAAGGTTGCTTTTGGCCTTTTTCCAGAAGCTGTGCATCTGGTTGCAGAGGGCTAATATGTAGCTGACCACAACCTGGGGAGGGGGGTTTCTGGAAGCTTTCTCCCACCCCTGCTTGACAAGGGGAGGTCCCCAAACAGGGGGGCCATAGAGGAGTTCAAAGGGGCTAAACCCTACTTCTTTGTGGGGCACCTCCCTGTAGGCAAAGAGAAGGCATAGCTAGAGAACGTCCCACTTATGCCTCCTGGCCTCAGGTAGGCCTGCAATCATGCCCTTCAAGATCTTGTTGAATCTTTCAAATACACCATTAGGTTGAGGGTATAGGGTGTGGTGAACATGTAAGTTACACCACACGCATCCCACATAGGCTTCATGTATGCAGACATGAAGTTAGTGCTTTTGTCAGACTGTATCCCAGGTAAAGATCCCCATCAAAGTTCTGGTCACCACAGGAGTAGTCACGGTCCTCTGAGGGATTGCCTCTGCATAGCGTGCGGCATGGTCCACCAGGACCAGGATGAACCTGTTGCATGTGATTGTCTTGGAGTCCGATGGGCTAATGATCTTGATGCCTACCCTTTCAAGGGGGTGTCAGTGATGGGAAGTGGGCTCTGGGGAGCCTTGAACTTTTTCCCTGACCTCCCACTGGCCTGGCAGGTGGGACAGAACCTGCAGAATGTATCTGAGGCTGTCTTCATTCGGGCAAATAGAAGTGGGCGACAAGGCTGGCAAAGGTCTTGTCTTGCCCTAAATGTCCTGCCAGGGGTAAATCACAAACTAAACCCAATAGAAAGGCCTAGTAACACTGAGGGACCACCAGCACACATGCTGCCCCAGTACCCAGAGCCTTAGTCTGACTATATAGGAGATCATTCACCCAGTACATCAGGTGATCCCCAGAGACTTCAACTGCTCCATGGGCTGAGGCCTGTCGCCTCATGCTCTCAAGAGTGGGACACCCTTTTTGAGCTTTGCAGAATTCCTCCTTGGTGGGCCCACCCTCAACTAGTCAGCCAGCAAGCTCAGGTAGGTCACCTACGGCAAGAATGTCCTCCCCGGTTGGCTCAAGGGCCTCCTCCTCAGGGACCTTGTCAATCTCTACTACTGGAACCTCTGGGACCAGTTTCCTGCCCCTCTTGCCCCTCTCCTTTGCAGATGTCTGGGCCATTCTTCCAGGACCCAGACATCCTTGATTCCCCCTCTGGCCAGCCATGGACAGTGTGGTCATGCAGGCCCACTCAGGCAATCCCATCATCTGCAAGTGAGACCTGAGCTCTACCTCACTCCAGGTAGTGTGCTCTAAGCCATTGCCTAACAGACAATCTACGGACATGGCAGGGCTCACAGCTACTTTCAGAGTACCAGAGACCTTCCCAATTCAAAGGGAACCAAAGCCACCAGTAGATGGCTCTCACTATTGTCAGCGACTTAAACTTGGTGGATTGTGTTCAGTAGGACCTGCTCTGCTGACACCCGCTGATACTTGCCAGTTGTCATGCTGGCTCCTGTGTCACGCAGAGCCTCCACCTGCTGCCCATAAATGGTCATCTACTGCCTATACTTAGAAGTATTGGCAGGCATGTGGGCTTTTGGCACCATATCTGCATCCCCCAGGGACACTAGGGTTACATCTGTCTGCTCCCCAAAACTATCTGGGACTACCCCTTCCCTGAGCCAACCCAGGTGTCTGCCCACCAGTGGGTGGCTGTGCCCTCTTTGGGCCTTTGGAGTCACCCTTAGAATGACCATACTTGGAGCACTCTGTACATTGGGGTACAACCCTCCCTGTCTTGCGATCACAGAACCCTTTCTTCTTAGAATCAAACTGGGACTGATTACCACTACTCCCTTGGGAATCTATTTGGGAACTTTTAGAGAACTCCTTATTTTTAAGTCTTTCTACCCCCTCTTTCTTCTGTTGAGAACCCTGACCACCTCCGTGTGTGTCCCAGATACCCTTTTGGACACTCTGGTGCCAGCCCAAAGGTCCACCTCCTCAGCAAGCTCCCTGTGATCAGTCAGCTTACTGTCAACTGGATGCTGGTGCAACTCTGAAAAACAAATAATGAGCTTGTGCTCTCTCAGGATTAAATTCTACGGCCAAACATAATCCCTGACTTGGCTGCTCGCACCCACCCATTCAGTGCCTTACTGAAGAAATCAATGAAATCTACCCAGGATTGGTTGGGGATCTTTTTAATGTCCCTGGATATTTGTCGATACTTCTCAGGGGTCAGTCCAAATTTGGCAATCAAAATGGCTTTCATGGGAGTGTACTTGGTCTTGTCTCTAACCTCTATTCAGAAGTGTATCCCTCCCAAGTGTTGGCATGTGTTTCCACAGACCCACCCCATGTGTCCTCAGTGCAACTTCATAACCAGAAAACCACTTATGATTATCATCTCCCAACACATAACGGGGCACCAAATCCTTGGGTATATGAACCTTCTTGCCTCCATCAGGTACTGCACGTATGCCTTGAGGTCCAGCTCTTTTAGACTCAGTTCATGAGCCAGAAGTAATTAAGAGCCAGATGTAGGTAGAAACCAATTTGCGAGTTGCAAATTGCGAGTCCTTCCGACTCGCAATTTGCAACTCGCAAATTGGTATGCAGAAAGGTGTCTCAGACACCTTCTGCGACTCGCTATGGGGTCTCAAAGACCCACCTCATAAATATTTATGAGGTGGGTCGCAGTTTGCGACCCCATAGCGAGTCTAGGCACTCACGGGGATGGTGGCCTGCTAGAGACAGCAGACCACCATGTCCGTGACTGCTTTTAAATAAAGCAGTTTTTTTTTTCTCTTTGCAGCCCGTTTTCCTTAAAGGAAAACGAGCTGCAAATAGAAAAAAATACCGAAACCTTTTTGTTTGTTTGTTGAAAAAATATTATTGTGAGCATTCACAAAGGGGAAGGGGTCCCATGGGGACCCCTTCCCGTTTGCGAATGAGTTACCATCCACTTCAAGTGGATGGTAACAGTGATGATTTGCGACCGCTTTCGCGGTCACAGATCAACCCTACATCGCGGTGCGACTCGCAAATAGGTAGGGAACGCCCCTTCCTATTTGCGAGTCTGAAACACATTTTGCGAGTCGGTACCGACTCGCAATATGTGTTTCAGCATCGCGTGAGGGCATTAGTGCCTCGCAAACTGCGTTTTTCGCTGTTTGCGAGGCGCTAATGTCTTCCTACATCTGGCCCTAATTCTCTGCAAAAGCTCTTTCAACCTCTCTCTCAGCTTTTCTTTCAGCTCTTTCAGCTTCTGCTTTCCTCTCCTCTAACTCGATTTGCCCTCTGCAGCCTTAATTCCATCTCCTATCTCCTTTCCTTTGAAGTCATGTCATCACTTGAGACACTGCTTCCTGGTCTCACAGGTAGCAAAAAGCCAACTGATGTAGGCTGCTCCTCGGAAGATCACTTCTCAGGCTACCCCAGCTCATCATTCTGTTAGGTGCTGGACCCTGCCCAGGCCTTCAGCATCTTTTAAAACTTTCCCTTTTCAAGAGCTCTATAGGCAGGTACCCCCAAAAGCCCTTCGGCTGGGCAAGTGTGTGTTCCTCCATCTCAGCCAGGTTAAATTCTCCAGCTCCATTTGTTGACCCAGCCAGAGACAGGATTTATTGGATGAATTATAAATGTAAAGCAGGGAAAACATGCAGAAAAAGAAGAAAACTATTGAAATGGTCTTTCAATGTGGGTAGGTAGTGTACACATAGCTATTGTATGGCATTGCACAAACACAAGTCCTATCCACTCTGATGATCATCAGTGTTAAAAATTGGGCCGATAGTTTACAGAAGTACACTCCCTTGTCCAAGAAGGGACCGCAATCCTAGTCATGGTAAATCACAACACAATCCAAATTATCCTATGCTCACCCTCTGGTAGCTTGGCACAGAGCAGACAGGCTTAACTTAGAAGGTAATGTGTAAAGTATTTGTGCAATAACTCCTACAGTGAAAATACCACAAAAGGTACTGAACACCAGGTAAGAAAAATAGATAATATTTATCTGAATAAAATAAGACCCAAATGCCAAAAATTATTTATATGCACAAGTCAAGATATCACTTTTTAAAAGTTTAAATGAGTCTCAATCCTTAAGAATCAGTTGTTGTGTTTTTGTAACATACGGTACCTGGGAAGCATCAAAAATAACGACGCACAGTGTCACAGTCCAGGTGTAGATCCAGAAGTGTCTACTTTTGGAGGGTCATACCCCCAGTATAGATACACACAAAAATGCCTTTGAAGTGGGGATAAATCAGAGAGTGTTTTTTAGTGCACAAACTCCCCTTTCAACCCAGCCCTTTCTGCCAGGATCCCTTTAGGGGATTATCAGTCCTGTATGTGGGGTCAGTCCCCAGGCCTTTGAAGGGTAAGTGAGAACTCCTTCATCCTTCCTGCCCAGGGAAACCCTTTCAGTATGCGGATGAATGCAGATGTGGCTTAGGGTCCTGTGTTTATGGCTACTGGGTGGAATGTACAAAGGGATGTGTCAACCAGAACAGTCCAGACATGGATTGGAGATAGGTTGTAAGGCAAAGATGGCAGTAAGTGCAGAGAAATGGCCACTTTCTAAAAGTGGCATTTCTAAAATAGTAATATTAAATGCAACTTCACCAGTAAGCAGGATTTTCTATTACCATTCTGGCCATACTAAATGTAGGAAAGTACCATCCTTCTTGGCATGTTAGCCCAACTTTCTGCCTGTTTTTTAATGTGTTTTCACTGTGTCACTGGGATCCTGCTAGATCGGGACCCCAGTGCTCATAGTTGTGGCCTATATGTCAGTGTGTTTTACTCTGTTGTCAGTATGCTTGAATGTGTCACTGGAGTCCTGCTAACCAGAACTCCAGTGCTTATTCTCTCTGTTTCCAAATTTGTCACTATAGTCTACTGACTCTGTTGGACTTTTTTGCTTATTCAGGGTCATCCCCAATCTTTTTGACTCCTGCCTCCTATTTTTTTCTGACCTGTTGCTGTTGGCTTTTGAACTCTGAGCTCTTTACCACTGCTAACCCGTGCTAATGTACATATGCTCTCTGTGTAAGATGGTATGTAATTGGTTTATCCATGATTGGCATATTTGATTTACTAGTAAGTCCCTAGTAAAGTGCACTAGTGGTGCCAGGGCCTGTAAATCAAATGATACTAGAGGGCCTGCAGCACTGGTTGTGCCACCCACATGAGTAACTCTTTAATCATGTCTGCAGTGTCTGTGTGTGCAGTTTTAATTGTAAATTCGACTTGGCAAGTGTACCCACTTGCCAGGCCTAAACCTTCCCTTTTTTTACATGTCAGACACCCCTACGGTAGGCCCTAGGTAGCCCCAAGGGCAGGGTGCAGTGAATGGTTAAGGTAGGACATATAGGGGGTCATTCTGACCGCGGCGGACGGCGGTCGCCGCCCGCCACGCGGTTCCCGTCGAAAGACCGCTCCGCGGTCAAAAGACCGCGGCGGTCATTCTGGCTTTCCCACTGGGCTGGCGGGCGACCGCCGAAAGTCTGCCCGCCAGCCCAGCGGGAAACACCCTTCTCACGAGGACGCCGGCTCAGAATTGAGCCGGCGGTGTGGGAAGGTGCGACGGGTGCAGTTGCACCCGTCGCGAATTTCAGTGTCTGCTAGGCAGACACTGAAGTTCATTTTGGGGCCCCCAGGGGCCCCGCGGCACCCCCTACCGCCATCCTGTTCCCGGCGGGAGAACCGCCAGGAACTGGATGGCGGTAGGGGGTGTCAGAATCCCCATGGCGGCGGAGCGCGCTCCGCCGCCATGGAGGATTCTCAAGGGCAGCGGAAAGTCGGCGGGACACCGCCGACTTTCCGTTTCTGGCCGCGGCTGAACCGCCGCGGTCAGAATGCCCAGCGGTGCACCGCCAGCCTGTTGGCGGTGCTACCGCCGACCTCCGCCATGGCGGTAATTACCGCCAGGGTCAGAATGACCCCCATAGTAATGTAGTTTATATGTCCTGACAGTGAAATATTGCTCAATTCTTTTTTCACTGTTGCAAGGCCTGTTCCTCTCATAGGTTAACATGGGGGCTACCTTTAAATCTGATTAAAGTGTAGATTCCCTTTGGGAGTGGATGGACATGTGGAGTTTGGGGTCTCTGAGCTCACAATTTAAAAATGCATCTTTTAGTAAAGTTGATTTTAAGATTGTGTGTTTGAAAATGCCCCTTTTAGAAAGTGGGCATTTTCTTGCTTATACCATTTCTGTGATTCTGCCTGTTTGTGGATTCCATGTCTGGGTCAGTTTGACAGTTGAGCTGGTTGCACCTCACACTAGACAGTGACACAAAGGGAGCTGGGGTGTAGTCTGCTTATTCTGATGAGCCATCTGTGCTAGGAGGGAGGGGAGGAGTGGTCACTCACACCTGAAAGGGCTGTGGTGCCTGCCCTCACACAATGCAGTCTCCAACCCCCTGGTGAGTGTCTGGGGCCCTGGCCTGGGCAAGGCAGGATTTCACATTCAAAAGAACCTTTACTTTGAAGTAGGCCTATTTCAAAGGAGAAATTGGGTATGAGAAGGGCACCCAAAACCACAGACTTTAGAAACACTTCTGGAACCAAGAGGAACCTCTGCCTGGAGAAGAGCTGAATAGCTGAGGAAGAAGAGCTGCCCTGCCTGTGACTGTGCTTTGTGGAGCTATCCTGCAGTTGCTGCTTCTGCCAGAGTAAGAGGGCAAAGACTGGACTTTGTGTGCCTTCCATCTTGAGAAGAAATCTCCAAGGGCTTGATCTAGAGCTTAGCTCCTGTTGTTTGAAGTCTCAGGGACAGCAAAGACTTCTCTCTGCCAGCACCTGGAGTCTCTGGAGAGACTCCTACTCTGCCCTGTGGTGCCCATCCACTTCCTGGGACCCTGAAAGGAGAAGCTGGCAGCCTAAAGACAAGAATATCCACGCACAAAGTGCCGTGCGGGGAAAAGATTGACACGACTCCGATCTACAGCTGAAAAAACAACGTGGCGCCGGCTCCGCAGCGGAGAATACGACGCTCGCAGGAAATGCGACCGAAGAATCAACGCACGGAGCAGGAGAAACGACGCGCAGCTTGGCTGACGAAGGCTGGGAGATCACAACCTGCTCTGCGGGGATTTCAGATCATCGTGCGGCTGGATTTCCGACTCAAGTACCGCCGTGCGGAGTTATTTTTGACGCACACCCGCCCGTGCAGAGTTATTTTTGACCCACACCAGGTACAATTTCACATTAGCAGCGCTAGTGTGTGTTTAAAACTACTTAAAGACTCTTTTTGCATTTTCATTGATAACTTGACTTGTGTATGCTGGATTTTTTTCGTTTTGGTCTTGTTTTGTTTAGATAAATATTTCCTATTTTTCTAAACCTGTGTTGTGTCATTTTGTAGTGTTTTCATTAAGTTACTGTGTGTGTTGGTACAAATACTTTTCACCTAGCACTCTGAAGTTAAGCCTACTGCCCTGCCAGGCTACCAAGGGGGCAAGCAGGGGTTAGCTGAGGGTGATTCTCTTTTACCCTGACTATAGTGAGGGTCCTTGCTTGAACAGGGGGTAACCTGACTGTCAACCAAAGACCCCATTTCTAACATTGGTGATCAGCGGTTGGGATTTGGACTTGTATTTGTACTTGACATACAGTAATTCAGTGTACACTACTATTTTGAGAGCAGACCACTACGTGACCACATACTACTTGTTTGGTGATCTTTTGCTTTTTCTCTTAAGGACTCCTTTTTGTTCTACTTCCTTGATTTTGCTGTTCCTTTGACTGATTCTTTTTACTTCATTGGGAACTTATTTTCTGCCTTTGGAAATTTGAACTTGTGACCATCATGTCTCAATCTGGAGATGCAACAGCTGGAGCTGTGTTTGAAATGGAGAAACTGAAGGAGTACTCAGTTGCTCAATTGAAACGGTTCCTTAAAGATCTTGACTGTCCCACTGAGAGCTTCACTAGGGAGGGGGAGCTGCAAAAGGCACAGAGGGCCTGAGTGACAGACAAGAAGGCTGGAGGGCACACAGAGGAGGAGAATGTGGGTGGGGAAGTGCAGAGGATACACAGTGGTGTAGTGGAGGTACCTGTTACGCCTGGGGGAGGGTCCCGAGGAGGGGTAGCAGGGTGTCACCCAAGGGTCTGACTCCTGAAGAGTTACAGGACAGACAGGCAGAGAAGGCTCACTGGTTGACGTTCAAGGAGTTGAGGATGCAAAGGGAGAAGGAGTTGGAAGAAAGGAGGAGGGACTTAGAGATCAAAAAGAGGATTTGGGCCTATGAGCTCAAAATGAAGGAGCTGGAAGTCATGAGGGCTGAGTCCAGCTGGAATTGGGGCAGCAACAAATTTATGTCCAGTGCTGCTGAAGAAGTGCACATGCCCAGAGATGTGGTGCCCTAGTTGAAGGAGGGAGTTAACACACACCAGGAGGTTCAGGGGTATGAGATAGCTCCAGTGGTGCATAGGGTCCCTGAGGTGGATTGGGGAACTGGCATAGAGAGTCATATTCCTAGTGAAGGGAGGGACACTCTATTGGCTCTAGGTAAGAGTGACAGGGAGAGGGGTTCCCCCCAGGTAGAAGTCCTGGTTATGGAGTGTGAAGGCATCCCAGAAGAGTGTGGGTTGAGTGTCAGGGACAGTCAGGTACTGTCTCACCAGTCTCAGAGTCCCAGACTCCTACTCTGCCCTGTGGTGCCCATCCAGTTCCTGGGACCCTGAAAGAAGAAGCTGGCAGCCTAAAGACAAGAAAATCCACGCACAGAGCGCCGTGCGGGGAAAAGATTGGCGCGACTCAGATCTGCAGCTGAAAAAACGACGCTCCGCAGCTGAGAAAACTACGCTTGCAGGAAATATGGCCAAAGAATCAACACACAGAGCAGGAGAAATGACACGCAGCTTCGCTGACAGAGGCTGGGAGATCACAACCTGCGCTGCAGGGATTTCGGATCATCGTGCGGCTGGATTTCCGACTCACGTACTGACGTGCGGAGTTATTTTTGACGCACACCCGCCCGTGCGGGGTTATTTTTGACCCACACCAGGTACAATTTCACACTAGCAGAGCTATTTTGTGTTTAAAACTACTTAAGGACTCTTTTTGCATTTTTATTGATAACTTGACTTGTGTATGGTGGATTTTTGTTGTTTGGTCTTGTTCTGTTTAGATAAATGTTTCCTATTTTTCTAAACCTGTGTTGTGTCATTTTGTAGTGTTTTCATTAAGTTACTGTGTGTGTTGGTACAAATACTTTACACCTAGCACTCTGAAGTTAAGCCTACTGCTCTGCCAAGCTACCAAGGGGGTAAGCAGGGGTTAGCTGAGGGTGATTCTCTTTTACCCTGACTAGAGTGAGGGTCCTTGCTTGAAAAGGGGGTAACCTGACTGTCAACCAAAGACCCCATTTCTAACAGACTCCATATTCCAATCCAGATTGGTACACTTTACCCCCCTTATAAGTCTCTAGTATATGGTACCTAGGTACCCAGGGCATTGGGGTTCCAGGAGATCCTTATGGGCTGTAGCATTTCTTTTGCCACCTATAAGGAGCTCATACAGACACTCCTTTAGGACTGCCACTGCAGCCTGAGTGAAATAGTGTAAACACAATTTCACAGTCATTTTCACTGGACCAGGTAACTTATAAGTCACCATCCCCTAAATGTCTAATCTTCAGTTACTGAAGGCTAGGTGCAAAACTACTGTGTATGAGGGCAGCCTTGCACTAGAAAAGGTACCCCCACATTGTCCAGGACCAATTTACCAGACTTCGTGAATGCGGGGACACCATTATAGGCACTACATATATGTCAATACATACATGTCGGTTCACAATGGTAACTCGGAATATGGCCATGTTAGGTGTCTACAATTGAGAAACTGTACCCCCAATCCAATTCTGGTATTAGGGGACCAATTCCATGGACCCCTAGTACTGCCAACCCAGCTCTCTGAGGTTACCACTGCAGCCCCAGCTGCTGCCACCTCACAGACAGGTTTCTGCCCTCCTAGGGATTGAGCAGCTCAATCCCAGGAAAACAGAACAATGCATTTCCTTCAGGAGAGGGGTGTTATACCCTCTCCCATTGGAAATAGGTGTTACAGGCATGGTAGGGGTATCTTCCCAGAGCCTCTGGAAAGGCTTTGAAAGGCACCGACATCCAGTCTACACTGGTTCAGGGACCCCCAGTCCCTGTTCTGGCATGAAACTGGACAAAGGAAAGTGGCGTGACTACTCCCCTGTCCATCACTATCCCAGGGGTGGTGCCCAGAGCTCCTCCAGAGTGTTCCTGGCATCAGCCATCTTGGATTCCAAGGTGTGGAGGCCCTGTAGGAGCATCTGAGTGGCTAGTGCCAGCAGGAGGCATCAGAGACCCCTCCTGATAGGTGCATACCTGGTTACCTCTCAGGGATATTTAGGTTCTCTCCTCTGGGTGTTTCCTCAGATACGGTTTGCCCAGGCCCCAGCACTCTATCCTGCAATGCTCAGCTCCCTGAGTGGGATCCCTTTGTGTAGTGCTGCGACAACCGCATTTTACAACTCCTTTGTCCCTCTGTTCTGGGACTCCTGTGGGTGCTGCCTGGTCTTTGGAGGGCTCTCTAAACTGCTGAGAGCCCCCTCTGTCTCCTCAGTCCAAGTTGAGACACTTAGGTCCTTTCTGGGCCCAGGTAGCGCCTTTTCCCACCAACTGCGACATTTGGATAAGCCAAGGCTTGTTGGCGGAATACAACAACGAAAACCAACCTGCACCCAACTACTCAATGTGGGACATATCTTGCACCAAGCAGGAACCCGCAGCTTTCTTCTTTGGTGCATTTCTGACTTCTTCTCTCAACCGGAAAATCCACTTTTGCGCCATTATCCAGGGTAGGGGCTCCTGTTCTTCCTGGACTCTTCATCGACTTCTGGACTTGGTTTCCTCTCTCCACAGGTCTTCCGGTCCAGGAATCCATTGTTGGTTTCTTGCAGTCTTTCTTGGTTATTGCATGATCCTTTACCACGACTTCCAATGTGTTCTGAGGAAACGTGCTGTACTTTACTCCTGCTTTCCTGGGCTCTGGGTGGGGTAATTTTCTTACCTTTGGTGTTTTCCTACACTCCCAGTGCCCCTCTACACACTACACTTGCCTAGGGGGGAAATTGACATTCGCATTCCACTATTTTAGTACATGGTTTGTGTTAGCCCTAAGCCCATTGCTACCTATTGTGTTTTTCACTGTTCGCACTACTTTATGACTGGTTACTTACCTGATTTTGGTTACTACTGTATAAATTGTGTATAATACTTACCTCCAGAAGGCGTATTGCCTCTAAGATATTTTTGGCACTGTGTCACTAAAATATAGTACCCTTATTTTTGGTAACACTGAGTATTGTCTTTCTTGTGTATAAGTACTCTGTGACTATAGTGGTATTGCAAGAATTTTGCATGTTTCCTAGTTCTGCCTTGGCTGCTCTGCTACAACTACCTCTAGACAGCCTAGATGCTAGCACTACCTACATTTCACTAAGGTGGATCACTGACCTGGTATAAGGTGTAAGTACCTTTGGTACCCACTACAAACCAGGCCAGCTTCTCACACTAAACATGAGAGGGCTACTCCTTCAGATCAGGTGCTACCACCTAAAAGTATATAAGGGCAGTTCTAATTCTGGTCTATAAGAGAAGCAGGTGTCAAAGTAGTGGAAAATGAGGTTGTGAGTTTTCCACTACCAGGACATGTAAAACACATAAATACATGTCCTGCCTTTTACTTACATAGCACCCTACCTTATTGGTTCGCTAGGGCCTACCTTAGGGGTGACTTCTATGTAGAAAAAGGAGCGTTCAAGGAATGGCACTTCATTTTAAATGCCAAGTCGAAGTGGCAGTAAAACTGCATATACAAGCCTTGCAATAGCAGGCCTGAGACATGGTTAAGGGGTTACTTTTGTGGGTGGCACAATCATTGCTGCAGGTCCACTAGTAGCATTTAGTTTACAGGCCCTGGGCACCTCTGGTGTACTTTACTAGGGACTTACAGGTAAACTAAATTTGCCAACAGGGTAGGAGCCAATGTTTAGGGGAGAGAGCACATGCACTTTAGAACTGGTCAGCAGTGGTACAGTGGAGAGTCCTAAAATCAGCAAAAACAGGGTCAGAAAAATGGAGGGAGGCAAGCAAAAAGTTAGGGGATGATCACTCTAAGGCTGTCAGGTCTAACATTCACAAACTGTTACTGTTGAGATCAGAGAGAATTTTTGTACTATGCTTAGTGTGGTCAAATGAAATTGAGAAACTTCAGCTGAAATTTCTTGATTTCCCCTATCTATGTAAGAGTAATACAAATCACTGACACCTAGCAAATAGTTGTCTACCAACTGAATTCTGAGCAATTACATAAGCAGTATACAAATAATTAATTGGGAAAGTATTCAGTGAGTATACAGGCGCTACCATCTCTTGTTTCCAAACTGGCTCAGAAGGTGCACTGGCCAGGTTGAATACTTCCAAAAGACCCCAGATACCAGCAGACAATAACTGGTAAAATTAGAAATTACACAAATTGCCAGGCACACAGCCAACCAGTATAACATTTTGTTGACTCTATAGTCCATATATTTGATTCAGAACAGTACTTCCACCTATATTATATTGCTTTATTGGTCCATATGCATGCCCAATTGGCAGCTGCTGCATCCACAAATATTTCATACAAGGTCCAATGAAACGTGTGTCATAGTTCAACAGATCAGTTTCAAGTAGATTTCACATTGGATCTCCAGTATAACCTTTGAATACTTTTCAAATCCAGCCAGCCAACATGTGTTTCGTCAGGGATATTACTTTGACTTTATCAGGGCTGTAATGATGTATGACACACAAATTAGTCAAGTTCAATTTAAATAAAATTGTTGAAACTAATATAATTAACCATGCGGTGTCATATGGGTAATCCTTTGATACCATGAAAATTAAGTAGAACTTTTTTTACATTAGTGTAATGAATCTACTCCCAATATCGTGCGTAAAGTGACCATGTGCCCAAAGAAGAATGGACTAGAAATAGCCATGCAAGTCCTATTGGTCCCAAATGAGTGCTAACCGAATTAGCAAACACTGTGTATCATAAATGTGCACATATCACTGTGTTTATCACCAATAGTATCAGTGTCACTAACCTTAATAATAGAATTGTCCTTTGAAACGTAATCCCTCTAGTTGACGTTGGTGTAATGGTTTCAATACAAAGTACCCACGGTCAACTATAATAAATTGCAGTTCATCTGTCCAAATATCAGAAACAACACTATGTTACGCAATCTGTAAATAAATGCCATTGTCTCCTCTGAGTCACACACCGCAGAACCTAGCTTCATAGCGGCTATAATATATATACTTCAAAACAAAATTCTATAGACATAGTCACTATTTACAAAAGTTCGGACTGCCGATGTAGTCAAGTATATAAATTATATTGTAGTTCTACCGCTAAGGATTAAATTGCCTTAACACATAACTCGTGCGTTAAGGGACCCGGTATAAATTCATTATACCGGGTCGTTCCTCGAACAGAGCACAACCAAATCCGCACAGAAATAGTCTACCAAAGTTTTGCTATTAGCTGTTGTTAAATAAATATGAAACAACACCCACAATGGTGTGACAACTTGGGTTCCGATTAAATTAAGCCCAGGTTTTTCCCCTACCTTCAAAGTCTCTGGCACACTTCTTAGAATATCAAACTTGATGGATGTGAGTACGCTCATCATTCGAACGTGACCTGCATCAGAGATTAAATAACCGCATCAACGCGTCGGACGTGGGTGCGCTGAACCCGTGTGTGTATGTCCTTTCTTCAGTTCTATTTCTTATGCATTGAAACAGAGAGAGGACTCAGAAACCCTGACTTCTCTCTCTGCACTGCCGATAGGTAAAATAACAAAGTTATAAATGTTTGTTATAGCGTTGTAGTCAACAACCTCTGTTCCCATAGCTGTCCTCATGAAGTGAAGACGGTAATAAGCAATATCGAGCATATTCAATATACAATTGTACCCTATTCTTCTGAGTCGATCTGGACGATATGGTGGAGTCCACACTGCTTCCGGAAGTCGTCAGTGGTGTCACTGACATTGACACCTCAGGGACACCCAGCACCAGCAAAGGTAAGGCCAGCAATGATGCGTATCCCCATATGTGCATTTACATATGCCCCCTAGAAATAGCTATTAGATTGATGTATCGTGATAAGTAGTCCATGCCACATCTTACATACAACACAACAATGCCTTATGGGAGTGATAGGCCACAATCCTAAGGTCAAAAAACCACATTAAAAACAACTTGGTGTTAAGCCACATAGAGAAACAACACACACAAGTGGAAATGTGGGGGATGTTGAAACACAGCCACAGTCCGACTCCAACACAAGTGAGTCTCTCAGTATTGCACCAACCAGATGGAGGGCAAGGATGTTACCACTCCCAGAGTACAACCTGGACTCAGATGAGATGCCGGATGAACTCCCCACACCACCCCCAGAGGACAGATCCACAGGAACATAGCAGTCCATGCCCCAGCATCAGTCAACTCCCCTCAGGAGGCGTCATGATGCAGGCAGACAGTGCACAGAGGAAAGAGAGGGCCCATCAATCTTTGGCGGACTTGAAGCTTCCATGCTGAAAGCGCAGCACCTGCAATGCAAACACATCAGGGCAATGCACAGGCAGTTGGTGTCATTCAATCAGAACATGGGAGCAATGAACAAGCATTTGGAGTCACTGCATGAGGGACAGTACACAGCAGCCAAAAACACAAAGGACTTGACAAATGCCATTAGGGACCTCTGCACTGAGATTCAGCAGGAGCGTGTCAGACACCATAGGCGTCATCACCAATTTATGAGAAGGTTTGATGGGTTCTACAGAGTGGTCAGTCGGCTTGCTAGCTCAACTGCCATGATGTCACGATATGCTGTGGGCATACAGGTGGAAATGGCACACTACAGTCGGGACGTTGCACAGGGCTTGGTGCAAATAGCCAATGTCCTGGATGCAATGCAGACAGCATGCAGTGCTACAAACAGTAAACTAGGTGGTGGAAGTAGTGAGGAGTTCTCTAGCGTCAGCAGTCTTACAGCCCTGTGATGGACCCTAGGTGTCGCAGTACCAGACACAGTACTGCCAGTGAACCAGCTGCAAGAGGTGCCAGTGAGGCCACTGAGCACTCAAGTGGAGTGCATGGACGTAGGAAGTAATGTTAAGGCATACAGAGGACTACCGTAACATGTAGCTGTACTGTTATACTGTGATGCTAATAGTGTGACACTGTTATTTGCACATGGTAGCCTATGGTTCATGGCTATGGTCCAGATGTATCAAACGGTTTTACCCATTTTGTGTCTATGGAAACACGTGTTCATACATATGGCCCTATGTCCTATTGACACATACGTTACCTGAAGTCAAGGTAATAAAGTTGCTAACTACAGAAAGACATAAAATTGCAGTGGTGTTGTCATTACTTACATTAGAAATGGTTGTGCCTGATGTCAGCACGACTTTGCCTGCCCTCTGCTGCACTGGACCTGTCTACTGGGTAATGGGTTGGTAAGGGATCACCATCTTCATCTGAGTCAGGCTCCATTGGTTCAACAGGTATGCCCCTTCTCGTTGCTATGTTATGCAACATTGCACATGCAGCCACTATTTTACATGAAGTCTCTGGACTGTACTGTAGAGTCCCTCCACTCTTATGGATGCACCTGAAGCGGCTCTTCAGGAGACTGAACATCCGCTCCACCACTCTGCGGGTTGCCCTGTGTGCAGCATTGTACCACCTCTCTGCAGGCGTTGCAGGTTTCAGATAGGGCATCAGTATGTAGGTGCGCACTGCATAGGCACTGTCCCCTGGAAAGAACAGAAGGTAAAATGAGAACTGTTGGAATCTGCAGTCACTATTACTTCAATGCAACATAGTCATCTATTACTGTGCCCAGTAGGTCTCCTTCGCCAAACTCCCCAGCTAGCAGTCGAGTGTAAATCCCGCTGTGGCGAAAGATGTGGGAGCCATGTGTGCTACCTGGGTATCTGGCCACAAGATCAGTGATGATGTTAGAGGCATTGCTAATTACCTGAATGTTCATGGAATTATGTTTTTTATGGTTGCGATAAACATACTCAGTGACCAATGGTGGACAGGTAGCTACATGTGTCCCATCGATGGCACCTATGACATGTGGGAATTGTGCAATCTGATAAAAATAGATTTTTGTTTGTTGTAATTCCTGTGGGGTGTTGGGGAATCTTATGTGCTCCTGTGTTTTGCTCAACATGGCATTTAGGAATGCTTTGAAGACTCGTGAGAGAGTACTCTCTGAGACCCCTCTTGCTGCTGCTATGATTCCTTGATAGCTCCCTGAGGCTAATAGGTGAAGGGAGAATGATACCTGCACATAGGTGGGTATGCTATTGGTCCTGTGTGTGGTGCGCTGCAGTAGGGGTTGTAGATCTGCTATCAGGTCAAGTATCATGGCTGAGCTTACCCTGTACTTCTCATAGATTTCCTCCTCTGTCTGGTCAAAAAGGGTTATGCGCTCCTGTCTCCTCCTCCCTCTCCTCAACCCTGCCAAGATCCTCATCCTCCTTGCCATCACGTAGAGTGCAGCCATTATGGAAGAGAGGCCGAGTCTTTCTCGGCCTCTTTATATAGGTTGCACCTGGTTACCACCTGATTTCACATTGTTGTAAATTGTCTGTGCAAAAGGCCATTCTGCAAATTTTTGCAATTTGCGAATTATTGAATCATCCCATTGCGACATGGTTTTGCTTGTTGCAATCAGCGTATCGCAAATTGCGCCATGATTTTGCAGATTGCTATCTGCAATTCGCTAAACTGTGTTGCAGTTTGCGTCTTGCAAATAGCGATTCGGTATTTTATGTCGCTATTTGCGATATAATTGATTACGACCCGCAAAACCATGGTATATTCGCAAAAATTCACATTTTTGCAATTCCATTTTTTCACTCTGCGAATGCCTTTCATACATCGCAGGGACCATTTTTGCATTCGCAAATGGCTGATTTTTGTGATTCATATCGTTTGCGAATGCAAAAAAGCTTGATACATCTGGCCCCTAGTGCTGGCTCTTTTCTTCAGAGCCCTGTTTGATCCTCTTGAACAGTAGTGGCCCATCAGTACGGGTTGAGGAGCTACGCCCCCTACCTTTTTCCTAAATTGAAGAGTGTCTGTCAGTCTGAACAAAAGTTAGCCTGACAGATACTCTTCTGGTTCAGGTCAGACAGCCAGGAGCTGAACATGTACTAAATGTGCAGACTCCTGGCTGCCTCAGCTGAACTTTGCTGGGCTGAAGTAGTCACAGCCCTGTGAGACCTCGTCAGAGAGTGGGATGGAGTCAGCAGTCTCACTTGATCCCATCCCACTCTGTGATGAGACTGGGACTGCTGCATTCCCAAATTGGCTGACTCAAGGTCAGCCAATGAGGTAAGGCAGCAGTGCCAACCATCCTGGGACCTCCTAGGCTTCCTTGTTGAGCTGCTGCTCTTGAGGTACGTTTTTTTTTTTTTTTTTGTTTGGTGTGTGCATGCGTGCATGTATGAATGTATGTGTATTTGTTAGTGAGTGTTGTGAATGTGTGTGCCCGTGCATGTGTGAATGAATGAGTGTAAGTGAGGTGGATATGTGCATGTGTAACCTCCCCCCTCTCCTGCGCCTCCCTCATAAAATTACAGGCCACAACTGCTCTTGAAAACGAAGTAGGCCCTGCAAAATCTGTAGCAAAGTGGAGACTTCAAAAATATTTTGACTGGGTGACTTCAAAAATATTATTTTAACATCCACATTCCGTGAGGGTGCCCACTGCATTCCACTCTGCAGTGAGAAAGAAAGCTGTGAGACGTGGTTTGGCAGCTCCCCAACAATCTTGTAAGTCAGCCGAGGGTGGCAGCACCTCGACAATCTAATGAATCAGCTGTAGGAAGTTGGCCACTCTTGAATGCTCTCTTTCCTGTATGGAAATCGGCATTCTTTGCAATCAGGGAGGGCAGGGTCATTTTAGTGGGGAAAATGGAGCATAGCTACCTCTCCACCAAGACATTATTTTCCGCCGTGAGTTTCCATCTTTGATTGGCAATAACAGTGCTTACATTCCATTGTAACCTTTAAACTAACATTGTGGGTGATGATGGTCAAAGTGTAATTAACCAATCTGACTGTCCTGAAACCATCTTAAAAAAAAAAAAGAAAAAAAAAAAGGCGACGGCATCTGACCTAACCTGGTCACGTTGATCATGAAATCTATAAAATACCTGTAATACAACCAGGCATAATTCTGAAGAAGGGTGCAGTTCTTGCTTGCATAATAATATTAATTCATTATTTGTTATTATCTAGAGATTTTGCAAAATTCTGCATGTGGCCTTCCGGCTACTCCAGGGAAATGAATGACTTCATATTCAACACACTTTAAGCCAGACGTTTAGAAATCGCAGAACTGTGTTTGACCACATTGATAATGCACTTGACATTGAAATCTGCATTCACATCCTGTAACCCAAATTCACACAATAGCTTTCTACGTAATAGCGCCAACAATCAACAATAAAGACAGATATACTGTAAGGTACATTTAGATAATTACAACTTGCTGATATTTTTATTATGTGTGGACCTTACGCCATAATTATTTACATGCTGCAGGTCAAACAGGCCCTTGGCATCTGGTCTCAAACAAAAGGCATCGTGCCATGTCCTTGAAAGAAGGAGAGACAATCTTTTGGTTACAGCAGAATGTACTACATTTAGTGGTGGTTAACAGCGCTATTAATAGTATTAGTGTTGCTATCATGTAACATATTTGATATGCTCTCTTTTCATTATTCATTGTGCTATCTAAATGTTTTGATGACAAGAGTTATGAGGTTATATAATTAATGCGATAAGGGCGGATTCTGGGAAATCTGCTTTTATTGCTTACAATATGTCTTTCAAATCTTGACTGAAATTAATTATTTCCATGTTTTGTCTTTAAGGCAGTTCATTCATTGTTCCAGAATTAAGGTGCTCTATTTAACTGCAAGTTCTTTCATGTTTTAAAAATGTAGAACCCGATTAACGAATAATGCACGGTAAGAGTTGCAATTTTGCACACACAACTTAAAGTGACGATTTCTAACTTTTCAGGAATTCTCAAAGAACTCGCTTATTACTGCTAGGAATCTGCAATCCTTGTACTTTATCACGTGCATACCCATTAATGCATAAAAATGTAACAGTTGTCCATTTGTGTATAAGGAACCAAGCACACATATTTATTTCAGTTTGCAACTTTAGCTGTTTCTTAATGCAGACCTATGTATCAATACACCATACATAACCATAGTCGGTTCTGCGTCCCAGTTATCGCCGTGGGTTTCTGACCTGAACATTTATGAATTTACATCCGTGTTTATGAATGGCAAACCATATAAAACACTTTCCCAGATTTACGAGTTGATGGGAGGTCACTAAGTTGTACAAGTGGACCCTCAATGAAATCCTTCTAAATATAGCCAGTAAGAAGATTTGGTGACAAGGATTTTCCACCATGCTGGAGAACTTCTGTACAAGACAATCTAATTTACGAGGGTCAATTCTGCGAATCAGATGTCCCAAAAGCTGCTACTGACACACCTAAGTTGCACATAGGCGCACAGGTAATTTTGTGGATCCGGCCTAAAGAGTCAGGTCTATGAAGTAAAAAGAAGTAACAATTGTGTTTCAGTGCTTCACATAATATGATGTAAAAGTGTTGCCTGTGTTGTCACACGCCGGATCTTTTCCCTTGTATCTTTGCATAAGTGTGTACTGTGTGGTGTCATAGAGCACCTTTACGACTAACACATCGGCATTTGTCTGTAAACATTTACGTGTCTCTTTCTTGACGTCGGTTGTGAATAGGGACACGTGCATTTCCAGCCCTCGTTTGAGTTGTAAGTACAGTATAACCTCTTGTAGCAATGCCACCACGCTGACAGGGTGAGGACCTATATGGTGACAGACCTGCCAAAGATCGCACAAGTTTTGTTGTTTTTAAATCCGTTAAAAATGTGAAGTGCATAGATGGAATACTTTGACTAATGTATCCAAGCATTGTGCAATTTGTAAATACACACAAGATAGCTTAGTGAGTGGATTTCTCTCCACTGACAAACACAGTTATCTCTTTGTTGGTGATGACTTAAACCATGCAACTCGACCTTCCACCCTTCCTATGTCAGTAAATCGTGTGCCATATAGAAGCCATTAGTAACGTCTCTTAATTCCATTTTGAAACACCTTGTAAAAACTACTTGTTGGAAAATATGTTATTGGTAAGGGCAGGTAGGTACCTACACCTAGCAATAGGCCACTAACCTCCACTAAGGTCCAGTTAGGTCTCAGTAAATTAAACCCAGCTCAACCCTTTGTAGCTTGGCAACGAGCGTCAAGGCTTAACTTAGGAGACAGAGTGTAAAGCATTCAAATATCACAAAACAGTAGTTAAATAAAACACAGGAAACAGTTTAAAAATCCAAAACCAATTTATAAAAATAGATTATATTTTTATCTTTAAAATGACACCAAAACGAATAAAATCGGATAAGGGGAACCGGAGATATGAATTTTTAAATAATTATTATTTTTTTAGCGCCTAGAAACAAAAAGCGCCAATCGGGTCATCTGGTTGCACCTCGACCGGGGCAAAGTCAAAGTTTCAGGCCGACCGCGATGGAGCCCTGCTCGGCTAAAGGCCGCGGGAGGCCTCGGTAAAAAGTTTACCTTCACACATAGGGGGTCATTCTGACCCTGGCGGTCGGTGACCGCCAGGGTCACCGACCACGGGAGCACCGCCAACAGGCTGGCGGTGCTCCGAAGGGCATTCTGACCGCGGCGGTTCAGCCGCGGTCAGAAAGGGTAAACCGGCGGTCTCCCGCCGGTTTACCGCTGCCCTAGTGAATCCTCCATGGCGGCGGAGCGCGCTCCGCCGCCATGGGGATTCAGACACCCCTTACCGCCATCCTGTTCATGGCGGGAAACCCGCCATGAACAGGATGGCGGTAGGGGGTGCTGCGGGGCCCCTGGGGGCCCCACAAAGTATTTCAGTGTCTGCTTTGCAGACACTGAAATACGCGACGGGTGCAACTGCACCCGTCGCACCTTCCCACTACGCCGGCTCAATTCTGAGCCACCGTCCTCGTGGGAAGGTTGATTTGCCCTGGGCTGGCGGGCGGCCTTTTGGCAGTCGCCCGCCAGCCCAGGGCAAATCTCAGAATCACCGCAGCGGTCTCACGACCGCGGTGCGGTGTTCTGGCGGGGTTACTTTGGCGGGCGGCCTCCGCCGCCTGCCAAGGTAAGAATCACCCCCTTAGTCTCTTTTTCGAAGATTTTCTTCAGCGGGACGAACCTGCCAGTCCAATCCGACCTCCTGGAGCCCTTCTCCAGATACGCAATGCGGGAATCCTCGGTGGAGATTTTTACCTTCGGACGTAGTCATTTTTTTCGAGGTGAAAATCCTTCGACCGGGGTAAACCTGGATCTTAATTCGACGTCCATGGAGCCCTCCTCGGATACGCTGGCTGGGAGGTCCCGGTCAACTTTTTACCTTCGAACTTAGTCTCTTTTTTGGAGATTTTCTTTACCGGGACGAACCAGCAAATCAGGCCGGGTCACGGTTGAGGCAAGCCGGCTAGAGTTGCCGCGGCGGGTCGGTCCCTCTATGGAGCTTTTTTACAAAAGTTGTCCAAACTTCTCCAAACTTCTGGGGCTTCTCCCAGATGTCCTTTTAGGGTTCTTTTGGGGTCCACAGCTCACCCCAAGGGTCCAGAAGTTCTGAGATGGTCCTTGGGGGGTGCGGACTACAACTCCCAGAATGCACCTGGCGCAAACTCCTTTTTGGCCACTGGACAGTGGTCAGCTGGTCGCTTTCTTCAGGAGTTGGTGCAGGGGACTCTGGATAGCAATTTTTCACCTGTAGCAAACAGGGAGTCCCTCCTTGAACCAGTTGAAGCCAGGCAAAGTCCTTCTTGTGGTGAAGCCCAAGTGTGCAGCTGGTGCAGTCCTTCTGAGTGCAGGTTCCAGGTGCAGGCCAGGGGTCCAGCAGGGCAGTCCTTCTTCTTCTGTTGTTCTTCCTTGTTGGATGTGGTAGGGAACTGAGGTGTGGGTGCAGGTCTGCCAGTTTTATCCTTGCTCCTGGGTGAAAAGCAGGGGGGTCCTGGTTCTCCAATCAGGTGCAGGGTCCTTCCCCCTGTGATGACCACTTCCTGGGAAGTGTGGCAAAAATCAATCCCAGGAGGCAACATTCTCTAAAAATCCATCATGGCTGAATCTGATTTTTGGAGGTTACATCTGGCTGAGAACACCCACTGGTGTGGCTAAAAATCATAAACACACCCCTCTCTTGCCCTCTCCTAATCTAATCAAGGGGGCACCTAGTTGTCTGGGGTTGGAGGATGTGGGGGTGTTGCTGGGAGCTCCAAATGTCCTTCTCTGCCTTTGAAGACCAGTTTGGCAGCCCTCCCCCTTCCTGCCTTACCATCTGCTGAGGGGAGATTCCCTCCCACAGGCACATTCCTTTGTGTGAAGCCAGGCCACTTCACACCTCATCAAGGCAGCTTGGCCAAGCTGCTCGAGGCTGGCCAATCAGAGCACAGCAGCAAAAACAATGCAGGGCTGAAATTGGCAACTTTTCAAGTAACGTTTAAAACTCTTTACCTGAACAAGTTATATTAAATCCAACAACTGGAAGTTGTGGGATTTATTACAACGATTAATTTGATACCAAACTCTTGGTATGCATCATTTAAGGAGACTTTAAAAATTAAAATAAAGTCTCCCCATTCTAGCCTATGAAGGCCATTTACTACAATGAGGGAAAAACGAATTTGGCTGTTTTTACCTCAGTAAATTAAACCCAGCTCAACCCTTGGTAGCTTGGCAACGAGCGTCAAGGCTTAACTTAGGAGACAGAGTGTAAAGCATTCAAATATCACAAAACAGTAATTAAATAAAACACAGGAAACAGTTTAAAAATCCAAAACCAATTTATAAAAATAGATTATATTTTTATCTTTAAAATGACACCAAAACGAATAAAATCGGATAAGGGGAACCGGAGATATGAATTTTTAAATATTTTTTTTTTTTTTAGCGCCTAGAAACAAAAAGCGCCAATCGGGTCATCTGGTTGCACCTCGACCGGGGCAAAGTCATAGTTTCAGGCCAACCGCGATGGAGCCCTGCTCGGCTACAGGCCGCGGGAGGCCTCGGTTAAAAGTTTACCTTCACACTTATTTACACTAATATAAACTATTTTTATAAAGTCCCTGCTTATAGTTACATGGCACCCAGCCCGAGGGGCACATAGGGCACACCTTAGGGGTGACTTATATGTAAAAATAAGGTAGTTTAAGACTTTGGAACTACTTTTAATTCCAAAGTCGAATTTGCATATAACTTTAATTTAAAAGCAGCCAGCAAGGCAGGCCTGCCTTTAAAATTACACTGGGCACCTCAGCAGTACACCTATGTGTGCACCACCTATGCTGTGGTCCCTAAACCTACATGCCCTACCATATACTAGGGACTTATAGGTAGGTTAACTTAGCCAATTATAATTAGCCTAATTTGCATATCCATTTTACACAGAGCACAGGCCCTGGGACTGGTTAGTAGTACCCAGGGCACTATCAGAGTCAGGAAAACACCAGCAAAAAGTGGAAAATGGGGGCAAAAGGTTAGGGGGCCTCTGCAATCAGCCCTGTTTTCCCACACTACTTATTATTATTGAAATTGTCATCATATTTAGTATTAGTACTTGAATACTGAGTGGGCCACAATGTTTTTGATCTCCTCGCCTTCGCTTTTGATTTGTGGCAACAAATTGCCGAAAGAGGAACTTGTTGCTAAAAAGTAAAACACAAAGTTTTTGGGAATACCCCACTGGAGAATCAAAGAAATTTTCATAGAATGTCATGCCTTACGTGTTTTTTCTGTGAATGAAATATTAGTAACAGTTGCAAACTAAGGCATGGTGACCGCTAAAGTGACCCTGTCTTGCAGTTCTTGGACAGACTGCTGAGTCAAGAATTTTTGATGCCCAAGCCTTCTGAGGTAATGCCTTTGGAAACCAAAAGGTTAGTCCCTCGCCACAACCCAAATATCTAAACAAGAGAGTGGAACAGCAACTTTGACATGGGTATAGCTCAGGGGCGTAAGCAACACGTCTCCAGGCCTTGCAGTTCTGGTTGGGTGGGGCACTCCTTATAATCTTGAATGTGGCCCTTCAGCCTTGACTTCTGATTGCTTTGCTGTCCTACACGGAGGGCCTCATTACGACTTTAGCGGTCTGATGTTAAGACTGCAGCTGTGGTGGCTGCCAAAATACCGCCCTGTTGGCTGTCATCCAACCACCGTATTAACAGATGCGCAGCTCAGACCACCAAAAAATAGCAAATTTCCCGAAACCGACAGGACACTGGCAGACAGAAAAAAGGCGGTTCGACCACCAGCCTGCCAAAAATCATCTGATCAAATTACGATCCACTAATCACAAGATCGTTCTTTCCATGGCGGAAAACCATCAGCAGTGTGACCCGTGGTGGTTTGAACTCGCATCAGTCAGAACACTACACCACATTGATTAGTTTGAATCCCCCACACCTGACACACATTCACACACCCGACACACCTACACACTGCACTATGAAACACACTCCTACAAAACCCACAATCCTTTCCAACCACAACACCACTCACAGCCAGAGACTAGCAAAAATGAAAAGAGTTAGCTAAACAAACAATAGGCACCCCTGCACATTTCACTCAGCACTCATCCCATACTTGCATAACATATATAACACACAATTTTTCAACCCGCACAAAACACAACCATCACCCACCCACTCACATCACAGCACCCACACCTCATCACTAAAATTTTTGTATCCTTTTTTTTACTACCTCACCGTCTTCACCACCACTAGCATGTCCTCACAAAAACATCCACTTTCTCTGATGATGAGTTGCCAGTCATGGTGGACAAAATTGTCAGGACAGAGCCATATCTATTTGGATCACAGGTCCAGCAAACTTCAATATCCAGGAAACTGGAGTTGTGGTAAAGGATAGTCAACAGAGTGAATGCTGCAGACGGTTACCCATGCACAAGGGAGGACATCAGGAAGAGTTGGAACAACCTCAGGGGGAAGGTACGTTCCCTGGCATCCAGGCACCAGTTGGCGGTCCTCAAAACTGGTGGTGGGCTCCTACCTCCTCCCCTATAGTTCACATCATGGGAGGAGAAGGTCTTGGACATCCTGCATCCTGAGGGTCTAACATGAATACCTGGGAGTGGAGTTGGGTAAGTAACAACAACATTCATGTTGCCAAGCAATTTTGTCTTGCATGCTCACTGTTCACCTTCCCCACCCCAATGACCAAACCACCCACACCCCTCTGTCCAAATCTCCAAATACTCCTCTCTGCCCTGCCACATGTCAAGTAAACTCAGCTTGGGCCACAGTGTTTGGGAAGGGCATATGAAGTACTGGTAACTGACAGCACTACAACTCCTAGAAGTCACTGTTCCACCATTAACAAAACCAGAACAGTGCACTAAATTTGAAATGTCTTGCATGTGAAACTAACAATCAAAGTAACCCATCCTGAATGGTCCACCATTTAACAGTTCATGGCAATGACAGCTATGCAATGGCCCAGTACCATTACACGCAAATCACAGCTACAGCTGTGTCCTATACCAAACTGGCCTCTGAGAAAAGCCCCATTATAATGTCATATACTCACCTGGAGGGGACAAATAAATGGCAAATTGGATGCACTTGCAGTACATCTAGACAGAGGCCCAAATTGTAACTCCTATATTGTTAGCCAACTCTGACACCATTGCGCATTCTTCACTTTTTAGTTGACTCAATGATGCCATACACCTTACTAGGAGAGAAATGTGGATTGTCATGTCTTTACTCAGACAAGATATGAAGGTATCGGCAGCGATCTGAACACCAACGTACTCCAAGAGCTTGGAGCATGCTGTATGCAATTGCAAATCTCTATGTCCCACATCGCAGTAACCCAGACTTAGTAGCAGCTGTCATTGTCATTTCAGGGGATCATGTAAAGGCGCTGTATGCATGTCACATAGCATGTTTAGTTGTCTAATTTATACATCACTTGTTGCATCACTTACAGCAACCGTGTGTTCCACTTTTCCTACAGGTTACCTTGCTATCCCCAACATGGAGAGGACACCAGAGAATGACACTACCCCTCTGGATGAAGGTCCCAGTGAGGAAAACACCTCTGGATGTTTATACACTGACGGTAAAGCTGGCCCATCAGGGACACCTGGTAAGCCCACAATGACTCCTCCTTGCCCTGTTGCAACTAAATCACTGCCAACCTTTGCCCCAAACCTATGTCTCAAGGACAGTCTCTTCCATTGTATGACCCCCCAGTACAGGTACCCGAGGCTGCTAATGTCACCACTGACAATGATGGTTCTGCCACCAGTGGTAGTGGGCAGACTGTGCCAAGGGGACAGGTATGTGGGGGTAGAGTAAGTGGGAAGGATGGTGTGTGCCAGAGAATGGGAGCTCCAAGAGACACAACTGAACAGGAGACCATCTCCTAAGTCTTGGGAGTCTATGAAAATTCCCAAGGCATGATGGGCCAGGTACTGACCATCATAGGGAGATCCAACAGCTGCAGAGGGACAACCACCAGGAAGTCATGCAGCAGTGGCATGCCCAAAATGCCATCCTGGCTTCCATTGCTGGGGTGCTGAGGGACATGAACACTACACTGAGTAGGTTTGGCACCCAACATCAGGCCTCTTCAAATAGCAATGAGACATCAGGCACTTCTACACCTGTGGCTGCTAGTGGAATTGAGGTCCTGCCAGGGGAAGGGAACACCCCACCATCTGTTGCAGAAGAACCCCCCACAAACATGAACGTCCACCCAAATATCCAAGAGGAGCAGATGCCAAGACCAAACACACAGCCAAGAAGTGAACCTCTCCTGATTGGTTCCCCTGGTGTGTCACTGATACACCCTGTTGACTGTTCTGAAACCTAACTCCATTTTCCTATGGTGCAAGGACACTGGACTTGTGTTTCCAAATGGTGTAGCAGCTTCCCTGATGATCTAATCCACCAAGGCTGAACCCTTTGCTGTTCACTTTGTATTATTTCTGTTTCAAATCACTCATTTTGTCGTGCACTCCCCAATAAATACCACTTAACCACAGATTCTGTGTAAGTGTGATGTATCAGCCATATGAAACTGTCATGTATGACAACTATTGTAGCAAAATGTTCCTCTCCAATGTTAAACCTTTGTGATGGTCATCACACATGTACCGGATAACCAGGATACATATTGCATTGGGATTGTAACATAGACATGACACAAATCACCTGTATTGTACATCTCCACATATTTATTTGGAAACTGGAAATCAGCACATAGCGAAGTATTGCTGTGGACTTCAGTGTTTCAGCTAAGGTGTCATTCCCTACCAGCCCACAGCATACAGACTTTAGAGACATGTCAGTCTTTTGCCATCCCAGAAGTCAGACGTATTAGGTCCATGTGTCATCAGTTAAAGCCTTAAAGCCTTATCACATACCCATACCTTGCCTTCCAAATGAACATACCCCATGAACCAGACAGATGTTAGCACTTAATTCCCCAGTCATGGAACCTTGCAATTACCATGGTCAGGTATCTGTGGGCTTGCCACTCACCTATGTCAGTCTTCAGACACATGCTCATTGGTCTGCAATGAAGAAACACATTGACAGTTATGCACAAGTTAGTACACATACAACACAAACCATAATGATGGTTGAGGGTCTGGATACCACATTATGACATGTGTTAGACACAAATGGACACACACATGGCACCATTTGAGCCACCTGCAATACCAATTAAATCTTTTTTGGTAGAAAAGGATACTTCCATCCCACTGTACTGACAGTCTGCGCATAGAACACACACAGCGCAAATCTCATACTAAAGAGTACCTGGTGTAATCCATGTCTACTTCTCATGTCACTCTGGAAATACCATCTGCCTGTGACACTGTCTAAGATTGCCAAATAAGGATGAACCAAACAGTCAATCTGCAAATCTGTGATTTACAAAGATGAGGTATGGGCCAGAGTGGAACACATACATCACATTGTCAATGCATAAGTACAAATGTGACTTTGTGCATTTACAAAACAATAGACTCTGTACATAACAGCACTTCACACAACTCTAAGTAACAATCGGCATGTATATCTGAGTCATGGGCATTGGAGTCTCTTAAGACCTAACTGAGGGTGGTAAATAGAACATTACATGGCATGCATAACCTAAACAACACCCCAAGGAATCACAATTGTAACATCACATCACATACTTTGAGTCAGTTGAAGTACTGATTGATGATATCTGCCCTAATGCCGCCAGCTTCATCCTCATCATGCTCATCCTCACATGGCAAAATCTGCATTTCCACCCACAGGATCTGTGCCCCCCCCCTCATCTGGTATGAATGGTATCTGACGTCTCAGGGCAAGGTTGTGGAGAAGGCAACAATGATTTGACATACCTTATAGGGTGAGTAAAGGAGGGCTCCTCTAGACTTGTCTACACTGCAAAATTGTGCCTTCAGGAGCCCAAACGTCCACTCCGTGACACACCTTGTCCTTCAGTGGGCCTCATTGAAGTGGACATCCCCTGGAGTGGTTGGGTACCTCACTGGTGTCAATAACCAAGGATGGTTTGGGTGGCCAGAGTCCCCTGTAAGGTATAGTGACACCAGTCCAAACTGTAATCTTGGACATTCACATATATGGTAGCAGGAAAAAAGGTACAGACACATGACATATATGACTTACCAACCAGCCAGTCTCTCTCGGTGTATAGTCGTGTCATCAGCAGTGGGATATTGCTGTTCCACATGATGAAGGAATCATGGACTGATCCTGGATACCTTGCACAAACTTGTGAAATATATAGCTCAGCCAAACAGTCCACTTGGAGGTTTATGGAGTAGAAGTTTTTCTTGTTTCTATTTACCTGTTCATTAGCACTTGGGGGAACCAAGGCTACATGGGTGTCATCTATGGATTAAATCACATGTGGAATGTGTCCCAAAGCATAGAAATATACCTTCACAAGGGCCAACTCCTTATTTTAGAGAAATCTGATGTAGCTTTCCGGGTGTCTTACAATGGAGACAGTACAGCCTTTAAAACCAGACTGAACATGGGCTGAGACATCCAAGCAGTTAGGGCCACTGTATTCAGAAAGGAGCCAGTGGCCAGGAAGTGCAGCACTGACATGACTTGAATGATGGGAGGTATGCTGTTGGGATTGTGAATGGCAGGCATCAGATCTGGCTCCAACTGACAACGTAGTTCTATCGCTATCCAGGCAATATGTTTGGCTTACATTTCACTCCTACATGGTCTGCAGGTCTGCTAGTGGATGGTAAACTGGATGTTGTCTTGCTTTCCTCAGGTAAGGGTAACTCTGTGGGACAACACCAGAATGTATGTGAATGACTCAATCAATGCATCATAAGTATGATCACACTAACCTCACACATATATCTAAATCATGTCACGTGAAACAGTGAATTTGTGGTATTTAGCACTCAGCTAGGCAAATATGAAAGTGTACTGTATTCAAATCCCCTAAACCCTTGCATGTTCTCTAAATGGAGATACATGTCATTGAGAGTAAAAGGTACATCAACCTAGCTGACATGTAACAGATATGTATTGCACCTATACTATCTTCAGATTGTCATTAGTATGGTGACAACACTGTTACATGTACCTAACCCAAAATACCTCATTTCACTTCCTCTATTAATGACATGCTACTTATAAACAGTAAGCCAGCACTTAGTACATTATCATAGATATGAGTTTTCAGTAAGTGACAACTTTCATTACTCCATCATACATATATGAGCCCTAAAATGGCAGTAGCCTGACCCACTGCAGAGGAAATCAGGAAGTGACCTGACTCTGCCGGTGGATGTCGTCATGACGGTGGGCGCTCAGAACCGCAGTTGACATTACCATTGGAACACATTCTGCTTTTGGCAGACTTGGGCCAATGGCGACGTCTTCCAGTGGTGACAGTCCTGTATGTGGTGGACATGACCGCCATCTTCTGCACAATCCCTCACTTGACTCCTGACACTGCTGCCAGCAAGACCTCTACAACCTGAGCTGCTGTGTACTACCTCTGGGAGCAATCATGCCATGTCTTGCAGGTGAGAGGTCCCCTGCCTTCCCTCCAGAAGGGCTGGACAAGCTTGTGGAGGAAGTCCTACTCCTATATGGACAACTATATGGTACACCAGAGGAGCATGTGAGTCCAAAGCAATACCAGTGGGTGAAAGGTTGAGTGTATGATGACGTAGATGAAATGTGCAGGAATGGAGGATTGAGCTATCATGTGTGGGTAGATGGGCATATGCACATGTGCATAAAAAGACTGTTTTCCCTGATACATAGCAGGTAGTGTGTGATGTATGTACCCTGATACACAAATGTTCATTACATCATTAATATCAATGTTGGTATGACAAATAGTTGTTGAGATATACCTTTTTAAGGATATTTTTGTGGTCTGGTCATATGTTTCTAACCAAAACCTAGTACTGGTTATGCATGTTGTATGCCTTACTCCTCTTCACACATAGCTTGACTGCAGATGGTGATTTGAATAATATTTTGAAGTGTGAGGATGGGTATGTTTGGGTACTTGCACTAACTTGAATTTTCACCTTACTTGTTTTGGGATGAAGCACATGGACATGACTTTCTCCTCTTGTCTGTGTAATCCATGTAGGTCTACGCCTAAAAAGGGATCTGGCGTGCCATTGCCAAGAAAGTGCAGTCCTTGTGGGTCCACAGCTGGTGGAGTTCACTGTAGTAAGCGGTGGGAGGACCTGAGACGCTGGGCCCGGAAGACCGCAGAGGCCAAGTTGGGGATGTCCTCCCAAGGAGGACCGGGTGTCAGTCAGAAATTGACCCCCAAAATGGCCCGCATATTGGCGGTGGCCTACCCTGAGTTCGATGGACGTTTGAGGGCAGCACATCTGCCACAAGGGGGATAAGTTCTGACTACACTAATTTACATCCCTCCGCCAGGTCAGTGTATGATGTGAAAGACTATAAACTGTGACAATGTGGTAAGTGCAAAAGGTAAGAACACCTAAATGTACAGTCCTCAACATTGGTACATAGGTGTACACATAGTATTGTGTATAAGGACATGTTACCCACCTATATCATCCCTTCTGTACGGTAGCATATGATGATGCACATGTGACTGTGTCATATGTGTACCACTATACTGCTCTTAATACCCTGCTGGTTGATCCTTACCACCTACAAATCCATACTCCCAAGAGCATTCAGGTATAAATTGAAGGCAATGTGTAAAGTATTTATGCAGCACACAAACATTAAATAGGTGAAAACACAACACAATGTTTTTTTGTTTTAGAAAAATTCTGTATTTTTTAATGCATAACATTATATCACAATAAAAATCTTGTCTCTCTGGAAGTTGAAGGTGGCACCCCAGAACTGCGGAGTGGGACTTTAAGTTCCAGCAGTTCTTTTTCCAGTTCTCCTGCTTGCTCAACAATCCACCCCTTGTATTGTGAAACATCCCCTTCAGAAAAAGAAAGCAAGGCGGGAAGAATTTTTTGTAGCGTGGATCAAGAAGGCTGGGACAGATGTACACTTTTGATGAGATGATGTGATTTTGCAGCCTTGCATTACAAGTCAAGGCTAAACCTTTCAGACGCCTTCTTTAGCTGCTCCTGTAGCAGATGCAATACCGGGATAGCTTGGCCCATTTTACTGTCCTTGCTAACTTTCCATGTGAAAACCTCTAAAGGGAACAGCATCTGTGTGAGGCATTTGACTAGGCCCAATTTCCATGGTCATGGCTCTCCCAATTGCATAAGCTCCTCATTCAATGGCATAGTCATTGATCTGTTTTTACTGCTCAAACAGACGTTGCAACATAAAATAGCTTAGGTTCCAAAGTGTTGGCACCTCCTGTATCAGGGCTTTAACTGGTACTCTGTTATGACGCTGAATAATCCACAACTGTTTCTGGGCTTTAAAAGAATGGCTGAAGTGAGTGCAGATACATTATGTTGCTGATTATGTTTCATTTTAAAAAAAAGTCTTGCACAACCAGGTTAATGCAGTGTACCAAACACAGGACCCTAAAATAGTCTGTGATGGCCTTGACTATGTTACTGCCATTGTCTGTGGCAACCAATCCAACTCAGAGACCTATGGGTCACAGCCGTTCAGACACCTTGCTATTAAATTCCTCTAAGATATTTGCAGCTGTATTTGACTTCTCCATGGTGAACGTGGCTACTGTTGCATGCCGCCGAATGCTCTTAAATATTTCTTCTGGGCCAAGATCTGTAGATAGCTGTTTCTTTACCCTCAGAAAAGAGATTCAGTGTGCAGTGATGCACATGTAATCAGTCGCCCCTGACAAATAGTTCACATGTCTGTCGTCAGGTGGATAGTGTGAACAACACTTTGCTGCAAAGCTTGTCCAACCAATTGCAGCACATCATGATGCAGTGCTGGAACAGCAACTCTGGCAAAATAGGTCCGGCTTGGAACCTTCCATTTTGAGCCCAGGGCAACCACAAACTCTAAGAATCCCACTCCTTCAAAAAAATAAAAATGGAGGAGGTCCATCACTCACCGTTCATTACACATGGATAGAGTGTGTGGGAGAAAGGGATTTTGAAGGGAACACAACTGTACTCAGCTCCCCATATAACTGAAAACACACAAATGGAGTACGGGGTTCTTCTTATGCGTTGAGGGGTAGACACCAGGTGCGCCAATTGTGCCCTAGGTTCCTCGTGGTCCTCTAATGGAGGAAGGGGGTCAGTGTGAAGTGGAAAAGCAGTGGGAATGGAGAAAAAGAGGGGAATTTCCTTTACGGACTAGGTGGTCTCACACACTAGTGTCATGCTTCATCATATGACCACCTAGCCCCACGGAGGTAGGACAGTGCCACTTTGTTGGACTTAACCTGGCTGTCCTCAGTGGTGAGCCTAGGAAGGTCTTGGGGCATTCATCAGGGCAAAGGTTCCCTAAGACTCACGCTAGGAGTATAAGAAAACACTGTCCGGTCAGTAACAGTTCTAGAAGGTAAAGAAAATGGCCTACCTTGCCAAGGGGCTACCTTGAGGAGGCCTGTTGGGTACGAAACAGATAGACAATGAAGGCAACAATGTGACACAGCAATACACAGCAAACCAACAGCAGAGGTGAAAAAAATACTTATGCATGGAACAATTACACTCAATAAGGGCTATAACCATGCACATGTAACGTCATAGATAATAATACTATGAGGGGTAAGCAGAAAAATTCTTACCCTATACCTAGAGGCTATTGGCCTCTGGTGTCCGGGAGGTGGAGTGTCCCCTTATAGTCAGACACTAAGGTTAAAAAAAAGAGTAGATAAAGAGGGGCATAAAAAGATACACAGTAATATATAGAGAGGGAATGAGAGGCCTCTAGAATCCAAAGGAGAAGGCTGGTTGCAAAATGTCAACCTGAAATTGGTACAAGTAATAATAGCGCGTTAGCTAAGGTGCAAAAAAGGAGAGAAAGAAAAAGAAAAAGACAAATAAGAAGATAAGGAGCGCAGAAGAATCTTATCTGTGTGTCCAGGGCGTGGCTCAGTCACTCACTGCATCAAAGAGGGCGCTCGCTGTGCGCCTATACCGTCCTCTCCCTGGACCTCTTAGATAAAATGGTCAGGGAGAGACGGGCTTATATTGTAGAAAACTGCCTCAATCAAGGGGCCAGATGTGGCTAATCACTGCCGTGCCCGTGGTCTCATCGTCAGGCAGACGTGGAGGCCGGAAGTAGAGCTTCCGTGATCGAGCTGGCACAACCGACTCGTCTTTGTTGTGCTTCCGGGGCAGCCCGAGGTGGAAGCCTCTGGCTGCCGCTCGGAGTGCCGGGAAATATCGTGGGATTCCCGGGCCGCTGGGAAATGTAGTTCCCAGCGGCCTGAAAAATCCACCATCGCGAAATGATGTGGGATTCCCGGGGCCACTGGGAAATGTAGTACCCAGCGGCCTGGAAAATAAAAATAAAAAGGGTAAAGGAGGGGGGAATAGTGGGGGCAGGGGTGTGGTGGGGTGTGGGGGGTGTCAGGGGGAGGGAAAGGGGAAGAAAAGGGGGAAAAAAGGGGGAAAGAGAAAAAGAAAAAAGAAAAAGAAAAAAGGAAAGGAAGGGAGGGGCGGGGGCAGAAAGGAGCGAACTGTGGGGAAAAAAGTGGGGGGGGATGAAGGGGGGTGGGGAAGGGAAGGGAAAAAAAAAACAAAAAGGGGAAGGAGAAGAGGGAAAGAGAAAAGGGAAAGAAAAAAGGGAAAGGAGAAGAGAATGAAGGGGCAACAGCAATAGAGAGGAGAGAGAAAAGAAAAGAAGGAGAGAAAGAAAATAAAAAGAAAATGGGATAAAAGAAAAAAGAAAAAAGACCCCAGAGGAAGGGACGAGGCGAAAAAGGATAAAGGAGGGGGAACAAAGGCAAGGGAGGATGGGAGAAGGGCTGGGGGAAGGAAGAGGAAATAGAAGAAAGAAAAGAAAAGAAAAGAAGAGGGAGAAAAAGGGGGGAAGGGAAAGAGCGAGGGAAGATGGGAGAAAGGCAGGGGGAAGGAGGGGGAAATGGAAGAAAGAAAAGAAGGGGGGGTTGGGGGTTCTGGAAGGGGAGGAAAGAAGAGTGGAGAAGGCGGAGAGCGACCCGGATGGTGGGAGGAGGGGGGGAGGGGGACAAGGATATACTGGGAAGACCGGAGTGGTCAAGCAGGCAAAGTGCAGAGGGCCTAGTTATAAAGTGAGAACCAGGGTATCTCATCGTTCAGACCAACTGTGTCTGTACATAATCTCCACACCCAGCGTTGTTCAGACCGAAAGTTTCTGTGACATGTTGAAGGTTGTGGGATGGCAGTTGCTCTAGGACCATCCAGGAAAGATCATCACTGGCCACTTTCTTAAGAGCAACTTTCTTAAGGGCCATCTTAACTGCTTGGGTTGGCATTGACACTAAGATGCACAAGCAAAAGAGTTTGGTGCCTGTGGTCCGAAGTAACTGTAGGGCCTTCTCTTTTGCAGTACTGTGGGTGATATGAGGTCTCTTCTCTTGTATACCTAAAAACAACCAAGCAAAAAAAACATGTAGTTGATGAAATGTGGCATGCCATTGTTGTGGCAGGTTGAAAATAGTACAGAGAAATGCAATCTTAGTGTAATATACCTTGTATTTATTGTAAAAACAAACCAAAACACTACAACATAAAAATGACATTTCAAATCAGCCAGCACAACAGACAGATCTAGATCTTTGCTTTATTTACATCTGTTTTAAGAGACACCGGGTGTAGTCAGAGAGAGATGCCTGGGGAAAATGGGGTAATCCTTTAAATAAAATGACCTATGGCGTCAAGGTGGTCCACGGGAAATGCTTTGGTGGATAGATGCAAGGATCAAGGCAAAATGCAGAATTAGATATAAAAATTTAAATTAAAAATTAAAAAAAACAATAAATATAAAAATTAAAGTAAAAAGATATTAAAATTAAAAAAGTAAAAAAATATATAGAATCAATAAAACAAACATATAAAATTTACAATAAAAAAGTAAATTAAAAAAGAAATAAAAAGTGGCATAAAAATTAAATAAAAAAAATTAAAAAAATTAAAAATAAACTAACAAAAAAAAAAAAAGAAACTTCAAAAACAAATGATCAGTACCTAATGATGTTTGTATGTAAGCCTATGTCAACTCAAAGACAAACTGGTTGTACAGTGTACGCACAAAAGGGCTGCCAGCCAGCCACATTGTCAAACAACAAGGAGCAAGGAGGCATGGCAAACACATAGAAGCCTATTGCAAAGCAACACTGGCTGCATGCACAAAATGTCTCTCAGCCACATGGTCAAACAGCAACAACAAGGAACAAGGAGGCACGGCAAACAAAGAACACATGCAAGCCTATGGTAAAGAACACTGGCTGGCTGGACAAAATGGCTGTCAGCCAGCCACATGGTCAAGCAAAACAACAAAGAGCAAGGGGGGAGCATGGAGGACAAAGAACACATGCAAGCCTATTGGAAGGGACACTGGCTGCATGGACAAAATGTCTGCCAGCCAGCCACATGGTCAAACAACAACAAGGAGTAAGGAGGCATGGCAGACAAAGAACACATGCAAGCCTATGTCAAAGGGACACTGGCTGCATGCACAAAAATATCTGCCAGCCATATTGTCAAACAAAAAGAACAAGGAGGCATTGCAAACAAAGAACACATGCAAGCCTTTGGCAAATGACACTGACTGCATGCACAAAATGGCTGTCAGCCAGCCACATGGTCAAACAACAAGGAGCAAGGAGGGGGGCATGGCCAAGATGGTGACCGTGTTGGAAGCTTCTTAGAGCGCTCCGCGCTGGGCCTGGCAGTTATCCTGCTTTCAGTTGCCAACGGGTTCTGCCCTGGTGGAGGAATATGATGAGGGACAGCAGTGAGATGCCAGAGCAGAAGCGAGTACATTGAGAATGTCTGGTGTACTGAGTGAGGTTGTATGACCATTCAAAGTGATATGTTGGTGCCCGCAGGAGAGATGGTTGCTTCACCTAGAGATCCCTCATAATGAGTGGGAGACTATAGTGACTGAGGCAATACGGAAGAAATGTGCACTTAAACACTCTGAATCATTTGTTTGCCGTCATACCTTGCTGAAATGGTCCTGATATATATATAGTAACTAACGCTCCTGTGTCAGTTTCCCATTCGTTTCCCCAACAACCAGGAGGGCTCCCTTCAATAACTTGGAGGAACTGTAGGGCAGAGCTATTCAACATACCCATGACAAAGGGGCGAGCCATATTGGTGGATAGGGTCACCCAAGCAGAATCAGCCACACAAACTCTGCCAACGACTCTTCAGGCCATGCAAACAAAAATTGCGAACATGCAAGAGGGAATTTGCAGAGGGACGCTCGTGACGTAACATTCAGTTTACTGGCTTTGCTGAGCTGAACTTTTCCTGGAGGAGTTGCTCGTGCACACCATAATGAAAGATAGGACGCCTCCCTTGTTCTCAGTGGAAAGAGCCCACTGCATCCCGGGACACCCTCCCAAAGCAGGAGCACCACCACGCCCTCTCATCGCCCGCCTACTGAATTTCCGTGACCATGGTCCCATCCTTCAATTGTTCTGTACTAAGGACCCCTGGCACTTCGACAACACCACAATCTCTGCCTACCCAGACTATACTATGGAAGTGCAGGCCAGACGTAGCTCTTAGACGAAATTTAAATGATTGCTGCATGAATTACAGATCAAATATGCTCAAAGTTATGGACATTGAAAAGACGCACATTTTTCAAACACCAGAGGATGTGTGGACCTGGCTGCATGCCAAGGGTCTCGGTGCAACACTTGGGACGGAATAGGAAGCAGATACGTTGGTGACACCTAGACCTCGAGACATCGCAGAAAACCCCCATGGTCCCGTCCTGATCAAGCAGCTGCGGAGCAGGCCCGAGCTGTTGAGGCAGTGGCACAGCATCAAATAAATTCATTCTCTGCTCTTCACTCGGATATTATGAGAACATCCTGATCCAAGACTTTCAAATTAGAGGCCTCTTCATTCTGCAGTGTAGGGGTCCCCCACGTCACCCCCTGCTCTGTAGATTATATTATCAGATTTTGTATTTCCCATATGTCACAAACTGCTGATCCACTGCTACTGCTTCCCCTATGTACCATTCTGCTGCAGACAGGGCTTCTCAGCTGATGCTGATTTTTTGGACCTCTCCATACTAGGACCCGGGCCCCAGCGCAGTGCCCTGGAACGCACTTGCAAGTCATGCCTCCACGCTATGCCTATTTGAACACATTATTCACCAAGTTATCATTGCAAATGTTATTTTGCAAATGGTTATGAGTATTGGGCGGCATACCATGAGGTTTCGCCCCTTTGGGGATTGTAAATACAGTTGGGGTGTTTTTTAATTTGTATGCTCGTTCTACACTGTTCTGCACTGTGTTGTTGTTTACAGAGTTGTTGCTTTACACGTGGGATGCTAACATTGTGGATGACTATGGGAGGTATCTCTTGTACAGGATGGGGAGATCACGAGAGTCGTGGTATAACTGGTAGCCCAATAAGTACCTCTTCCAATTACTGCATTGGTCATGATACCTAACACACTATCATCAGAGCACACCCCGCAATATAGAATTTTGACAATGTGCGAGGCATGGCATCCCTTATTAAACGCCATAGGATGTACTCATATCTTAAACACCAGTAGGTTCACATTCCAATGCTTCAGGAGACACACCTTATGGCCGCGGAGCTAGATCGATTACAATCTAGGTGGCGAGGACAAACATGGCACTATTACATCTGCCTATGCCAGGGTGGTTCTCATTTGGGTGGCTCCAGGAGTCCCCTTTGTACTAACTACACAAAAGATAGATACAGAAGGCCATTATGTTATTCTAGAAGGTCGACTGGATGGGACCCCTCTCAATCTAGCAGCAATATATGCACCTAATGCTACTCAAACACACTTTCTAGACTCTCTAACACCTGTGCTCTTTCGAGACCCACTAACTCAAGCAATATGGGGGGGAGGCTTTAACTGCGACCTGGATCTGCATTTAGATCATTCCCATTCCCCACTGTCTTCTGCCACAAGCAGCCACATCTCCCACCACTTCAGAAGATGGTGTATACATATGGGCCTTAGTGATATATGGCGCCTGGGCAATCTGCAAGACTGTGAGTACTCATTCTACTCACCCGTCCGTGACTTGCATACCAGGATTGACATCCTTTTCGCCACTACCCACACAGGCCCTCTTTTGAATCAGTCAGAATACCTAGCTCGAATGCACGCAGACCATAATCCGCTAGTGGCAATTCTGTCTTGGGGCACACTACGACCCGTCATCCCCAACTGGCGCCTCCAACCGGAGGCTCTTCTGGACCCCTATTCTGTGATGCACTATCGCAGTACATAGGACACTTCTTCTAAACAAATGCTGGTTCGGATTCTTCTTATGCCATCAAGTGGGAGGCCCATAAGGTGCTGATCCAGGGTCACTGTATGGCGATCACCTGGGGGGTTCGGCGACAGCTGCTGCATGACCTCTCTGTGGCGAAACGGGATCTGCTCAAACAGAAGAACAGGTTGAGGGGCAACAGGATCGTCTCCGTCGTAGTGAGGCGGAATCCACCTTGGGCTATCATGACTTTCACACACAGATGGTTCTACAACATGATCAGGGAGATCGCTCGGGCAGATTGCTTGTCTGGCTCCTCTGGGGAGAACACCGTAGTGCCCTGGCTATGACGATTCGACTAGCTGACGGCACGATAGTTACTTCGCAGATGGCTATTAACAATGCATCCCGGGATTATTATCAAAAGCGATATGAGAAACCTCGTCCCCCAAATCTGAGTTGTGTGCAGGAATTTATAGGCAAGGTATCTCTTCCCAGGCTCTCCAGTACCCAACAGGATGTTATTGAGGAACCCATTAAGCTTGATGAGATCAAGGAAGCCATCTCGCAAATTGCTCATAACAAAATGCTGGGCGCAGATTGCCTACCGATCAAATCTTATGCCATTTACTACACTGCTATTACACAGCAACTTTTGGGGGTACTTCAGGAGGCATTTGAGCGGGCTGCCTACCAGAATTCCTATGCAAAGCCTTAATAGTGGTCTGCCTAAACCGGGGCGAGATCCATTAGATGTCAGGTCATACCATCCGCTATCTTTACAAAAAAATTGGGACTGCAAGATATCGGGGAAGATCCTGACAAATGGATTACTTCCTGTAATGCAGACATTAGTCCATCGTGACCAATCAGGCTTCATCACGGGCCGAAGTACTTTTCTCAACATACGCCGCTTATTACATATCATTCATAATACCCCACCTGATGACCTACACCGGGTGGCAGTCTCCTTAGACATAGAAAAAGCCTTTGATACCCTGAGATGGGATTTCCTCTTTGTGAGTCTAGAAGCCATGGGATTCAGACCACGACTTCTGAGATGGATTAACACGGTGTAAATGGAACAGCTAGCCAGGGTAAAGATGGGTCAGGTGATTTCTAATTGTTTTGTTATACAGAGGGGGACGTGTCTTGGTTGCCTGCTCTCACCCCTTCTCTTTGCCTTGGCTGTGGAACTCCTTGCCTGTTATCTGCGTGACTGCGCTGAGATCTAGGGTACACCGGACTTGCAGTGGTACCATGTCGTGTCTCTCTACGCAGATGACGTTCGCATTTATCCCAAGTCATGTGTATTCCCGCTAGCCCCACGCCCTTCTGCCAACAGAGAGATCATAGCTGACTCACACTTGCAGTGGAATTATGACTCCTTCAAGTACTTAGGAGTCAATGTTTACCATACGACACATAATCTTCTTGATGGTAATCTACAAAAAGCAGTTGCAAATCTCCGTAATTTCCTCACTTTCTGGCGTTCTTTGCCACTGTCGCTGATCGGCCGTGTGGCGATATCCAAGATGTTAATCCTACCCAGATTGCTTTATTTATTTTGAGCATTACCTGTAGTGGTGCCACACGTCTTTTTTAAGACGCTTGATGGCTTGTTCCTTGACTTGATCTGGGGAGATGGACGCCGTAGGGAAGCTGTGGCGATAACCTGTAAAGATGTGTCTAGTGAAGGCTGGAATGTGATGATGTGAGCAGTGAGGTCAGATGGAACAGGGAGACTCATGTGAAGGCTCAGGAGAAGGCTTTTAGGAGAGAAAACTGAAAGGTGGAGCTGTGCTGAAGATGTCATGATACTACCCACTCCCAATAAAAGTGGATACCAAAAGTAGTTGTGAAAGAGTGATCTTTACATTGGCGACGAGGGACTTCCGTGCAGGAGATGGATTTTAATGGAACATCTTCACTCCTGGAATAAACCAACAGCTCCTTATGAACTTCATTGATTCATTTCTTCTACTTATGGAACACACATCAAGGTAACATATTATTATTGAAGAAAAACCATAGAGAACAAATCCTTGTTAAAATTGTTTTTTTAAATACTAAAATAAATGTTTTTATAGACTTTAAACATCAATGTTAACCCGAGCGCGTGCACTTCAAACTGAATCTTGAAAAAATCCACACTCGAGCTCATCGGGTTTCCTTGAGCCTTGTGGTGACGCTTTCTCAAGCCGTCAGATGTTTTCCATTAACGTGCCCTCTGGAAAATAACCGAGCGCACAGTTATATTAATTGCGCTCGGCCGCACAACTGAATAGAAACTAAAACGTGTGCACAGCGCTACAAATTGGCCTGGCATTCAAGTCGGTGCTCGGCGGCACAATTATTAATCAAATGAGCGCACTGTGCTACTAATCGTGCTCGGCGGCATTAGCCGCACAGCTGAATAGAAACTAAAAGGTACGCACAGTGCTACTAATTGCGCCCGGCAGCACCAGCATTCAAGTCGTGCTCGACAGCACTCATGCTCGGCAGCACTGTCTCGCTTGGCGGCGCAATTATTAATCAAATGAGCGCACTGTACTTCTAATCGCGCTCTGCTGCATCCATTCGACATCAGCAGTTAATTTAACCTTTCATTTAAGCAATACAGATGTGTGAATAAGCACCTTACCTTTCTTGTTCCCGGCATCTGATTTTGTTTCCTGCAACAAAATGAAAGAAGGACTAGAACAATAACAATATAATATTGAAAAACACAAAAGAAGGTCTTTCACTGTAAATTCTTTTCAAGAGTGCAAAGAGTAGATGAAGACATAGCGCCCTATGTAGCAACACTAAGAGGACTTGCGTTTTCTTGCCGTTTTGAACAATTGTCTGATTCTTTGATAAGGTATCAGATTGTAAGGTGCACGTATGACAAAAAAATAAGAGAGAAGTTATTAATGAAAGACCCCAATTTGGAACAGGCGATACAGATAGCTAAGATGATGGAACACACTGTTATCTGGCTGCAAGAGATGGAGGAACCTAAAAAAGAAGGAAAACAAAGTATTGTTGGTGAAATTAGAAATAAAAATGACTTACAGATTAATACAGAAAGGAACAAAACTATGAAAAATTGCAAAGGAATGAAAGGAGAAAATGGAGAAAAGCAGAAAAAATGTGGGTGGAGAGAGATAACATGTTATCGGCGTGATGCTCCAGGACACATCGCGTCCAGCGAAATGTGTGCAGCCAGAAATGCAATTTGTTGCATCTGTGGCAAAAGAGGACATTTTGCCAAAGTTTGTAAATTCAAGTCTAACGGTGGTGGTGGCAGGACAATTCAGGAAATTCAGGATGTGTGCGAAAGTGTTGAAGAAATAATTTTAAATGTAGATGAAGGTCTTAATGACTGCAATGTTGGAAGTGGAAATTCACAAATGGGACTGTCAATTGAACAAGTCGAAATGGAAAGCACTGACTTGTTGGAGAAACCTCATGCTCAAATATTATTGAACAAAGTTCCAAACAAATTGCTAGTGGATTCTGGGAGCTTGTTCACACTTATTTCAAAGAAAGTGTATGAAGCTGAATGGACAAATTCAAGGAATGAAAACTTGATGGAACCTGATATAAAGGCTGGCGGGTATGCTGGAAAGAGGATCAAGATGATTGGAATGCAATGGATGACGATCTTCTTTAAGGGTAGAGGTGTGAAAGGAAAGGTATATATCACAGACTATGGAACAAATTTATTGGGTTGGTGCCATCAAAGAGACTTGGGCATAATTCTGGATCCTAATTCTAGAGCCGGTAATGCTTACGGAAAAAAAAGGCTTGAAGAACTGACAGTAAAGCTCCAGCATCATCGGATTGCAATGCATCCAGAAACTTTTTTGTCAAAATTGGGTCTCTTGAAGGGTTTTTCTCACAAAATAGTGCTAAAGAAAAATGCAAGGCCTGTGGTTCATAAAGTACGGAAAGATCCGAATCTCATGAGAGAACCTCTGAAACAGGCGTTAGATAGATTGTTACGAGATGACATTATTGAACCTATTGAGTCTTCGGAATGGCTTGCTCCAGTCGTAGTGGCGTCAAAGGATAGAGGATAGATTTGTCTGTGCATTGAACATAGAGTTCTAAACAAAAAGATATGGATTGACAGGAAACCTTTGCCAAACATTTCAGAAATGTTATCTGTAGAAGGAAAAGGGAGTGTACTTAGTGTTCTGGACATATCATCTGCCTATCATCAAGTAAATCTGCACGGGATTCTAGACACCTGACATCCTTTGTAACTCTTTAGGGGCTTTCCGTTACAAGAGGATGCCTTTTGGTCTAGCCTCTGCTTCTGCCATATTCCAGAGGATAATGGGAGATATTTGTGGGGATATGGGTAAGGTATTGTGTTTTCAGGATGATATATTCATTGCAGGGAGCAGTGAATCTGAACATGATCTTTTGTTTGAAGAAGTAATGCGTAGATTATAAAAAAAAGGCTTAACTATAAAGGAGGAAAATTTTCAGATTCGAAAACCTGAAGTGATATACTTAAGACACACTGGTGTGGTATTAGACCTAAGAAAAGTATAGGTGCTGCGATTGAACATGCACCTGAACCTGGGTGCAAGGATGAGTTAAGGTCATTCTTAGGACTTAATACTGTGCAAAGTTCATAAAGAACTTTATGGAAATAGTCAAACCTTTGAGGAAGCTTATGAAGAAGGGTGTGGTGTATGATTGGAATGAAGAATAGCATAGGAACACTGGCTGCACACACAAAATGGCTTCCAGCCACATGGTCAGACAACAACAGCAAGGAGGCATTGCAAACAACCAACACTGCAAGCCTAAGGCAAGGGACACTAGCTGGATGTACAAAATGTCTGCCAGCCAACAAGATGGTCAAACAACATCCTCCTATGCCTTCAAATATTAGTAACCCACAATATATAAACTTTTTGCAAAAAATGAATTACAAACAATAGCCAACATTTTAAATTTAAATTAATCCAATGACATCCCTGCCCTAGATGAGGTTTTAAGAACATATACCACTGAAACATTTATTTCATGCACTGAGGACTACTAGTACTGGTCTGGGATGACTGGCTTAAAGGCCCTTTGGAAATCTAGGACACATGGTGAAATAATATTGCAAATGGAAACTTGTAGAAAAGGTACTGAGCTGTGCAACGATTTTCCTTTAGAAAAGGTGAAAAGTCAACGAAATACAAAATGAATAATAACTAGGCCAATACTTAAACTCCAGGCTACACACCATCACTATACAAAGAAATACTGGTGCGTTCCCAAGCAAACAAACAATACCACCCTTATTCAATACAGTTTTAAAACTTACTTGAGTGATGATTTATAAAAACAAAGCCCTTAGATCCAAAAGTATATCCAGGAGACAAAGAGAGTGATCCTTCCACCTCGAAATCCAAGGGAAAATTGACCAGGGAATGGAAAAAGTGCTGGGAGGAGCCTGCTGGACAGGAACAGCAAGTTGGAGTCTCTGACACACTTCCTGTTGGTAAATGGAAGGGATAGGCATTACAATAGTGAATTGAAATGACTTTCGGAGTTTTTCACTGCCAGGACATATACAACTGAAACCCACATGCCCTACTTTTTAAACACAATACACCCTGTCCGATAAATTTTAGGGCCAGATGTAGCAAACTGTTTGCGAGTCGCAAATGGCGAAAATCGCTGTTTGCGAGTCGCAAACGCATGTTTGCTATGCAGAAATGCATTTTGCGAGTCGGAACGACTCGCAAAATGCATTTCCGAGTCGCAAATAGGAAGGGGTGTTCCCTTCCTATTTGCGAGTCACAGTGGTATGCAATTCCATTTGCGACCGAGTACGCGGTCGCAAATGGAGTCGCAGTTACCATCCACTTGAAGTGGATGGTAACCCACTCGCAAACGGGAAGGGGTCCCCATGGGACCCCTTCCCCTTTGTGACTGGACCCAAAATTATTTTTTCAGGGCAGGCAGCGGTCCAAGGGACCACTACCTGCCCTGAAAAAATCCGAAACTAAAGGTTTCGGTTTTTTTTCCTAAGTGCAGCTCGTTTTCCTTTAAGGAAAACGGGCTACACTTGGAAAAAAAAAAACAGCTTTATTTAAAAGCAGTCACGGACATGGAGGTCTGCTGTTCCCAGCAGGCCTCCATCCCCGTGAGTGCCCAGAGTCGCTATGGGAGCGCAAATTGAGACCCACCTCATTAATAATAATGAGGTGGGTCTTTGCGACCCCATAGCGACTCGCAGAAGGTGTCTGAGACACCTTTCTTCATATGGTTTTGCAACTCGGAAATTGTGAGTCGCTCGGAGTCGCAATTTCCGAGTCGCAAAACCTAGTTTTGCTACATCTGGCCCTTAGAGCCTAACTTAAGGATGACTGGTCAGTATAAAAAAGGAAGGGTTAGGTCTGGCAAAAATGTGTATTTTGCCGGGTACCAATGGCAGTTTTTAACTGCACTACAGGCTTCAGTGGCAGGCCTGAGACATGCTTTAAGTGTGTTGCACAATACATGCTGCAGGCCTACTAATGGCATTTAATTTACAGGCTGTGAGCATATGTAATACCATTTACTAAGGACTTACAATTAAACTCAATGGGGCAATTAAGAGTAGGCCAATTTTACCATGTGTGATGGGGAAAGCACAGGCACTTTAGCACAGTTTAGCAGGGTAAAAATGCATAAAGTCCTAATGCCAACAAACATGCGTTTAGCAACAGAAAACAAAAAGCTGGGGTTAACCCTGCAACAAAATCCATATCCAACAATTGTCAATATATTAGGACCCAAAGCAACAACATCCATATGTTACTGATGTATTGTGTTATTTGATGCAAGCTGGTGTTGGGTGTGGCACTATTTTATTTGTGCAGTAAAGCCGGCTGAAGTTTCTATCAGAAAATGTGTGTGACAGGTGCAGAGCCTAGGAAAGCAAACCAGTTATTTTAATGGTAAAAAAGGCATATTCTCAGGAATAATTTTGGTTTAGAAACTCCATGTTTTTCTATAGAAAAGCTAGAACTGAGCATGAGTGACCCTTCCTCCCTCCATTATTGACAAAGTGTAAGGGCAAGGTTGGCCATACGGACCAGCTACTGAGACAAGGCACAAGTGAGAGAAGGACTGAAAGATACTTGCCCATTCTCATTTTCTTTGAATTTGGGGTAAACATGACATGGTGCTCAACATGGATTTCTCAGTAACTTTCCACACACAAGCCAAACCAGAGATCTGGAGGTGTTTTACAACCATCCTTAGCAACACCAAATACACCCTCCCCCATCCAAGTGAGGATTTTGAGTGCCCAGCAATTACAAAGGATCCTACCAAATTACTGGTACAAATTCTGGAATCTTTGTGAGCAACAGCAGTAGAAAATGGGAATTAATTGGGGCAATTTTATACTAGTTATCTGAGCAGACCCCATGCATATTAATTAAGTATTCTAGGCATGAACTGAACTGTAAGCTGTGTTTGCAGCAGAGGGATTCACAAAATATGCAATAAAAGAAACTCTATACCACTATGATTCATATGTTTTTAATGAGATGCGTTTAGATTACAAGGAGCACCTAACCCTTTTCCAAGGGAGAATGTCAACATGTGATGTAGAATGTGCACTAAAGGCTTTTGACATTGAGTGGCATTAAGAAAAAAAGGAAAATCCCAAATATTTCAGTGACTGGAAGGTGGTTTAAACAATTTCCAAGATCATTTTATATGCTGGCTTCTAGAGGTCTCCGGGTGGATGAATGCCATCTCATGAAGGCTCAACTTTGAGAAAACCAACATCTTGGAGTTTGGCACCCCCTTCTGTTGACATCTATCATAGTGTTCAGTCTTTGGGGACTTGCCCTATCCCCTCTTTTAATGTCCCCTCTTTTGGAGTAATTTATGATTCAAAATTGTCCTTTAAGGGCCTACATTCAAAAACTCACTTCCACTTGCTTCCTTATGAAAGTCTTAAGTCAAATTCTGCCTCTCATTCCTAAAACGTTCAGGCTACGTCTAATCCAATCCCTGATCCAAGTATGTTGAATTATTGTAATTCCCTGTTCACTGGCTTCCATCCTATCTGACACACAAGCTAAATCTCATCCAGAACAGATGCATAATTTGTATTGGATATTCCTAAACATGCCAACATTACAATACATCTCAAAACCCTGCATTTTCTTCTGGTTCATATAAGATGCATTTTTAAGGTGCTGTGCTTCTGTCATAAGGCTACACACTGATCCTCTTGCATGAACTTTGCTTCTCAGATGTTCTACAGGTTTAAACCACCGCTGCAGACTCCTTTGGTCCTCGACTTCACAACTGCTTTGTGTCCTCAGGTATCATGAATCTTGCCTTGATGGACGTGCATTCTCTGTGATCATTTTTCAGGCCTTGATCAGCTTTTCTTTGTCAGTTTGGCCTGAATTCAGTCTTCGTAGATTCAGCAATTTAAAAAGATCTAACTTTTTCAATAATTCCTCCCAGTGCCAGGACACCTATGGGTATTTGTGCACCCTAGAAAACCAAGGGCCCAATGTACGATGCAATTTTGCTGTTGAAAAGGGTGAATTTGCCTTTTCCAATGTACCGTCCCTATTTTGCGAGCCGGCATGCAAATACTGACTCTCAAAATAGGCGTTGCAACTACCAATTAGGAAGGGGCATTCCAAGGGTGTCCTTTCCTAATTGCGAGTTGCAGTGGCATGTATAATTGTTTTATGACCGGAATTGCAGTTGCAAAACAATCACAGTTACCATCAATTTAAATTGGTGGTACCATATTCGCAAACTGGAAGGTAGTGGTCCCACAGAACACTGCCTACTCTGAAAAAAAGAAAAAAACTTTTCATGTTTTTGTTTGAAATGCATCCCGTTTTACATTAAGGAAAATGGGCTGCATTTAAAAACAAAAAAAAACCTTTATTTAAAAAGCAGTCACAGACATTATGCTCTGCTGTGTCCAGCAGGCAGACATCCCTGTGAGTGTGGTCATTCTCAATGGTGTCTCAAATTACAACCTACTTCATGAATATGTTGATGAGGTAGATCCTTTGCGACCCCATTGGGAATCGTAGTGTGATTGACAGTGTTGTGCATTCCAGATTGCGACTTGCAAAAAAATGCAAATTGTGAATCACTATCTGAAATGGTAGTATATTGTGCCCGAAATATCAAATCATGTTGTTATAGGGATGAAGAAAAAGGCATCTATACCTTGAGATATAAAAGGGGAAACTGGAATATCAATCCTTGATGAGCATTAATATTATTTTTCATAGGATCATGAAGATAGGAAATGAGATTCAAGGAGAGAGGTTCATCCTTCCCAAGAATCTGATAAGACACAGACCTATCAGCAGGGAAAGACCACTGAAGCTGAAAAAAAATTAGAAAGCAGCCTCTACCAGGAGACAGCATGCATCACAGAAAAATAGCCCATCTGAATTTCCTGAAGGTGAAGAGATTAATGACTTTGGGCCCGAATACGATTTCGGTGAACTTCCGATGGGAAAGCTGCTGCCATACTGGCTATTTCCCCACTAGGCCCATTACAACTTTCCTGCTCATAATTGGTCTGTGCGGCAATGCTGCCACCTGCAGAGGGCAGAGCAGACAGTAAGCATTGAGAGGGTGCTGGGCACGGGGACCCATGCACTGCCCATGCCAAGTGGATGGGCAGTGCTGGGGCCCTCTTGTGGCCCCTGCACCTGTTCTCCTCCAGCCTTTTCATGGCAGTGAAAATGCCATGAAACGGATGACAGAGGACCAGGTCATAATCAGAAGGGTGGCACTGACTTAAGCGTTGCCCTGACTGATTCTGACCTCCACCACCATTAGCCTTTTGGGATCATTGAAGATAGAGGTAGGTTGGCGGGGCTGCCCGCCACCCTCATAATGTGGCGGTCAGACCACCACAACCACAGCGGTCCAATAGCCACTGCGGGTGATTGTCTGAGGACCACCACACTCATAACAGTGCCCTTTGTTCAGAAAGAAACACCAGGTATGCATTAAATGGACTGTATTTAATTTATAATACTCAGATTCAAATTGAAGGAGAAAGTGAGAAGAATCTCAGTGATTTTCTGGACACCATTGACTGATTCATATGATATAATACTGGAGGAAGAACACTGGCTCCTACAAATTATAATCAATGTTTCTCTCCAGGAGGGAGCTATAATGGGAACTATGGGCCACATGTACGAAGGCTTTTTGTGGTTGCAAACAAGCCAATTTGCGGAATTAGTCTGTTAGAAAATGCAAAAAGGCTTTTTTACATGTACAAAGCCCTATTTGCGATTTGGTAACCTATTATCGAATCACAAATTGGGTTTGCGATTCAGTATAAGGAAGGAGTGTGTACAGGGCATCCAGAAAGTCCCCAGGGGACCCATTCTCCTTTGTAAAAAGTTTTTTTAGGAGCAGGCAGTGGTCTCATTTTTTTTTTTTTTTGGAAACGCGTCACATTTTGCTTTAGGGAAAAGTGGCTGCATTCAAAAAATATATTGCTTTATTTATAAGCATTCACAGACATGGTAGTCTGCTGACCACAGCAGGCCACAATCCCTCTGATTTTAGCGATTCCCAATAGGCCACAAACCAAGACCTACGTCATTAATGTTCATGAGGTAGGACTATTTGAAACCCACTGGGAATCACAAAATGTGTCAAAGATACATTTGTACATTGGTGTTTGTGATTACCAAATAGGTAACTGCAAAAATGTGTTATTTGGTAATTGCAAACTATTACCATTGTAAATGTGGCCCAATTTCTTGTTTAGACCCCTTGTCACTTAAGGACTGGATGCCAGAAATTAGCATTACAAGTTACTCCAGAGGTGTTTGGACAAACATTGAAAAAAAATATTGTGATGCAAAAATGTAATGTCAAGAATATCAGGATGTCAAAAATATCCACAGGAATATTGAAGGTAAAAATATAATTTCAAGTGTTGTTTTTAATACTGTTGTAAAAAATGTTGATTTAGAAAATATTGTTATATGTGATATCACTTGTAAGAGTTATTCAGTATATAATTTACAGTAGTGTGTTTGGCCCTCTATGATATCCATATAATAAAATTGTGGAACTTTAAATGGTATTAATATACACAAATAATGGATTCATAATTATCTTTAGCTGCTGGATATTGGGTTTGTACGGGATAAGGCTGGGAGATTTTTAAAAAGTGGATATTTTCATGTACATTTAATGTAAAATATTTTAATGATATCAAAATTAATATTATACATTTTAAATGTATGGTGTTACATTAATAACTTCCCAAATATTAATTTATAATTAATTAAAATATATAATAATTCTGTTAATTTAAAAAATAATTCTTATTGTAAATCTTGAAATTAATAAAACAATAAAAAAAAAATGAAAAAAAAAAATATATAAAAATAAATGTAATACAGTAAAACAACAATTACATTGTTTAAATAAAAATGCTAATGTTATAACTGATTATAAAAAAATGTTATAATGAAAATATTATTTTTATGTTGGAAATTATAATTTCAAATATTTTAATATTTTTTAATTTAAATAATGGTTTTATATGTTTTTTGAATGTATGATTGTTAGTTTAGATTAGATTTTATTGTTTATTTTATGGTTTTAACTTTAAGAATGGTAATAATTATTAAAAAAAATATATGAATTACTAATAGTGATAATATTATTTTACAAGTTCATGTTTAAATCTGAATATATTTGTGTGTTGCTTTGGTTTGTGTGCTTCAAAGTACATTTTAGTTTATTCTATAGATTAACATGTGTATGTGTGAGTATGGAGCATTGATTGTGTATATAAAATTTTTATATGACATGTTTAGTGTGTACCACCTTTATCTCTTTTGTTTTCAAAAACCTTCACCTAGTTGGGTTCGATTGGAGTGGCAATTAGGTTGGATTGGAATGGGAATAATAAATGTCACGCCTTTAGTGTCCAACACCTTTTCCGAGTGGGAATGGTGAATGTCACCCCTTTAGTGGTCAACACTTTGCTCAAAATAGTTTACTTAAGGGTGAGAATGGGAAATGATATCCCTGCAGTGTCCAACACATTTTCCAATGTGGTTTAGATTAGAGTGTGAATAGTAAATGTCACCCCTTTAGTGTCCAACACCTTCTGCCAATTGGGTTGGATTGGAGTGGGAATAGTAAATGTCATGCCTTCAGTGTCCAACACCTTCCCCAAATTGGTATAGATTGGAGTGGTAATAGTAAGTGTCACTCCCTTAATGGTCAACACTTTGCTCAAAATAGCTTACTCAGGGGTGAGAATAGGAAATCACATCCCTTTAGTGTCCAACACCTTCTTTAAATTGGTGTAGGTTGGAGTGGGAATGGTACTCCATACTGTCCTGCAACGCATTCTCCAAATTGGCTTAGATTGGAGTGGGAATAGTAAATGACAACCCTTGAGTGTTTACAAATGTCTTCAAAATAGCTTGCTTGGGAGAGGAATAGTAAATGTCACCCCTGTAATGTCCAACACCTTCTCCAAATTGTAATGGATTAGAGTGGGAATAGTAAAGGTCAGCCCTGTACTGTACAATAACAACTTCTACGAAGTGGCTCAGATTAGAGTGGGAATAGTAAATGTCACCCTTTTAGTGTCCAACAACATCCCCAAATCAGATTAGATTGGAGTGGGAATCATATATTTACCCCTTTAATGTCCAAGCACCTTCTCCAAATTGATGTAGATTGGAGTGGCAAAAAGGTAAATGTCACCATTTTAGTGTCCAGCATCTTCCTCAGATTGGTATAGATTGGAGTGGGATTAGGTTTATTTTTTAAAACACTTTTTTTTTTATGGTTTCTAGATACTTTGGATTGTTTTGAGGGATGTCCATTCGATTTTGTTTTATTTTTGCTTTTTTGGTAAATGTTTTTGCCCATTTTTGGTGGATTATTACTTTTGACTATGTGGATACAGAGGAAAATCTGCAGACAGAATAATAAGTCAGATTTATTTATTTCTATAGGGTGGGAAATTTCATATTTTATTGTTTGTGTTAATATTGATTTTACATGATGATTTAGTTAGTTTTTTGGGCTGTTTGGTTGGTGAGGTTTACATTTTTCATGTAAATAATTATATATATTATTTTATTATATCAGTCTTGGTAAACAGATTAAGGGGCTGATTACGAGTTTGATGGTCAGAAAAAACGACTGCCAAACTCCTGATCAGGAGACTGCCAAGGTGGTGGTGGGCTTCCCACTGGCCCCATTACAAGTTTTCCACTGGGTTAACTGGTTGAAACCAAGATTTCCGCCAGTCAGCCAAGTGGAAAACATGCAGAGACATTAGACTTGGAGCCGAGTCCTATGCTGTCAGACAGGGGCCACCCTAGCACCCTCGGAATTCTCACTGTCTGCTAGGCAGACAGTGCGCATTCTGACTGTGCTGAGGAGTGGGGTCCCTGCACTTGTTCTCCTCCAGCCCTTTCACAGCAGTTGAACCCCCATAAAAAGGATGGCGGAGAACATAGTTATAACCAGCACAGCGGTGCCGACTTCAGCGCTGCTGTGGCTGATTACAACCATGACTTCCATCATCTCGTCGGGATCAAAGATCCTGGTGGAGATGGCTGTCTTTTGGCAGTCTAACCTCCAGGGTCATAATGTGGTGGTTGGACTGCCACAGCCTCGGAGGTCTGACCTCCACCTTAAGCCTGCCAGACTCGTAATAGGGCATTTAATGTTTAGATTGACATAATAAAATATTATATTTATTGTTTATATAAAAAATGATTTAGGATTTTGGGTTATATTTTGTGACAGTTTTCTGGGACTTATGTAGGGTAATATTTATTTTACAATAATCTTTTGGCTATTATTACTAAGTAATGTACTCCTTTGTTGTTTATGAAGAGCTTGACTTTCAAATTGTAGCATGTCATACATTCTTTTGTTATGCTTGCTAAGTTTAGGTACAGTTTGACTAACAGATTGCTCCATTCATAGTTGACTGTAGCTTTGCTCGTTTTGTAATACTTCTATAAATTCAAATAGTGTAGGTTGGGTTCTGCCTAGTGTGAACTGGAAGGCCTTTTGTCATCATTCCACTGCATTGTTTGTTCTGGGTGCCTGTGCAAAGGTGCTGTCATAGACATTTCATCATGGTATCTAAAATTTGGGTTGGTGTCTGTGTCAGGAGCTATGCAGTCTGCCAATCAAGCATCTTTAAAATAATACATTAGGAGGCTTAGTTTGTCTTCATTATGTTGGTAGAAAGGGCTTACCTTTAGTAAATTGTAGTGGTTAGCTACCTCTGTGACAAGGGACATAGGCTAGTGTTTCATTTCTTTTATTTCAAAGGCAAATTATCTGTTTGTAGCATATTCTACATTTAATGCAGATTGTTGTAGATGCCCTCAAATCATTTGATTGAAATAATAGTAATACCCTTGTATGGATGTGATGAGGTAATGTTTTTAAAGTGGGTTGAATTATGGCTTGTTGAAAGTCTAATATTATATTTTGTGGGCAGAAGATGTTTGATCTATGTTTAATGTGGTTTAAGATGCCATAGTAAGTGTGGCTTTGTTTGTTTGGTAGTAGGGCATATATAAAAAGGGACATTTTTGTTTTGATATTCATCATTTATGGTATATATATGAGTGGATGGTTTGAGACTAATTGAAGATCCCACCCATCATCCAGCCGGGTGCTCGGTGCTACCTGGTTTGGCTCATTGCTACAGGTGCTTGCTTGGGCTGATTATTTAAGAAGTCGTGCAAACTCCTCTGTCACCAAGATAGTGGTACTGTGGTAGTAGTAGTAATATCAGTGAGTTAGCGTTCTTTGTGTCCTTCTTTTTTTGTAAGTTGTACACTCCGAAGCAATTCCCCAATGATGTGTAGTATGCATCAATGCAATGAAAAGGGAAACTGACTGAGTTGGCCCATCAAGGTGGGTTGAAAAGCAAAGATCATTCATTGCAATGCATTATTAGATCTAAATGTAGTTTAGGAAATTTGGAATAGGGTTTAGGGAAGGTTTAGGAAATTAGGAATAGGTCAACTTGATAATATAGGCAATCTGATTTAGAAAAGTACAAGTCAATATGTTATTTTCTTTGCCTTGCCTGTCAAAATATTATCTGGGAGATTAACTGTACCACAAATGTATTTTTGTAATCTTCTTTATTGCTTACATCAGTACCCAAGTGCAAGAAGAAGAGGGCATCAGAGGATCAGGCCAAGGCTGCTGCCACCAGTGCCGTGACAGGTGGAAGAACCACCGCCACCACCAGCGCTGCAGCCATGGCTGATGGCTTTCTGGGCACCAGTAAGGTCTTGTTAATATTATTTATTTCTCTATCTTTTACCTCTCCCCATTACAGTAATTTTGCCTTATTTCTCTTATACTGTGGCTTTTTTCCCAAATCCTCATCATTGTATTTAATGTTTGTTAATTCTTGTTATCCCTCCATGCATTATACTTTTTTCAATATTTCTTGTTTCTGTGGCTGACTTCCTCCTGTCTGCTAATCTGCAGATTTCTTCTGTTTGGTTATTGAACTTTCTCTCTCCCCTAACTTATATACCCTGTGGACCTGTTCTGTAAAACTAAGACAATAGATTAGTTACTCTACTGTGAAAGTTGCTGAGCTTGTAGACCCAAGCAAGCTATCCTATGTTTTTTTGTTGTGAAGGTTTTTAATTCTTGCTCATGCTCAAATGACAAGAGAGTGGCCATGGGTATTGTGACCCTCCCAATGTTGTGTTGTATATATATTATTCAGTATCCCAGCAGTTTTGATGGCAATGCAGCATGGCAAGAAAGTAGTATGAGGATGGTTCCATTGCTTTTGCAAACTCAAACCATAGGTCCTTCATTGATCAATATATTCTACCCCTTCATTATGCTATGTCTGACTCGCAGTCATCATCATATCTCTGCCCCTCCATTATGGTTGGGTTGGACATTGTCAACCAACAAAATGCCCAAAGCAATATTTTAGATGGGAGAGGAGATACTGCAAACTGAACTGTAGTCATGTATTGTGGTTGTGTTTTGTTAAAAAAATAAAAAGGGGGGTGTATCTGGCACCTAAAATGTGTAATGTTTTTTCTAGCCACACAGACTGCCAGTCCCGGGGCATGCGCCAGATGAAACATTTGAAGGGGGAGTCTCATGCCTTGGTAATTGATAATTACTAGTAAACCCACTGTATTTGTTAAGGGTGACAGATCCCACTCATCATCATACATGACCTCACTGCTAATGGCATTTTGTGACCCATGGGCCATGACCCCACCTAACTGCAGTATGGTTCAATTTGGCATTGCAGTGTTGGCTGTGCAATGTGTGTCTGCTTCTGTTAATGCAGCATTTACAAAGCTTTCAATGGATTGCATACTGAAACAAAAACAAGGTACCTTTCCCGCCCCTCCCAGTGCCCACTACTCACATCCTAGTACCACAGTGCTTTAATCGTCCCCATGTTCTGTCCTAGCCTACCAAAAACACTGAAAACTATTTTTTTAGCATTTGCCACGTCACAGGACAAGTGGTTGATTTGGCTTCCATAATGGATTTCCATCTGTTCAAATTTTCTCCTTTTGACATTCATCAGCTTTCAGTTTCAACTACAGTGACTGGCTAAGCTTCAGCTTAGCCACATGATGATCAGTGTACCCCTTCTATCCTATAAAAAAACCTTTACCATACCTACCCTGTCTTTTCCCTGTACCTTACCGTGTTGCAGACTATGGGTCTGATTTAGATTCTGGTGGACGAGTTACTCCATCACTATGGTGATGGATATCCCATCCACAGTAATATAAATCCCAAAGGATATAATGAGATTTATATTTTCTGGAGACAGAATATCCCTCACCACTGTGGTGGAGTTACTCATTCATCAGGATCTAAATCAGGCCCTAGGTCAAATTTCCTTCCCTTACTGCCAAGCAAATGTGTTTGATTGAAATAATTTGTGTTTGAGGGCAAGGTCCGGAAGTAAAGTGGGATTAAGTATTTGTGATTTCATGTTTTGCAGATTGGATACTCTGTGATTAACGTGTCCAATAAAATCTATATATACCGTACCTTTCCTTGTAGTGCAGTCCATAATTTTTCACTCTACTTACTGTAGACAGGATATCTTTGTCTGCATGTTATACATGATGTGTGTGACAATATAATTCATATGCCTCTTTGGAATTAGGGAAGAATTGAAAGGCATTTGGAGAAGAATAATGACATTGGAATCAAAGATAATTAATTGTCCATTGTAGCTGCCCCAGCTGCAGAAAGTAGCACATGTGTACCTGATGCTGTAGCTATCATGCCTCCAGTCATTTAACACAACAAGAATGGGATACTTGTAGTCGAAAGTAGATGATGCCTTACTCAACAATCAGAGTTACTTTTCATTTTTCCACCACAGGTGGTTTATTTTTTTTAGAAAATCCTTTACAAGAAAAAAAAATCACTCTGTTTTTTTAACCTGGAGTTATGCTGCTTCCTTTCAACCAGTCAGTGCTTTTATGTGAGGTCTGTGTTGGTAAAATCATGTCCCTGTGATTCTCCTAATCATATCAAAAATTCCAATGGCCCTAGGGGACACGCAATGTACTTTTACTATGCAACTACATAATTTTAAACAAGTGTTTGCATAGAGAATTCTTTTCAATTCGTTTTTTTCGTTTCTTGATATAGCTACTCCTGCTGGTCCACCACTACCACTGACCCAGCAAGAGACAGTGGTCCAGCTCCAGCAGTAGAATTTGGAGGCCATCTGGGCACAGTACCAAGGGCTGATAGAGAAAGAGTGTGAGGCACATGCCCCTGCCCCAGTTCTGCCAGCCACTCTCTTGTACCTCCAGCTTATGCCAGTACTGCCAGTAGCTTGGTGCTGCCCAAACCACCATTGCCGTCCTCCCTTCAGACCAGCTACTCCATCACAGAATGCTGCATGAGCTGCCACACTTGGACCATAGGATAGCATGCCTCGAGGCCCAGCCGCAAGACCCACAGACCCTCCTGGAAAATGCCCTCTAATAAGCCCTTTTTTAAAAACAAATGGAGGGAGGGAGTTTTGTTGTGGTTGGAGAGGGTGGGAAAAGGTGTTGCGTGGGCTCTCATTATCCTAAATGAGACTACTGGATTTCTAGGCAGCAGGATCGTTCACGGTGTGGGGGACTGAGTCTGACCCACTTGGAAGGACCTATGTCACTCTAAACCCGGTTTTGCTCTGGCTAACTAGAGATGATTGGGCAGCCGAGCACATGACATCTTTGGAACTTCTCAGGGAAGTCGTGGTCACTCAGATCCAAACCAGCTCTCTCATTTACAGTATGATCTTATATACAAATGACAAAGGCAGTTTAGGTTTTATATAGTTTTTAATAAAACAACTGCATTTTAGATATTAAGGCGTGAGCCGCAATAACCAGAACCATACAACACAGTAGGATTGAAAAAGTCACGAGGAGAGTGAAACATAAGAATAACCCTATCATGGTGTTAACTATTCCTACTTTCTCTCAGCTAGTTCTATTTCGAGCACAGCATGTTAAGCTTCTAACTTGCCTTTCAGATTCCCTGGGAAGACATTAACCCCCATACCTGAACAAAGGCCTGTGATCTGGTTCAGCATCTGCAACGAGGCAGTCAGCGTCTAGTTGTGGTTCCCTGGTCGGAATCTCCCTCTTGCATGTATTGGGACAAGGAAATGTTTTTATAACTGAAATGTCAGCGTGATCACAAAATGTCCCTACGCAAGAACGCCAAAGACTAAACTCCTACCGCGTCTATCGGCAATGTACCAGACTGTATCCTTGACTGAAGCACAGAGTGAACAGGAATGTGTTATTGAGAACTCCAGTGCTGAAGTAGGCTAAACAGTGTGATATAAAAAATAAAACAAGACCGCAGAACTGGTTATTTGAAAAATAACAGTACGAAGCCGAATAAAAAGCAATTAGAGCAAAGTGCACAGAGGCTCTAAGCTGCAAACAAAGAAATAAAATACATCCAGGGCAAAGTGTTGTGGAAGAGGTGTGGGCCTGTTGTGGGTAGGGAGACTGGGTTTAGTTCTGGATGTTTTGTTTTTAGTAGAGGGAAACCTTTTTATTCTACTTTATGTCTGAAGAACATTTTTTGTGTTTCACTTTAACTTTGCACTGATGCCTTTCCACATAGCCTATCTTTTTAATCTGTTTCTCAATGTGTAAGTTAGTTACTTATACCCTTGTCCTACTACCCCTTGTAATGATCTTCACCATTAGGATGATATGCTGCTGTTCCCTATATTGCCTACTGAAACCCAGATACACAATTACTTATCTCATCTGTAGTAGACGTTGGTTATGTACTAACTAAACTAGTTCATTTTACCCTATAGTTATCTTACCTGAATAGATGAAGTGGTGGCTGCTCCCACTGTCAATCTTCCAACACCTTACTGAAGGGTTTCCCAAGATGCCTTCTTTATGGTATTGGTAATGCGCTAACAGGGAAGGCATCACAAGCAAGGCCCCACTCCCAACTAGGTGATCCCCAGCTGTAGGATTAATCAAAAGGATTGTCCATCCCATATAACCATTTCTGCCCCACCAAGTGTGTGAGCCATTCGGTGTAAATTAACTCACACCTCGATAAATCAAACAGCCCGGGAAAAGAGGGTTAGGGGTTTGATGAATGGATGGGGAAGGGGGTTTGGAGAAAGGTGTAACAAAGAAAGACACAACACAAGAACAATATTCATCTGGATGATGAGCAGCACATCATCATCAATCTGTAGTGGAAGGAAATGAAGGAATAAGTATGACACAGTTCAGTTAAATGCTTTGCAAACAGTCCTTCTGTCTCAGAACCCCAAGGTATTAGATATCTAAATGTTCTGTAATCTAGGTTTGAAAAAATCATATTGTGGAGGAGTGAACTGAACCCACCAAGTTCTAAAAATATGATTGTTAAAAGAAAAATGATACTGTTATGCCAAATTGGGTGGTGCATCTGCATTCTCCTCGGGACTATCCGTCGCTCTTAGGTGCTTGGCTGAATCAGTCTGGTAGGTAAGCAGGAATTTGAACTTGCCTTTCATTCGTGCAGGAGAGGAGAAGGCCTGCAGATTGTAAAACAGAAACTGTATTATAGAGTCAAAGAGAAGGACAGAAGGAAGGGAAGCTTCATAAGGAATGTACCAAGAAAACTCATAGGCAGAGCAAAAAGAAGAGGAGTTTCACATTTGACAGCAGTGCAGCACACACCCACACACACAGCAGCTTTTCCCAATTCAAGGCACCTCTTTGAGTACTAGGCCTCACAGTCTTCATCATCATGGTTTCCCTTTGAAGATGAAAACTTCCTTCTTCTACCTGATGAGATAGTCTTACCGTGAGTCCTTCCATGCTTCTCCTGACTCCAAGTAACTCCTCCCAGTCCTGACCTGAGCGAGATAGACCTGTAGTGCCCTGCTGCTGGATAACAAGTAGAGAAACAGAATTGCAGTATTTTGCATAGATCTGTGCTTGTTAAGTAAAGTGTCTGATTTTGTCTCTGAAGAAACCCGAAAAAAAGAGTGGACCCTGAAGGTATATTTTTGCTAAGTTTGAAAGTTTCAATCACCTTAAGGAAAAATGATCATGTATCAGGCACTAAACATTTGAATTCATCGAATTCAAGTTTACTAATTAGTTGAACACCCTCCCTCACTGTCTGCCACCACATAAATCATCAATCAGCACTCACAATCACTCAATAATATGCTTGAATTCTAACTAGATAAACTTAGCAGAGGATCTATGCACTCACCCCCATATGTCAGTTTATCCTACAGATAAAAGTTACCTTGGATATAATGGGTAGTCAAAAACTTAATAAACAGGCACATTACACCATAAGTATAGAATTCATCTAACATCTTTAGATTCAATTTTACAGGCAAAAGTATGATGATGTTACAATCTGTCTAGCAATATATTATCAACACATTTGTATCAGTTGTAGCATTAACCAGCAAACAATGTTGAACTAATGAAAGCACTGAAGTTGCCATGAGTGTTTCGGGGAACGTTCTCTCCACTTCTTCAGGCCTAATGGAAAAGAGAATGAAAAATAAACATAGAGAACAACTGAATGTAGGTTTACAGCAACCTACAAGAATACAGTATGAGTGAGTGTAACCACAAAATCACAAAAGTGTTGTTGAGCTCAAAGCACCAATGAAATAAAATTAGAACCTTTAGAAAACTAGGCAAGCCTCCAGCATACAGTGTTTAAGTTGAAATTGACTATTTTGATCTCTCCTCAATTGATCTATAGATTTGTAAAAAACTTGAGAAAAGAATGCGAAAATCACAATGCTCAAAACAAGGTAAATTACATGAAAAAGTAATACCAACAGGATCACGATTACAAAAAAAGAGAAAGCAACTTGGCACTGAAGCGAAAAAACATATTAAAATCCCATCTATAAGACTGTCACCGAGCTTATTCAACAATAGAAAGCAAATCACCAAAAGTCCAAGCAAAAGGTGATTAAGGCAGAAAAAACACAATCCGAAACTGTTAGAAATGGAGTCTTTGTTTGACAGTCAGGTTCAAGCAAGGACCCTCACTCTAGCCAGGGTAAAAGAGAATCACCCTCAGCTAATCCTTGCTCACTCCCTTGGTAGCTTGGCAGAGCAGTAGGCTTAACTTCAGAGTGATAGGTATAAAGTATTTGTACCAACTCCCACAGTAACTTAATGAAAACACTACAAAATGACACAACACAGGTTTAGAAAAATAGGAAATATTTATCTAAACAAAACAAGACCAAAACAACAAAAATCCACAAGTCAAGTTATCAGTAAAAATGCAAAAAGAGTCTTTAAGTAGTTTTAAACACACGCTAACACTGTTAGTGTGAAAAAGTACCTCGGTGCATCAAAAATAACCCCCCACGGGTGAGTGTGCGTCAAAAAGGGCTTGCAATGCGTCGATTCCACTCACAAGCGGGATCTTGTATCGTTTCTCCTTCCATCGGGTCGGGCGCGTCGTTTCTTCTCCCTGCAGGAGAGGGATGTGTCGATCCAGCCAGGACTCTTGGGTCCGGGCAGGCCTTGCGTTGTTTTTAAACGCCCAGCGGTGCTTGAGTCGGAAATCCATCGGCACCATGATCCGAAAACCAGGCAGCGCGGGTTGTGATCTCCCAGCCTCTGTCAGCGATGCTGCACGTCGTTTCTCCTGCTCCGTGCGTCGATTCTTCGGTCGCGTTTCCGGCGAGCATCGATTCTTAGCCGTGGAGCCGGCGGTGCGTTGTTTCTTCAGCAGCAGATCAGAGTCGCATCAGTCTTTTCCCCGCATGGCGCTGTGCGTGGATTTCCTTTTCTTTAGGCTGCCAGCTTCTCTTTTCAGGGTCCCAGGAACTGGATGGGCACCACATGGCAGAGTAGGAGCCTCTCTAGAAACTCCAGGTGCTGGAAGAGAGAAGTTTTTGCTGTCCCTGAGAATTCAAACAACAGGAGACAAGCTCTAAATCAAGCCCTTGGAGATTTCTTCCCAAGATGGAAGGCACACATAGTCCAGTCTTTGCCCTCTTACTCTGGGAGAAGCAGCAACTGCAGGATAGATCCACAAAGCACAGTCACAGGCAGGGCAGCTCTTCTTCCTCAGCTCTTCAGCTCTTCTCCAGGCAGAAGTTCCTCTTGTTTCCAGAAGTGTTTCTAAAGTCTGTGGTTTTGGGTGCCCTTCTTATACCCAATTTCTCCTTTGAAGTAGGCCTATTTCAAAATAAAGTCTCTTTTGAATGTTAAATCCTGCCTTGCCCATGCCAGGCCCCAGACACTCACCAGGGGTCAGAGACCACTCCCCCCTCCCTCATAGCACAGATGGCTCATCAGGAAATGAAGACTATACCCCAGCCCCCTTTGTGCCATTGTCTAGTGTGAAGTGCAACCAGCCCATCTGTCAAACTGACCCAAACAGGGAATCCACAAACAGGCAGAGTCACAGAAATGGTATAAGCAAGAAAATGCTCACTTTCTAAAAGTTACATTTTCAAACACACAATCTTAAAATCAACTTTACATAAATATGTATTTTTAAATTGTGAGCTCAGAGACCCCAAACTCCACATGTCCATCCACTCCCAAAGGGAATCTACACTTTAATCAGATTTAAAGGTAGCCCCCATATTAGCACACGAGAGGGACAGGCCTTGCAACAGTGAAAAACAAATTTAGCAATATTTCACTGTCAGGACATATAGAACACATCACTATATCAGGACATATAAAACACATCACTATATGTCCTACCTTAACCATACACTGCACCCTGCCCTTGGGGCTACCTAGGGCCTACATTAGGGATGTCTGACATGTAAGAAAAGGGAAGTTTTAGGCCTGGCAAGTGGGTACACTTGCCAAGTCGAATTTACAGTTAAAAACTGCACACACAGACACTGCAGTGGCAGGTCTGAGACTTGATTACAGAGCTACTTATGTGTGTGGCACAACCAGTGCTGCAGGCCCACTAGATTTACAGGCCCCGGGTACCTCTAGTGCACTCTACTAGGTTCTTATTAGTAAATCAAAGATGCTGTTCATGGATAAACCAATCAACAATACAAGTTACACAGAGAGCATATGCACTGGTTAGCAGTGGTAAAGTGCTCAGAGTTCAAAAACCAACAGCAACAGGTCAGAAAAAATAGGAGGCAGGAGGCAAAAAGATAGGGGATGACCCTACATAGGCAAAAAAGTCCAACACGACCACCTACCAGCCTAAAGCCAGGGGAGAACAATCAATACCTTGATGTATTTCCCTGATTGGGGTAATAGAACAAGGACCCAGGCCCACAACAGCAAAGGCATGTTCCAGTTCTATGCCTTCCTGACTCGAGTTGGATCCCTCTGTTCATACTCCCAGGACCTACTAAGCTAACCCATGGGGAACCCTTCTCCACATCTGCAGATACCATCTGTGCAGCACCTAACTTTACTTTGCTTACAGATGTATCCCAGGGGGCAGATAGTACCACCAGTGCCAACCATGTAGTGTTGCCCACTCCACCCCCGGGTGTGACTCTTGTCCCCCCCCAGGGGCAACTCTGTCCACCAGGACAGCAAGCCACAGTGGCCACTGACAGCTGTCAGGGATGAGAGCCAGGTACCAGGCCTCTCAAGGCTCTCTAACCACTGTGACTGTTGAGAGTGGGGGGGGCGGTAGCCCCAGGTGCCTGAAACCCTTTGACCACTCTCCCTTCGACCAGGTCAGGGATGACAACCTGACCCTGGTCCTCCCCTCTGGGGATCTGTACCCTCCCTCCAGGAACGGCACCCCCAGAGTCAAAAATTGTCAGGATGCTTGTAGAAGTAGTCCTTCACAATTCTTCCACCAGTGCAGGGATGTTAACCTACAACTGGTCTTCCAACCTGGGGTCTGTACCTTCAGGTTGGACTAGGGCCAGGGGTGAGGCGTCCCTCCCCCTGCCCTCCCCTCTGGGGTCCTGCACCCCAAAACTAGGAGTGGTCCCCTCAGAAGACAACCTCTTAGGGACACTGTTAGCAGTAGCCCCTTCCTCCAGGTCAGGGGGGACACCCTGAACCTGGCCTTCCAATCCAGGGCATGTACCCTTATATTGCACTGGGGTCCGGGGTGAGTCTCTCTCTCCCCTACCCCTACTATCAGGGTTCTGCACCCCCCTCAGAGAGAGTACCCCTTGAAATCACACCAGGGGGAGTGATTGGGCAAACCGCCCCCCCTTCCGATCAGGATTTACCCCCTGCACCTGATCCTCCAGTCCAGGGTCTGTACCCACAGACTGGACCACTGCCTGGCAACCCAGGACTTCCTGGGGGGAATACCTACCCCCCACCAGGTCGCAAACCATTGGTGTGCATGCAAAATCAACGCAAGGCCTGTCTGGACCCGTGTGCGGACCGAATCGACGTATCACTCTCCTGCGGAGAGAAGAACTGACACACGCCGACTCGACAGAACAGGGAAATGACGCAAGGTCTCGCTTGTGAGTGATATCAACACATCGCAGCCCTTTTGTGACGCGCACTTGCCCATGCAGGGTTATTTTTGCAGCACCCAAGGTACTTTTTCACGCTAACAGTAAAACTACTTAAAGTCTCTTTTTGCATTTTTATTGATAACTTGACTTGTGTATTGTGTATTTTTGACTTTTTGGTCTTGTTTTTTTTAGATAAATATTTCCTATTTTTCTAAACTGGTGTTGTGTTATTTTGTAGTGTTTTTATTGTGACGTAAGTTCTTACGTAGTGTTCGTAGGTTTCCAATCTTGGCACAAGTGAGTATCCCACACAACAACCAAATCTAGCTATTCATCCAGGACAAATGCCACCCTCACATATCATCATTGACTAGTGAAAATGGGTGTTTCCACCTAACCTGATTCACTAGAAATGTAAATAATCGTACTGAAACCCCACCACTTAAGCTTCAGCAGTGGTAACCATTGATACCACAATCAAAACATAAACCTCGAAAGTTATTTACCAGTGCACATCTGGGAGTCTTTAATGAACCACATATTCAGTCATGCAACTCCCCCAAACAAAAGTCTCTTACCTAAAAATCACTAAAGACCAGTTCTGCATAGTCAGTGTAGTCTGCGGTAGTAAGCACACAGTAATGAAGAGTGTGTCATTCCACTACAGAGAAAAAGCAAAAGGAAAAACGAAAAACAAAATATTCCACTGAATAACATTATCAGAAGTCAACACCAGAAGTACCCCTATTCACACATATTTACAAACGAAATAACGCGTTTCCACTTACAAAATCATACAGCCATGGGAAACAAGAAAATATTAAAACAAAGATACTTTGGGGGTCATTCTAAGTCTGGCGGGCGGCAGAGGCCGCCCGCCAGACTTCCCCCTCCGAAATACCGCTCCGCGGTCGAAAGACCGCGGAGGGTATTCTAAGTTTTTCCCTGGGCTGGCGGGCGGTCGCCAAAAGACCGCCCGCCAGCCCAGGGAAAAACTCCCTTCCCACGAGGATGCCGGCTCGTAATCGAGCCGGCGGAGTGGGAAGGTGCGACGGGTGCTGTTGCACCCGTCGCGTATTTCACTGTCTGCCAAGCAGACAGTGAAATACTTGTAGGGGCCCTCTTACGGGGGCCCCTGCAGTGCCCATGCCAGTGGCATGGGCACTGCAGGGGCCCCCAGGGGCCCCGCGACCCCCCCTACCGCCATCCGGTTCCCGGCAGGCGGACCGTCGGGAACTGGATGGCGGTAGGGGGGGTCGGAATCCCCTTGGAGGATTCAGAAGGGCGGCGGTACACTGGCGGGAGACCGCCAGTGTTGCCGGTCTGACCGCGGCTTTACCGCCGCGGTCAGAATGCCCTGCGGGGCACCGCCGGCCTGTCGGCGGTGCTCCCGCCGACCCTGGCCCCGGCGGCCTAAGACCGCCCGGGTCAGAATGACCCCCTTTGTGTCAAACTAGATTCCAACAGATGAGATAAGCTCAGAAGAAAATGCCACGTGTACTTATACTTATTATAATAGAGAAGCGCATTTCCACATGAACCTCCTCATGGGGAAAAACAAATTACAATGAGCAAGACTAGAGATCTAGCACTCCCAATACATTGCTTCCAGCTGAAAAGGCAGTATGGTATTCGTCAGCGTAAATTCGAATCGACCAATCCTCTGCAAAAACATATAGTAAAATACGGACTGGATAACGTTTCAACGGGAATTACAGAGCTCAAATAAAAATATGAAACTAATTAATAAGAAAAGATGAATGAAAAGCTAAACCTGCTAAGCCATCACAGTTCCGCCAATGTTAAACAGAACCTGAAAGGATACTAAAAATAACAGAATTGTGACTCACTGACATGAAAACAAATACGAGCAATCAATATCCCACTCATGTAGCTAGTGACAAGTGGAATTGTTGCTTTTTGAATTAGTACAGATACATTCATTTTATTTGGGTTGTTTTTAATCGTGGTGGGTGAGGGACTTTTCCTGCTTTTACTGGTTGTGTGGCTGCTATTAGGGACTTTCTGGGGCTTTGGGGGTGTTTCTCACCTGTTGTGGGACTTCTTTTCGAGCCCTGCTCCCTCGGCTCGCTCCTTTTTTCCTGCGAGGTTTGCTAGAGCCCACAGTGACTTACTCCGTCCATCATTTTGGGAGTATTGGTGGCCACAGAGAGGAACAAAGGAGTGCTCTAGTGTATGCAGAGAGATAAAAGGCACGAGGATGCGCGGACACACAGCAGATGAGCACAGCAGGAATGCCAAAGGCAAGCCCATCTGCACCTGAGCTTAGACGGCACCAGGGATGCTGCCGGTTCTTAGCTGGAGGACAGGCCCTTTTACTATTCACATAAAGAACTCATGGAATGGTGTCCTAAAGAGAGGAGTAAGTGCAATACCTTCGACCCTGCCATTAAATTTACTGCTTGCTGCATGCATTGCAGCTTGGAACCTAAGGTACTCACGGAGACTGGAAACCACATATCTAATAAACAGGGGGATGGCACTACTCAGTATTCCTCTGGGTTTTTAGGTGATTTCCTGTAGGGGTGGGCAAAGAATTTGGCTCGCTGGTGGAGTTCGCATAGCTTTTTCTCTCTGTGGCTTCCCAACATTAAGTTTGCGAGCGAGAGAAATCGCTAAGTTGGCAAGCAAGATTTCTGAATGTGGGAGGTCACGGCAGGTCACTTCCGCTCATGTTGAGAAAGCTGCTGCGCGAGTTGAAGAAACTGCTGCTCGAGTACAAAATCTACTTTAGCGACAAAAAGAAGCTAGGCTCTCATTAAGAGTTTGGCAGTCAGTGGACCGCTGCAGGACTGGTGGTATAGACCACCATATTACGAGTAAAAGTCAAAAGACATAGAGAAGTCCGTCAACAGACAACTAACCTGCTTCCTAGAGGAGAGCCGCACCCTGGACCCTTCCCAATCCGGATTCCACAGCAACCACAGCACCAAAACCGCCCTCATCGCCTCCACCGACGACATCAGAACTATACTAGACAGAGGCGAAACTGCAGCCCTCATCCTCCTGGACCTCTTGGCCACCTTCAGCACCGTCTGCCACCACACCCTACGGTCACGCCTCATCAATGCTGGAATCTGCAACAGAGCCCTGGACTGGGTCTCCTCCTTTTTCACCGGCAGAACCCAGAGAGTCCGCCTCCCCCCATTCCGCTCGGAGGCCACCTAAATCATCTACGGCGTACCCCAGGGTTCGTCCATCAGCCCGACCCTCTTCAACGTCTACACGGTCCCGCGCACCAACATTGTCCAATCCCACAACCTCAACATCATCTCATACGCAGACGACACCCAGCTGATCCTTTCCCTCACCAAGGACTCCGCCAAGACCTACCTCCATGAAGGAATGAAGACCATCGCCGAATGGATGAAGAGCAGATGCCTCAAACTCAATTCCAACAAGACGAAAGTCCTCATCTTTGGCTCCGCCCCCTCTGCATGGGATGACTCCTGGTGGCCTGCTAATCTCAGAACCGCTCCGACTCTCACCGACCACGCACGCAATCTCGGATTCATCTTGGACCCCTTACTATCTGTGACTCATCGGGTCAACACCATCTCCTCCTCTTGCTTCAACACCCTCCACATGCTCTGAAAGATCTACAAATGGATACCCTCCAAAACCAGAAGGACAGTCACCCAAGCCCTCGTAAGCAGCAAACTGGACTATGACAATGCCCTCTATGCAGGAACCACAGCCAAACTCCAGAAGAGGCTGCAACGCATCCAGAACACCTCTGCATGCCTCATCCTGGACATCCCCCACCTCTGACACATCACACACCACCTGAAACACCTGCACTGGCTCCCAATCAACAAGAGAATCACCTTCAAACTCCTCACCCATGCTCACAAAGCACTGCACAACACCGGACCAGAATACCTCAATAGACGACTCTCCTTCTACACCCCGATCCGGCATCTCTGCTCCGTTGACATCGCCTTCACAACCGTCTCATGCATCCACAGAACTACAACCGGCGGTAGATCATTCTCACACCTCGCTGCCAAAACGTGGAACATTCTTCCCACCCACCTGTGCCAGACAAAAGACATCCTTTACCTTCAGGAAACTTCTCAAGACCTGGCTGTTTGAGCAGTAGCACCCGCACATCTTCTCCCCCCCCCAGAGCCTTGAGACCCTCAGGGGTGAGTAGTGCACTTTACAAATCCCTGATTGATTGATTGAGTACTGGGAAGGCACCTGCAGAACAAGTTCCCGTCCGAACCGCCAATGTGGACGGACTGCTGTTGCCGGCGGAAGGCCCCTTCAGGCCAGCGGTCAGACAGTTTCCACCCACTGTACTACGAGGTTGCACACCGCCAGGACTTCCAGGGCTGTCCAAGCGATGTGAAAACCATGGCAGAAACAAACAATATAAAAGGAAGCACCTACCTTCTGAAACACAGGCACGCCCATAGGTGCCATGGCACGCAAATTACAAGTCTTTCCAATGCTCCTGCTGGCCATTGACATCCAGGACCAGCGACTCCATCATAGACACCAGCTACAAGTACCCCACCCTATGACACACTTGAGGGAAGGACATTAGTATACACACATACACGCACAAACGCACAGTCATCATATATACATGCACAAGGAAAGCCAGGACAAGCTATGTAGCATTGACACCAACGGTGCCATTGTAGGTAGATAGTATTGTAAATATAAAAAACTGTCATTACAACAACTATGTACAAAATGCCAAAAGGGCTAGTGCTTCATTGTCCAAATATCCCGAACACAATGGGCATTTGCGGACTGCCCAACTTGACTCCTAACTGCAATGTGCAGACCTCCACAGGGCAGGGGCATCAATGGGGAATACAGGCACCTCAGGGATGGGGGAGTGGGGGTTGATCAGGGTTTGGATGGGGTGTCCTTCCTCTTCTTATCAGGCTTCCCCCCTTTCTGTCCTGCTTTCAGGGGGACGCCTTAGCCTTGCCCTTTCTTTCCTGCCTTCTTAGGTGGGAAGGTGATGGAGGGCACCACAGAAGGGGACCCAGATGGAGTGCTACCAGGGCTGGAGGTGTGAGGGGCAGGTGTGCCTGTTGTGGCAGCACTGCAGACTGCTGACTGCGGGGCATGGCTCAGCCCAGAGGAGGACAGGGAGGTGGAAGGCAGGGGTCTGGGAAGGGTAGCAGGGCATTTGGGGGGAACAGGGACTGGACTGTAGCCTCTGGGTCTCCTGCAGGGTAGTGAGGATCTGGGCCATGGTGTCCTGGGTTTGGTAGTATGCACCCAGGACCTGGTTGAGGGCCTCCTGGCCAGTCTGATGTTGTTGCTGCCCCCTCCCATGGACCACACCTCCCACTAGCCCTGGCCCCCTGTGCCTGTGCCCCGGGGACAGTGTGCTGACTCCCAGTAGCACCAAGGCCTTCATTGTCAGGGGCATGTGCCCTTGACTCATGCCCCTGTACTGTGGTGCACACCTCTAATTGAATGGTCCCTAAGGCACAGGTTTGGGGAGAAGGGCCTAGCTGTGGTAGTGTAGCCACATGGGAGGGTGAGTCCGTGGTGTCTAAGTTGGGGCTGCTGGAGGCCATTTGGGGCCAGTCACCCCAAATGGCCCTGGCATTTCATCATCCTACAGACATCCACTGGGGCCTTCATCCTGGGGAGGGGGAGGGCTGTCTGACCCTGGTATCCTCTGCTGGATGGCAGTAGCAGGGTTAGCTGTGGATGGAAATGGTGAGAGTTATTATGTGGAAATATCGTTGTAGTGTCATGGTGTGCCACTTGCAGTGGGTGGAATTGTTACCCAGGGAATCGTTACCCAGGGATGGCAATGACATTTGCAGAAATGCTGACACTGCATGGTGAATGGCCTTTGGGCCATGCTTGTCATATCAATTGTAGTTGTGGATTTGCTGTTTGACATTGTTGTAATTGGCATTGGTAGTGAGGTAGTGTTGGCTAGCAGTCTGGGTGGGCTGTGGGATGAATGTCCATGCAAGTGCACCATTGTGAAGTGTGAGTGTGACTCGGATCTGTCATGGCTAGTGATAGATTGTGGGAGTGGTTGTTGAGGAGATAGTGAAGGTTTAGCGTGCATTGTGCGGGGTGGGTGTGTGGATGGAGGGAGGAGGTGGTGTGGCGTGCAGAGTAGCAAGGTGGGGCAATAGTGAGGGGTGCATTCTAGTGGTTTGTGATATGATGGGGAGTGGTAGGTGCTTGGGTGGCATGCAGGACTGGAGTGGTTAGTGCTGGGGGGGTGTAGGTTCCTTAGCGGTATCAATCCCTCCAATGATTCCTGTCAGGCCCTGAGGATGCCTGATGTCCAAGACCTTCGCCTGGGGTCCACCGCCAGTCTTGTTGAGGGCGATGTTGTGCCTGGATGCTGTGGAATGGACCTTCCCCCTGAGGTTGTTCCACCTCTTTCTGATGTCCTTCCTTGTGCGTGGGTAGCTGTTCACTGCATTCACCCTGTTGACATTCTCTGCCATAGCTCAGTTTTCCTGGTGATTGATGTTTGCTGGACTTGTGCTCCCATCAGTTGTGGGTCGAATTTGACGATCTTGTCCATCATGACCCGCAACTCATTGTCAGTGAAGCGTGGGTGCTTGTGGCATGACAGGTTGTAGGGGTGCGTACAACATGTCAATTATTGCTCAATGTGCAGTGGTTCGTGGGTTGTATATCTCTTGCTCGTAGTGCTATTCTCATGGGTTTGTGGGAGAATGAGGGTGTGTGTATTATGCTGCAGTGAACAAGAGTGTGTGGTGTGTGTATATGTTTCAGGTGTAGGGTATTCGGGCTGTCCAATCTGGTGTTGCCTTCTATTGGGGGTGATTTTCTAGCCCGCGGTGGTGCGCACCGCCAATGGTTCACCACTGTGCATGTTCCGCTGTGCTGAATTGTAACTCATATTATGGTGGCCGGAATGGTGTCATTGTGACGGGCCCGGCGGACTGACAGTCGCTCTTTTGACATCAGTTGCACTGGCGGTGTTGGATTTCTGGCTGTGTTTTGTTGGCTTGGTGTTTGTGACTCATAATACAGCGGACACTGTACTGCCAACACAGGCGGGATGGTGGCGGGATTTTGCATGGCGGCCTTGCCCGAAGACCGCCAAACTCGTAATGAGGGCCTGAGTGTCCTCTGGCGCTACACATGATGCCATTCATGATGATTTTACTGCACAGGGGAAACTCCTGGCACTGAAAATCAGTGCGAACAGCATGACCTACCCAAACTCTTCTGCTCCTGGAGATTTGCGAAATGTACCTGAGTTGGTTTATCATCCCCCCCCCCCGGGTTCATGGTCCAAGTTTACTGAAGACTGGAATGTTGTACTAGAGCCTTAAATTATTAGCCCAAATTTCACAATCTTAGAGGACTTCAACTTTCATCTGGAGGACACAGAATGTAGTGACTCCAATAGGCTGTTGGACCTGTTGAAAGATTTGGTTTCACCTTAGTGGTGGACTTACCTACTCATGTGGTGGCCCATACGTTTGATGGCATCTTTGTTAACCATGATGCCCTGGATAGGGGAAAACTGCTTCTGTTGTCACCTTTTTATTCTTTTTAAAGTCAGATTACAGAGGACTGCAGCAGAGTAACAATCTTACAGTTAGCAGATGGAATAAAATTCGGAACAACTGGAAGTACAGTTGAATGATACCTGTGTAAGGACCAGCTGTCCGTTAGAATATTCTTCAGAAGATTTTAATAGTAGTGAGGAGGCAATTAATTCAGCCCCATCTGCCACTGTATCACCCTTTCCCCCAAGCTCCTTTTTAAAAAGAGGGAACTTATTTTGCAGATAAAATCAGGCTCTCCAGATGATCTGTGATCTCCCAGAATTCTTCATATGGCTCCATGGCAGATTGCCACCTTTCTTGAAAAAGTTTCCAACCAAATTCTTAGTACCAGGATTTTTCTCCCCACTTAGAAGGAGAAAGTAGTCACCCCTCTGCAAAAGAAACCTGATGGGGACCCAGAAGACCTTAGCAACTTGCTTACTATTTCTTTGTTGTGTGAACCTGCTAAGATTCTAGAAATATATATTATTCAGGTACTCATGGAATTCCTGATCACTCAAGATTTGTTGGATCCTTTGCAGAATGAGATTTGGAGAGGCCATAGCACGGAATCTGCCTTGCTGGTGGCTACTGATGATATACGCTACCAAGTGGATGAAGATCGATCTGCCATATTAGCATTACTGGATCCTTCAGCTGCATTTTATATGATGTCTCCTACCGGCCTGGTACATAGATTGCATCTGGCAGTTATGAGGGACTGCACATTGGCCCTAATGGAGTACTTTCTCATGGATAGTACCCATACAGTGAGTTGTGGGCCCTTCAGATCAGAACCCTATCAGCTGTGGGGCTCCACAGGGCGCCTCGCTTAGACCCACCTTGTTCAATCTGTATGTTGCCCCTTTGGCAAAACTGCTAAAATCTTTTGGATTCCAAGTCATGTCTTACGTGGATAACACCCAAAGAATTGTTTCCATTATAGATGACGTAGGTGAGGTAGCAAACAGGTACAAATGCTGCATGATAGAAATTAGTGCTTGGATGAGAACTGGTTAAAACATAATGCAGATAAGACTGAAATTCTGATCTTTGATGAACAAATATCAGTAAGGTCTGAAATGTGGCGAACAGAGGCCTGTGGCCCTTTACCTTGCCCAGTCACTGAAGTAAAAAATGAAGGTGTTATTTTTGACAGCACCCTCTTGTTTGATTCTCAGCTCAAGAAGACAATGAGCACCTGTTTTTTCACTATTAGAATTTTGAGAAAGAGCTTTCCTTTCATTCCCGTTAAGCATAGGATTGCAGTGGTTATTGCTCTGATAGCTTTGCGGTGGGGCTACTGCAACTCATTGTATTTAAACATCAATAGATCTACTCTCAACAGACTTCAGATTGCTCAAAATACAGCAGCTCACTTGACACTGAGGCCCATATTTATACTTTTTGACGCACAACTGCGTTGGCGCAGTTGTGCGTCAAAAATGTTAACGCCGGCTAACGCCATTCCAAAGCGCCATGCGGGCGCCTTATTTATTGGATGACGTTAGCTGGCGCTGCGGACTGGTGCGCGTCAAAAAAAATGACTCACACCAGGCAGCGCCGGCGTAGGGGAAAATGGAGCTTGGGCGTAAAAAAATGGGGCAAGTCAGGTCGGAGGCAAAATTTTGGCCTCAACCCGATTTGCCCCATTTTTTTTACGCCCAACCCTCATTGAAATGACTCCTGTCTTAGCAAAGACAGGAGTCATGCCCCCTTGCCCAATGGCCATGCCCAGGGGACATATGCCCCCTGGGCATGGTCATTGGGCATAGTGGCATGTAGGGGGGCACAAATCAGGCCCCCCTATGCCACAAAAAAAATCGAAAAAATATACTTACCTGAACTTACCTTAACTTCCTTGTGATGGGTCCCTTCATCCTTTGGTGTCCTCCTGGGGTGGGCAAGGGTGGCAGGGGGTGTTCCTGGGGGCATGGGAGGGCACCTCTGGGCTCCTTCTGAGCCCACAGGTCCCTTAATGCCTGCCCTGACCCAGGCGTTAAAAAACAGCGCCCATCTGGCTGTGCGCCGTTTTTTAAGGCCTGGCCCCTCCTGTGCGTCAAAATGACATCACAGTATAAATATGGGGCACAGGCCTTAAAGTCATTTTTTAGAAGGGAACGCCTACCTTGCATATAATTAACGCAAGGCTGGTTCACCCTTCGAAAAAATGGCGCACATGGTGGAACTTTGACGCCCACTGCGTCGGACGTCAAAGTATAAATATGGGGCGGTGTTTGCGCCGAATGTGCGTCAAAAATTTAGACGCACATTCGGCGCAAACAGAGTATAAATATGCCCCTGAATGTCCCTAAACGTTTTTCTGTTAAGGACATCATTCGTTCTCTTCATTGGCTGCCGATCAGGAAGCATGTGATGTTCAAAGCTCTGTGTCTGGCTCATACTTCCCTTGCCCTAAGATCATCTTTTGGTGTGCTCCTAACAGACCTTTAGATCCTCGTCTCTGAGGAAGGTGAATACCCCAAGATTTAAAAAAAGCAGATGGGGAGGATGGAGCTTCCCAGTAGCTGCAGCCAAATTGTGGAATGCCTGGCTAGTAGAAACCCTTATGCAGTTTTCCAAAAGGCTTTTCTCCCTGCCATGACAATGGCTGAATGCTTTTCTTCATGTTTCTGCCTCTTGTTTTATTGCTAGCTCTTTGGCATCCTTGGGTATAATCTGCTTTACAAATTCAAAATAAAAATACAAAGACAATATAATTTTGTGTGGTTGGTTAGTTAGGCAATAATAATTAACAACAATTTGACCAACCATTTTAAGGTCAAACCACACCACCATTACATAAAATGTAATTTCCAGTCTGGATAACACAATATACCTCTTTGCTTTATGTGCATCTATTCTAAAGGAGACACCTTTATTAGTCAGGGAGGTGCATGGGTAAAATGAATTAATATTTAAATGAAGGCTAAGATGTGCCTTTGACAGGCAAGGTTGTCCAGGTAGAAATGGAATAATTGAAAAGTGAATGATGCCGTTGTGTGAAGTGCATCTACTCTATGGCAGGCAGGGGGCCTAGGGGGAATTAAATAATACCAATAAATAAATACGTACATAAATGAACAAATAAATACATGAATACATTAAATTAAATAAAAGATAAAAAATATTCTTAGAAATTAACACAACAAATAAAAAAAACTAATAAATTTTTTTAAAAGAAAACAAATAAAATAATAAATTATAGTAAAGAAAAATAGAAAATGAATTGCAGATATTTGCACCACAGAAGTATGAGAAACCTATTGGAAGGAAAGGTTGTGCAGTTAAAAAATGCAAATAAATGCATGTACTATAAAGCGCTGTTCATCATAATCATAGTCATATTATACATATGCTACAATCATCCTCAAGCATATTATTAGGCTGATATCACATGCAAGCCCATGGCAAAAGCGCACTGACTGGCTGCACAAAATTGCTACCAGCCGCATGTTCAAACAAAAAGATGAAGCAAGGAGGCATGGAGAAGAAAGAACGCATGCAAGTCTATGGCAGAAGCACACTGGCCAGCTGCACAAAATGGCTACCAGCCACATGGTCAAATAACAAGAGCAAGCAAGGAGGCATGGAGAACAAAGAACACATGCAAGCCAATGGCAAAAAGCGTTTTGCCAGCTGCACATAATGCTCAAAAGCAACTTCACCAAAAAACAACAGCAAGTAAGGAGGCATGGAGAACAAAGAACACATTCAGGCCTATGGACACAGACTACACAAATTGGCCCCTGCCCACATGGCGTAGAGAACAAAGATAAATAGTGGCCTGTGGCAAACATACTCACACACACATTGGCCATACAAACTGAGCTATAAAAATGTAACAACAATACACATCCTCCTGTGGCATCAAATATTACCCTACATGTACACGTTTTGCAGGAAGAAAAACATGAAATACGAACAATAGCCAACACTGTTAATTTAATCCAATTCTATCCCTGCCCTAATCAATATTTTAAAAAACATATATCACAGAAACATTTCTTTCATGCATTGATGACTAGTACTGGGTCTGTTGGCTGGATGGCCCATTGGAAGGCAAGGCCACATAGTAAAATAAATTACTATTGCAAATGTAACAAACATGGAGAAAAGGTATTGAAGTGTGCAACAGTTTTCCTTAACAAAAGGTGAAAAATGAAATGCAAAAATATTAATAGGCTGCGACTGAAACTCCAGGCCGCCCACCACAGTGAAATTTAAAAATCAAATAAAAGTACAAAGAAATACTGATGCATACCCTATCAGACAAACAACACCCTTATAAAATAGTTTTTTAACTTACTTATGTGATATCAAAAAAAGGAAGTCCTTAATTCCAAAAGTATATAACCTGCAGACAAACAGAGTGATCCTTTCACCTCGAAATCAATGATCGAAATCAGACCCATAGTCTACTCCAGCTCAGTCTAAGTTGCCTACCCACCCGCCAAAGCTTAACGAATCATGAGCGAGTTTAGCTGTTTAAAAAAGGACCTGTTCAATGGGGTAGGTATGTTTTGAAACATATAGAGTAGCTTGGGTAGAATTATCATTTTCATCCATCAGGGACAATGGCAGAGTTATCCAGCGATCCACTTTAGATTGGAGCCCATCAATAAATGCCCCATAATTCTCCAAGATCGTTTGAGGGTCAGTATGATATAAAATGCCTAAATAAAGCACCGGTCGCCCATGTAATGGGAGTGATAATGAGGGCTGAGTAGTAGCATTCGTAAGCAGAACTGGGATGGACTTCAACCATTTAATTTGAAAGTCCGCTCAGTGGCCGAATTGGGTAATGTCATCTATAATGGGACACAGATTATCTTCTGGATCCTGGAGAGCATCATCTGCATACTTAGAGAGTAAGGTATAGTGAAACCCTAAAGTAATCCTGTGCCAGGAATTAAACTTTCAAAGTATGCAGACAAGGGGTTCAATTGTTTGGGCAAAAAGCAAGGGGGAAGGGGACAGCCCTGTCTCGTGCCTCTACTGATTGAAAATGCTGCAGACGTCCCTCTTTTGATCCTATCCGGAGCCTGGGAGTCTGTGTAGAATAATCTAATCCATCCAATAACTGTGCCACCAAGCCCCATTCTGGTAAGCACTGACATTAAAATAGACCATTAACCAGTGTTGAACACCTTAGTGGCATCGCAAAATACTGCCACAGCTTTCAGGCTAAATTCAGACAGCAGAGGTTGTCAGTGGCGGAACATCCTGGAATAAAACCAGATCGATCTGGTCATACCAGGAGAGGCATGAGAGGTAATATTATATGTCCCAGCAGTCTGGCTTGTATTTTACTTTCCACATTTATATGGGATGGGAGCAATATGAATCACACCACTCTGGGGGCTTACCCAGCTTGATGAGGGTGATGATGAGTCCCTCCCTCATGGTATGCAGGAGTGTACCTAGCTCATAAGCTTCTTCATATATCTTTAATAATGAATACACAAGTTATTTTGCATATGTCTTATAAAATTCAGCAGGGAAGCCATCACTGCCAGGGGCACTACCAGTTTTGAGCTGCAAAATTACAATTTTGGTCTCTTCTAGTGGAAGAGGTGGTTTAGCACAGCACATTCTTCAGGCCCAAACCAGGCCAAAGTTGCCCACTGCGGGTTGCTATGAATAGCTGTGTCTTGCCCCCTAACTTGGAAGTTTATACCTTTCTGTAAAACCCAACAAATGTATCTGTGATGGCCTCAGGCCCATTAAGAGCCTTATCAACTGACATATGGAGGGGAGTGATATGGCAATGGACCACCTAGGACAGAGCAAAGAGGTCAGCATGTGTCCCTATCAGTCTCCCTCCCCATAACGCCAGGCCAATGCATGTTTGCCCAAGAATTTTAATAGAGCTCGCATGCCAATAGAGGGTGAAACACATGATGTTTGTTTGGATGCACTCTTTGATTTCTCTAAACTATCAGAAACAATATCATAGCTCTCATCACTTGAATTGCAAGAATAGTGACAAAGACATTAGATGTATTTTTCCTTTGTTTTTTGTGATGTAAAATACAACTATATGAAACCCATTATGTGTTTAATCTGTTATGTAGTCACAAACAAGTGAATGTAGTGTTGTTAATATTGGTGGCTAATTCTGGGCATTGGCATCCCAAAACATATAACTTTGAATAAAACCAATTTTCCAATTGATCAGACAATTGAATCTGACATACGGCTGCAAATACATGAAGTAACAGCTGTAACCTGTTGCAAAGTAAGATCGACTGTGAAATAGTCTCAACACTTCACTTATCTTAATAAAAAAGAGGCCCCCACCTCCTGGCTTTCCAAGTCATCTACTTCCTAAGAAAAAAGTCACTATACCACAGATCGGTGATCAAAAAATATGCAATCACCAACTTAACATTATTAGAGTAGTACATCTGAGGGTTGGTTCAATGCAAGTAGTAGTTTCAGCTATAATGTGAATCCTTAACAATATGACTTACAATGTGGGATTTACCAGCACATAAAATGTTGTACCATAATAAGGGCAATACAAACTCCTTTAGAGGAAGCAGCACAACCTTTCAGTATCACTTACCCAGATCATATTGGACCATTCAAACTAAAAAAGAAATGCAAATATATATTGGTGCTAGTAGAGTCATGTGCATGTTTTAAGTGGGTGTGATCATGTTTTTGTGGGGGAAAATATGGTACTTAGTAGGAATGGAGTTAGTCTCATTTCACTCAGACCATGAGCAGTCTTGTACCTCAAAGATGTTAGCAGAAGTGCTCACTGAGGTGGGATTAAGTCTCCAGTTCTCATACACCTTTAGGCCTAGTTCACACAGGTTCTTCAAGGGCCAACAGTATGTTTGCGCAAACCTTGACTGCAAGGATCCTAAGTAATGGTTCACCCTGGCAAACAAGCTATATGGCGCACAGAGAGTTTTAAATATGCCATATATATTTTGTTGAACAGTATGCCTTATGAAGTGTTCTCTGGGGTTATAATGGATGTACTGGATGTTCCAGAAGGTGAATACAGATGATCAGTAATTTCTTGGTGTTTTGGAGGATTTGCAGTAGGCATGGAAAAGCATGAACAAAGCTGCCAGAGATCTGCCTTTACCTGCTGTCATTGTCTAAATACCAAAGTGCAGAGTGCACATGGGAGAGAGTTTCAGAATGAAAGAACAGTTCAACCTTGCCTATAAGAAACCTGTGCCAATGCTAGTGATGATTAGAAAATGAACAGTGATCTTACCACTGCTAGTCAAGTAAAGAAAGAAGGAAAGCATTTTAATTGATTCAGTGAAACCATATCATGAAGTGCATCTTGTACAGCTGAACAGTGTTGCATCTGAAGCTGCCACAAACTGTGTAATTGACAATGTCAGAAAATGTGTTCCAGTTGGAATCTCTCTAAATAAAGAGCAACAAGTTTGAAGTACAGAACATCAAGCTATATGCTCTAAATTGACTGAGAATGCTATAGCAAAACCATCACCAACACCACTGAATTTAGGATTTAGTAAATATTTACTAACTGTGAGCATTAAAAAGCCAGAAAATTCTGGTACAGAGCATGAGACTTTTGCAGTCAGTGTTTTTTCTCTACAAAAGCTGAGGTATACGTTTATGTTTCATAAAGCCCACAGTGGGATAGGTGGGTAGAGTTTAGGCTTGCGGGGAGATTTATGTAAAACATCCCTAGACTTATTTTGGCTTACATAGATGCTGTTTTCATTATTAATTTGGCTTTAAATAGCGGTATTCGTAGCAAGGATCGTGATAACGAGTGTGTACAATGTATTGAGAATCCTGACTTAGCAGAAAGAAAACTGAGCAATGAGGATAGTTTACACATAGTCACTAGCAGTATGCAGAGTGAGTTTCATTATAACCTGATAGCCACTCCATTGCAAGATGGCATTTTATGGGAGGACTTGCCACACACCTTCTGTTTTATACCAATCATGTCAGAATGTTCATAATTATTATAAAGAACCAAGCAGGTAATATGCTGTTTAGGGTGAATGTTAAATAGGCCACAGTCATATTTCATTACACTTTCCTACCAAAAGTGTCTAGATATTGTCAGCAGCCATCCAACGTTTATGGCTGCATTAGTGTATTAAACTTCAATTGGATCAATGACATAATATCGATTAGGTATGGACGATAAATTCTGCTCTGCCATGGATTTGGTGGAATTTTGGCCACTCTGCAATATACTTGTAACGGGGAATTCCATCCCTCCAACCAATGCGTGGTGAAGTTTTTTCTCACAAGTTGCTCATCAACAGTAAATTGGCGAGCAAGAATTGGCATCTCCTAGCACAATTTTCAGGCAGTATTCACCCAGAGAGATTTTCTCACTGCAAATGGTCGTGGGCTGTCACGACCGCTCACAGTGAGAACATTGCAGCTCCAGTTGAATATCTACTCAAGTGGCAGCAAAATCAACTCAAGCAGCAGCACCCTCTTGCGTGCTCTGTGGTGCTGTTTATGCTGATTTTTTTGTGCAGAAAGAGCTCCCGACACTAAAAATCAGATCAAGCTAAGAAACATACTGATTTCCGCCAGTTCACAGAACTCTGTGGAATCTCATAAAGTTTATATGTAACTCCACGGAATTCCACAGATTGGAACTCTGCAAAACATCTGCCCTCCCCTGATATCAATGCACACAATATTGATTCACAAAAAAATAAATAAGTATTGTTCACAAAAATATCGCCTTCCTCTACCTAATAAAACACACATATGGATAACCAAAATATTGCAGTCAAAAATATCTATTTTCATTGTTATCAATGACAAAAATACCAGAAACCAAAATATCAGAACCATTAAATAAACATATAAATAGTAAAAAAATATCCAAGATACAATATTAACTATATTAATCTCACCCCCAAAATTATTTACAAAACAGAAAAATAACAACCTTTTAGGGTAAACAACATTTTTTTATTATAAATATTCTAACAGCATTGTAAACATTTTACCTTTCTAAATTAAATTTAAATTACCCAGAAAACTAGTATCTCAGTACATCATAATATTCATAAAACTATTTCCATTAGGTCCTAATATTTAAACATGAAACTGAAATTATCTATCTATCTATCTATCTATCTATCTATCTATCTATCTATCTATCTATCTATCTATCTATCTATCTATCTATCTATTATAGTGAAAATAAATCAAAGTTTTTGAAATATATATTCAACATTATACAATAAGCAGTAATTAGTGTTCTCCACAAAAGTCTATAATTGAGAACATTCCAAACTAAAAGACAACTAAAGAAAAAAATACTTAAACAAAATTAACCAGTAAAATTATGCAAGCAATTCAACTAACAATATATGAGGAGCATACATTTTACCAACTTATTACTCCAAAAACTACAAAAGCTGCAAGAAGAAGGGCCTCTGTGTGAGTTTCCAAACAGAACCTGAAAATGGAAATAGAAAAATATATCCAACTACCTTCCAAGGTAAGTAAAACATTTATTTAAGCTCAATTATAAAAATATTGACATTAATGTAAAATAACAAATAACTACACAAAATATGTTATAGCATGTATATATATACCTGCCACCACAAGTTTGGTGGTCTGAGGACCACCAAACTGATAACTAGGCCCTTAATATTATAACAAAATAAAGAACAGAAAATCTAAATAAATGTGTAAATAATCTGATTAATAAAATCAAACATTATTTGTATATGAAATAAAGCATGAATAAATGTAAATATATCTGTACAACACACAATCCTCTGTCACAGACAATATTCAAACTATATTCATCCAACAGTGAAGCTGTTCAAGATAGTTTGTAAAAATGCTTTTGCCAATAGAGATCAGTTTTCAGATTTAATTCATAGGTCCTTATTACACGTTTGGCTGTTGGACCGCCAGACCACCATGTTGGTGGTCCCATGAAGACCGCCCTATTACGAGTCATACAAGCAGGACTGCTGACTACCTACCAGAACAGGTGGACCACCTGCGTTGCGGAGGTCTGAAAATAAGCAGTCCGACCTCCAGCAACCACAGCACAGCGACAAACCACTGACCGTATTACAAGCGCAAAGTCACTGTGGTGGACACCATGGCAGTTAGCCAATGGTGGTTCGAATCAAGGCAGTTCGCTGTCACAAAACTAATACAAAATGGAACATTGGATGGATTTGAAAACAACACAGCTGACACATATTGCCACACTGGACACACCTGAAAAGGACACTTTAAAGCGTCTCCTTTCACACACCATAATCCTCTGCATGTTTACAGCAAGACTCAGCAAAACAGAGTGAATCTACTAATCCACACCCCATAAATTAGGCACCCTTTTAAAAAAAAAATCCCATACATTGCCCTGCACACACCACTCCATTCACATCCTATTGCACTACCCCCGTTAAGTAAGTCACTTTCACCCATTTTTTTTCCACTGTATCATGTTAAAGAAATCCCTGTCTTTCCGAAGATGAGTTGAGAGTCATGGTGGATGAAATCATAAGAGTAGAGCCACAATTGTTTGGATCACAAAGTCCAGCACACTCCTCTCAGTAGGAAAATGGAAATATGGGACAGGATCCTCAACAGAGTGAATGCTGTAGGCCCCACCCTGCACACAAGAGAGGACATTTGGAAGAGGTGGAATGACCATAGGGCCAAGATACATTCCCTGGTCTCCAGGCACCACCTTCATGCCAAGAAGACTGATTGTGGCCTTCCCAGTGCCCCATTACATCCATGGGAGGAGAAGGTCTTGGTCATCCTGCATCCTGAGGACTTGACAGGAGTTCCCGGGGGAGTGGAGTCTGTTAAGTCACAGCACTATAAATGTCACTAAAATGCCATTTCTTGCATGCTCATAGCTCACCTTTTTCCACTGTCACTCCACTCACCAGCCCAGTGTTCACTTGTCCAAAGACCCTTGTTTGAAAACTCCCAAATGAAGCACACTCACCTGGGGGAGGTCAGCATTTGTATAGGGTGCATAGTACAGGGACTGACATGAATGCAACCTCTAGGAGGCATTGTTGTGATAACTCCAAACACCAGCACAGTGTCCTCTTCTCCAAATACTCCTGTCTTTGAACTCCCAATTGAAGTGTACTCACATGGGTGGAGACCATTGGCCAAGTGTGTGTAGTACAGGAAGTGACCTTACTGCAACTCCCAGCAGGTCATTTTTCTCTGACTCCAACCACTGTCACAGTGGTCACATGCCACAATACATCTGTTTGTCAACTCTCAAATGAAGTTCACTCCCCTGGGTGGATAACATTGGTCAAGTGTGTGTATGTCAGGGACTGACATGACTGCAACACCCAGGGGGCACTGTTTAAATAACTCCAGACACCAGCACAGTGACCTTTTCTCCCTCGAAATACTCCTGTTTGTGAACTCCCAATTACAGTGTTCTCACCTGGGAGGATACAATGGGCTAACTGTTGGGAAGTAGAGGAGTGACATGACTGTAAAGTCCAATATCCCCTGTTTCTCCAAAACCAAACACCAGCCCCATGTACACTTGCCCATATACCCTGTTTGTCATCTCTCTAATGCCCTTCAGTCATCTGGGCTAATAAAATGTCTCAATGGTTGGAAAATAGAGGAAGTGACCTGCCTGCAAAGCCCAATAGGCACAGTTACTCCAAGTACAAACACCAGCCCAGTGTTTCCTTCTCCAAATATCTTTATTTGGCAACTCACAGATGAAATATATTCACCTCAGGGGGCACCATATGGACGGTGTGTGTAGTAAAGGGACTGACATTATTGCAACTCCCAGAAGGCTCTGATACTGTTTAACTCAACCACCATCACCGTGTCCTCCTTTCCAAATACCTTGTTTGGTAACTCCCAAATGAAGTTTACTCACCTGGGGGGTTGAGATATGTATAGTGTGTGTAGTAGAAGGAGTGACATGACTGCAAATCCAAGGAGGCACTGTTAAATTAAATCCAGACAGTAGCACAGTGTTTCAATAACCCCAAATTCCAGCATAGTGTTCCCTTGTCCAGATAACTTTGTTTCTCAACTCACAAATTAAGTTTACTCACCTGGGGAGATGACGCTGGTCAAGTGTGTGAAATAGAAAGAATAACCTGACTGCAACTCACAGGAGGCACTGTTTCTCTGATTCCAAACACAAGAACAGTGTACAGTCGATCAAAGAGCCCAGTTTAGCAAATAAAAACATATGTTTACTCAGATGTGAGTATACCATTTGTAAAGTATATGTAATAGAGGGAGTAACTTGGCTGATGAGGCCAGGAAGCGCTATGTCTTTCACTCCAGACACAAGCCCAGAGTCCATTTGACCAAATACCCATGCCTGTGAAATCCCAATTGAAGTTCACTCACCTGGGAAAATAGCATATGTATAATGGTTGGAAACAGAGGGAGTGACCAGAATGCACATCCCAATTGGTCCTGTTTACCGAACTCCAACAACAAAACCTGTTTCACTTTCCCAAATCCATCTAGTAGAGAGCTTTCAAATGAACTCTACACAACTGGGAGGATGAAAATTGTCAAGTGTGTGCAGTGAAGACAGTGATATAACTGTAACACTTAGGAGGCACTGTGTCCCCAACTCAAAACACCACCCCAGTGGTTACTTGATCAAATATCTTTACCTGCTAAGTCACATTTGAAGTTTACTCATTTGGGAGTGACCAGGATACAGATAGCTCTGAGAAGTATCTGGCTACCTAACTCCATCTTGGCCTGCTAACCCACGATGTAATTATTGAGGAAAGGAAGGATACATTACCCAATGTGCATTACAAGGATCCCAAAGTCCTCAATATGCATCACCAGAATGGTATTGGCAGCAGACCCATTAGCACTGCAGTAACCACCTGATGACTCCTGTCACCTATACAACATACTCCTGGGTCTGCCTGCATCACATTAGACTAGGCCTCAAAAGGTGCCAAAAACATAACTTGCCTAGCTACTGTTTAGCCTACGCTGGTAGCAAGATGGCATTTTCAGGCCATCTTCCAAGGGAGAATTTTTTGCTCATCTCAGCAGCTGATTCAGGCAATGAGATCTGGCATGCTCCACAAATATCATTTCAATACAACCAATACCATGTGTACCTGTCACAATAGGATTACATGCAAATCAATCATGTACAAGGTCTTTGTGAAATGTCAATGTAATCTTTTGGAGGTAGATGTTACAACACAACCAGTTACATTGTATCTTTCACATCAACAGGTTGAACTGCCACTGGCCACCCTCAGTGGACACTCCTGGACATCTGGACGTGGAGGACAGTTCTGGCCACATTAACACCTCTCAGCCCGGTTGCCTCTATATCACGGGCAACCATGCGCCCCCTAACCTGTGTCCCTAGCATAGTGTAAACAATCTCCTGTGCCCAATCCAGGATCCTGAGTTGCATCACAACACCTCTGACAATGATGGTCCAAGGACCAGTGGGAGAGGGCACCATGTGGCAAGGGGACAGGCCAGTGGGGGTAGGGTACGTGGGGGGCAATGGGATGAGGCCACTGGGGTTGATCTTAGCCAGGACACCATCAGCCACATCTTGCAGGTCTATCAGGAGTCCCTATGCGTGCTGGGCCAGATACTTTCTGAACTCAGGGAAATGAAGCAGCTACAGAGGGATTTCAATTGGAAAATGCGTGAACAGTGGGAGGCTCACAATACCAACATGGCCTCCCTAACAGGGGTCTCAGTGACATTAACACCACCTTGAGCAGGGATCTACAACAACACTCTGCCATTTCCTTTGGCACATTTACACTAGGCCCTTTATTGGTGCCAGCTGCTGGAAGGGAGGCCATGTAGCAGCAGATCCCCCACCATTCAAGCAGGGATGTCTAAATAAAACCCCAGGTGGTACAGATGGCAAGACACCCACCACTGCCAGCAAGGGACCTCTTCCATAATGGCCTTTTTTGTGTAGCATATATTCACTCTGTTGACTGTTCTTAACCCACCTTCCATTTCCAATGGGAGGAGTACACTGGACTTTGGACTTTTTTTGGTGTGGCATCTACTCCAGTGCTTTCATCCACCATGACTGAACTCATCACTTTTCTGTACCATCTCGCCTGATTTATATTCTGCACACATTTCCAATAAATTCACCTATCACAAAGTAATTGTCTTCTTACTTCCGTTCCACATTTTGCTATGTAAAGATGAAACACCATGTGAAACAAATGCAATACTAATGCAAGGAGGGACATGTTACAGGTACAGTGTTCTGCTGAGGATTACTACAAACACACACAAACACATTGCTACGATTGTCTGGCCACATCAAACATTTTCTTCCACTGTAGAGTACAGAGGCTGTTGAAATGTTTGGACTGTCATAGCCAAAAATGGCTGACTCATATTGAGTCAAGGTACACATACCAAGGCACAGCCCTCCAGCCCGCGGAAGGAAGGGCCTTGTCAGACATTGTCCTGTAGAATAGGCAAACAGAAAAGTGGATGGTGTCACCAGCTTGAGCCTTATCACATACCATATCAGAGTAAACCACCATCTGTAAACCAAGGTACAGACAGAGGTTCCCTGACCACAGGATCATCATTATCCAATGGCCATGCATCTGGTTGTATGACACAAACATATGTCAGTGTTGTGCCATAGTTACTGTGGCCTGCAATGATGAAACACATCTACTGCTAAAAACAGGCCATACATGTCAACATCAGGGCAGTGCGCACTCTAAGGCAACAAGAAAGCAAAAACCCAACAGTTTTAAGTTAACATAATTTATGCCTTGTGATGATATGATGTTGTTTAACCTTTTGCATTGCAGAGTTTAATCTTAAAGACTTATGTTCAGCATGCATATAAATACTGTTCACATGCCATGTACTGCTGCAGGTTTCCAGACTGTGTCAGGGTGTGGTCCCCTTTCAGGGCCTTCTAGACGCTTTACCTGCAGAATGCCTGGGTGTGGTTTGTGGGCTGGGCCATGACTCTGTATCAGGGAGCCAGCCCAGCTCCACGTGCTCACTATTCAGAGGTCCCAGTCAGAGCAGCAGCAACTTCCTGAGCTCCTGTTCTGGAGGCCTACTTGGATCTTCCAGACCTCGCCCTTTCACTGCGCTTGGTGATTCTTGATCAGGGCGGTAAGACGGAGGTCGGGCTGGGCCCCCGATCCTGTTCTCGAAGGATTGCGATTTCTTGGGCCTAATCATCATGATAAAATCTTTTGACTCTTGTGCGTGTGAAAGTTTGCATGATGTTTATTGGACATTTATATGCTGACATTCGAATTGGCTAGACGCGTGCTTTAACCCTTGATATTCATTGTGCGCTACCATTTCCTGGCATTTACATGGTGGCATTCGAATCGGCGAAGCGCGTGATTCATTTCTCGTGTGTAACTCATGCTGTTCATTGTGCGCTACCATTTTCTGGCATTTACATGGTGGCATTTAAATCGGCAAGACGCGCAATTTCATTCTTGTGTGTAATTCATGTTATACATTGTTCGTTAACTTTTTCTGGCATTTTCATGGTGACATTTGAATCAGCAGGAAGCGCAATTCTTTCCTTGTGTTTAATATCACGATGTTCATAATGTGCTACCTCTTCATGGCATTTACGAGGTGGTTTTCTAGCGTGATTTAATTTTCGAGTCTAACTTATGTTATATATGGTGCACAATCGTTCTATGATATTTATAACCTTTGTGAAAGTATACAATGTGCACAATTCATGTTTCCGACAGTTTTTGAGAAAACAAAATGCTAGTTCTAGATGTGATGTAGTGTCTATATAATAATGTTTTTTCTTTTCCTGATTCTCATGCAAAAGATAATGGGGGTCATTACGACCTTGGCGGTATAAGGCGCTTACCGCCGTGCAGAAGACCGCCAATACACCGCCGCGGCCGTGGTAGACCGCCACAGCTATTATGACACACATCTCGGAATCTGCCGAAATTCAGACACCCACACAACACCGCCACACCAAAGGTCAGCGATAAACATGCGGAAACAAATCCTCCACCTCCACGCCAACAGAAACACGCCCATGCTATTACTACCCACGAATCCACGCGGCGGTCTTACAACCGCGGTATTCCATTGGCGGTACACACCACCGCGCTCAAAATACACACATACCTCCAAAACACCGCCACATTGGATATTTCGAAATACACACACCTGATACACATACACACACCACTCCCACACACCCAATACAATATAAAACACACACCCACATCACACACAAACCCCTACAACCAGAATTTCTGAGAGAAGGCCAGAGAGAGACAGCACAGAATAGAGAACCCCATCACACAGAGGCACACTACACCATCACCCACATAACACCCACGCACAAAACACCACATACCACTACACTCACCACACTCATCAACACATTCACCACCCCACACATCACACACACCACCCCATGGCACGCCAAAGACACCCCCGCTTCTCCGAGGAGGAGCTCAGGGTCATGGTCGAGGAAATCATCCGGGTAGAGCCACAGCTATTTGGATCACAGGTACAGCACACATCAATAGCCAGGAAGATGGAGCTATGGCAAAGAATAGTCGACAGGGTCAACGCTGTGGGACAGCACCCAAGAAATAGGGAGGACATCAGGAAGAGGTGGAACGACCTACGGGGGAAGGTGCGTTCCACGGTATCCAGGCACCACATCGCGGTACAGCGGACTGGCGGCGGACCCCCACCCCCTCCACCACAACTAACAACGTGGGAGGAGCAAGTCTTGTCCATCTTGCATCCTGAGGGCCTCGCAGGAGTCGGTGGAGGAACGGACACTGGTAAGTCAAATTTCAACTATCATATCCCCCACCCTACCTGCATGCTATCACACACCCCTACCCTCACACCCTCCCCTATCACTCCAAATCTTCACCTATCTACCCATGACACCAACCACCCATCCCAACCCCAAAACCTGCATGACATAACTAAGCATGGATACCCATCACTAAAGCATGCCCACTGCACAGACCCACAACACCCCCCAACTATCACCACACAAGCCCCCACACAGGAATGCCTGCACTGGGGTACACGCACACCCAAATATTGCACATCATGAAACACACACATGCAATAATCATGTACTCATACCCCCGCAGGAACCCGAAGGAACGTCACCACACCAGAGGGTCCAGACAACACCACTCCACCCCCAGAAGAGGCCACAGTGACGACAGCAGCTCTGCCCCACTGGATCTTGATGACCAGCCCAGACCATCGTGGGCCTCAGGACAGTCGGTTCCCCTTGCCCAGCCACAGCCCAACACCGAACTGCCACCCTCTGGGAACACCAGCACAGCACCCACCCAGCGGGCCCAAACCTCCCTACCCAGGACATGTCAATCAGCGGTGTGTCCACCACTACAGGGCACCCAGGGTAACCCACCACCCCAACAACAACAGGGACCTGGGGGCAGTGGTAGTGGGCACACGGTCCAGGGGATGGAGGCACAGGAACACAGGGGAACTGGGAGGGCTGCTGTGCGACAGAGGGAGGACAGGCCAAGGGAACCTACTCTCAACGAGGCCCTCTCCTCCATCATGGGAGCATACCACCACTCCCAGGAGACGATGGCAACGGTACTGGCCAAGTTGCAGGAGACCCTGCGTCTGCAGGAGGAACAGTATTTGGGGTTCAGGGAGGAGCTCAGGACCATCGGCTCCACCCTGGGCACCATTGTAGGGGTGCTGACGGACATTCAAAAGACCTTGAGGGACACCGTGGCACTCCAAGGGGCCCCTGACACTAGCCAGGATGATGAAATGCCCACCACCTCCGCCGGCGCTAGTGGACAGGAGTCACCGCCACAGGAACAACACACCAGCACCCCATCCCCTGCAGACGGACCACCACCACGCAAGCGGGCCCTGAGATCCGGGAACAGGACAGAGCAAGATGGCAAGACCCCCGCCAGGAAATAAGACCACCCTGATCGTCCTCCCACTGTCCCACTTTGTTACCCTGTCCAAATCGGAACTGCCCCAGCTCCACTTCCAATGGCCAGATGTGCAATGTACCTGTGAGACTAATAGACTGGACTCTGCCATGGACATTCCTCCACCATCAACCATCCCCATTTCACAACCCCCCTTCATTGTTATGCACTTAAATAAACACCCTTGAAACACTAATAAAACTGGAGTCAGTCAATGATTGTGAACTTTGTATTGTCAATTACAGTGTTAAAAAAGGTTACCCATTGGAAGGCCAACATACCAATGTCACACATCACAAGCCTTTCAAGGGTGCAAGCTGTTGACACGTAGGTTACCACAATAGTGAAACTGAAATGGAAGGGGACAACTCAGTTAACAAATAGGGAGTGAAATGTAGGTACAGGATAAAGGTAGACGTGTGAAAGTTAATAATATGTGAAACATGAAAATGTACTCACCTGTGTCTCACTGAAAATATTGCTTTATGACTGACTCCCTGTTGCAGTTTTCATCTTCATCTGCTTCCTCCTCATCACTGTCCACAGGCTCCCCAGGCTCCCCCGCTGCAACAACACCGTCATCTGGATCATCCTCCTGCAGAAAAGGCACCTGCCGTAGCAATGCCAAGTTATGGAGCATGGAGCAGGCGATGATGATGTCGCACACCTTCTTCGGTGAGTAGAATAGGGATCCACCAGTCATATGGAGGCACCTGAACCTGGCCTTCAGGAGGCCGAAGGTCCGCTCCATCACCCTCCTAGTCCACCCATGGGCCTTATTGTAGCGTTCCTCTGCCCTGGTCCTGGGATTCCTCACTGGGGTCAATAGCCATGACAGGTTGGGGTAACCAGAGTCCCCCAATAGTCATACACGGTGCCTCTGGAGTTGACCCATCATACCAGGGATGCTGCTATTCCGCAGGATGTAGGCGTCATGCACAGAGCCAGGGAACATAGCATTTACCTGCGAGATGTACTGGTCTGCCAAACAGACCATCTGGACATTCATGGAATGATAACTCTTCCGGTTCCTGTACACATGTTTATTCCTGCGGGGGGTACCAGAGCTACATGGGTCCCATCAATGGCACCTATGACGTTGGGGATATGTCCAAGGGCATAGAAATCACCTTTCACTGTAGGCAAATCCTCCACCTCAGGGAAAATGATGTATCTCCTTACGTGTTTCAGCAGGGCAGACAACACTCTGGACAAGACGTTGGAAAACATAGGCTGGGACATCCCTGATGCCATGGCCACTGTTGTCTGAAAAGACCCACTTGCAAGGAAATGCAGCACTGACAGCACCTACACGTCAGGGTGGGATTCCAGTCGGATGGCGGATTGGTGACATCAGGTCTGGCTCCAACGGGGTACATAGTTCCTGGATTGTGGCAAGGTCAAACCGGTAGGTCACAATGACATGTCGCTCTTCCATTGTCAACAGGTCCACCAGCGGTCGGTACACCGGCGGATTCCGCCATCTTCCAATATGTCCCAACTGACGGTGCCTAAGAAGGACAACAGCGAAGAAACTGTCAGCATTCCTCCAGGTATGTACCCAGAGTCACACACAAGACTACAACAGACAATTAACCCATCCGGGAAAGGTTTTGAGTGTAGGCCTCGGTATGTGTGACGCAGTAGTAATTGAAGCCATCTGGGCCCCTGAAATGGCAGCTGCCTGACCTCTAAACTGGGACAATGGGATTGTGGGGTAACTGCGCTGGCGTTGGACACCGTCGCGGTAGGCGGTCGTAGAGCGCGGCGCAATGCTGCATTGGTTAACATTGGACCCTATGGGTCCCAGGAGCCAATGAACAGGTGCGCTGGCGGTGATGATGCGCCCCGCCGCGGACGTCACCGTCGCGGACGTCACCACCATTTTCTATCTCTTCAATCACTAGATACCTGACCTTCGACAGGAGAGGACCTACACTGCTAGTGCTGCTGTGACCTCGGTCTGGAAGCGACGATGGCTGCTGCGTCTGGGGAAAGGGCCCCTGCCTTCTCTGCACATGAGTTGGAGAAACTTGTGGATGGGGTCCTCCCCCAGTACACGCTACTCTACGGTCCTCCAGACAAACAGGTTAGTACACAGGGAGCACATTGTATGGGCTAGGCTTGGGTGGAGAGAGCTGGGTGGATGAGGGAAGGGGGCGAAGTACATAGAACAGTTATGCATGGGGATGAATGGGCCACAGGGATAGAGTTGGGAGGGGGCCAATCACAACGACGGTGCAGTAGGTAATGACTGTCCTCTTTCCTTGTGCATGTCATGTAGGTCAGTGCCCACCAGAAGAGGGACCTTTGGCGTGCCATCGCTAAGGAAGTCCGGACCCTGGGGGCCCACCAGAGACGGGGCACCCACTGCCGTAAGAGATGGGAGGACATTCGCCGCTGCAGCAAGAAGACGGCGGAGCCTCAGCTGGGGATGGCCTCCCAACGTGGGAGGGGTGCCCGTCGCACCATGACCCCCCTGATGTTCAGGATCCTGGCGGTGGCCTACCTGGAGTTGGATGGGTGCTTAAGGACATCACAGCAGACACAAGGGGGTGAGTACTACCTCATCATATGGACTTTGCGTGCAGTGGAGGTGTCTGGGTGGGGGTGGTGGGTTGTGGGTGTCCCTAGGCCAGGGCGAGTTAGGTAGGCAAGGCCCCTCCGGTATGTAGGCCATGTGGCACTCTACCCCAGCTCAAAACAGAGGGAAGTTGATGTATAGTTGCCCCTTTGCCATCCATGTGGGCAGATTACTACCATTGCCATGTAGGCCATATCCCAGAAATAGAATGTGCAGAGGTCAGGAGCACGGCGTAATGCATGGGGCTGCTGCGTCTGTCTTGTCCGCCAATGGTAGCGGTATGCCATGCACTAAAACTTTCTTTCTTCTGTCTCCCCCCTTTTCCTGCTCTCCCTGTCCTTTTGTACATCAGCATCAACAGGCGGAGGTACAGTGGCACCGGAGCACAAGGGAGCTGCATCCCACATGGCCATGGAGGGCCACACCACAGACTCTGAATTCACCAGTGGGACGGAGGGCGAGGGGAGCTTCACGTCGGCCACCAGATCACCAACCAGCGACACGGACTCGTCCGCCGATGGGAGCTCCCCTGTGGTGGCGGCACCATCTGTGAGTACCACTTCTACAGGTACAGCTGCCACCTCCCCTACCAGCACCGCCCTCCCAGCAGCCCCTCAGCGTGTGTCCCGTGCCCGCTCACCCAGGAGGGTGGGCATCACCTTCGCCCCAGGCACCTCAGGCCCTGCCCCAGTCACCCCTGCTGCCCTCAGTGAGGAGGCCATTGACCTCCTCAGGTCACTCACTGTTGGGCAGTCAACCATTGTGAATGCCATCCAGGGTGTAGAACGAGAGTTGAAACACGGTAATGCATTCCTGGAAGGCATTCATTCTGGTCAGGCTGTCCTTCAGCGAACCCTGCAAACTCTGGCTTCAGCACTGATGGCAGCCATAGTCCCTGTGTCCAGCCTCCCCCCTCCAACGTCCTCCACCCAGACCCAATCCCCTGTACCCCAGCCCATCCCAAGCACACCTACAGACCAGCAGGCACACAAGTCAACACCCAAAAGTAGCTCAAGCAAACATAGGCACCACACACACCACAGGCACTCACACAAGCATCACACCCATACAGACACACCAACATCCACTGTCTCCACTGTGTCCCCCTCCTCCTCTTCTCCCTCCTCCCTCCCAGTCTCGTCTACACACACACCTGCATGCACCACATCTACAGGCACTAGGACTCACACCAGAACACCCAGCACCACAAGCCACTCACCTGCACTCACCACCTCCACTGCCATTTACACGTCCCCTGTGTCCTCTCCCAGTGTGTCTGTGACGCACACTCCCAAAGTACACAAACGCCGGCAATCACTCACCCAACATCCATCCACCTCACGACAGCCTCCAGTACCTGCACCTGCACACAAAACACCTAAAGTGACACCTCCTACAGCCACCTCCACTACCTCCACTCCCAGACCCCCTCCAACTACCCATCCCAGTGTCCGTCAGAAACTGTCCCTCTGTCAAATTGACCTGTTTGCCCCCCCTCCAGTTCATCAGTCCCATCGTAGCGCCTCAGCCAAAAAGCCTCCAGTACCAGTGGTGCGTGTTCCAGGTTTTTGGAGTGCACCGTCCACCAGGGCAGGCAGTAGGACCCGGAGCCATGGCACTGTCAGCCCACCCCCTGTAAAGGCACCGAAATTGGAGAGTGGACGACGGGACCGTGTCAAGACTCCTGGTGGGAAAACAAGTGAAATGGGATCGAAGGCGATTGGTGAGTCAGCTGTAACTCCAAAGAAGGTGGGGAAGGTTCTGAGGAAGTCTGCCCAGCCTGTTGTGAGTGTCATGGCGGAGAAGTGCGCCATCATTTCCGGCAGTCCAGACACAACCGCCAGCACCGTCGTTACTGGTCAGGAGACCACCGCCAGAGTCAGTGCCCAGGAGGGCCCGAGTATCGTTACTGGTCAGGAGACCACCGCCAGAGTCATTGCCCAGGAGGGCCCGAGTATCATTACTGGTCAGGAGACCACCGCCAGAGTCAGTGCCCAGGAGGGCCCGAGTATCGTCACTGGTCAGGAGACCACCGCCAGAGTCAGTGCCCAGGAGGGCCCGAGTATCGGCACTGGTCAGGAGACCACCACCAGAGTCAGTGCCCAGGAGGGCCCAAGTATCGTTACTGGTCAGGAGACCACCGCCAGAGTCAGTGCCCAGGAGGGCCCGAGTATCGTCACTGGTCAGGAGACCACCGCCGGAGTCAGTGCCCAGGAGGGACCAGGATCCCACAGCCCCGCTGGGCGATGATGGAACGTCATGCCACAACCCAATGTCCAGTGTGGAGTTCGTCATGCCACACACCAATGTCCAGTGTGGAGTTCGTCATGCCACACACCAATGTCCAGTGTGGAGTTCGTCATGCCACACCCCAATGTCCAGTGTGGAGTTCGTCATGCCACACACCAATGTCAGTATCTGAACCGCCATCTCAGGCTACCGCTGAACAGTCCATAGCCAGCCATGGCAAAGCACCGCTGAACAAGGCCAAGACCGCCATGGTGAATACCGCTGATCAGGGCAAACACCGTGTGGGTATGAATAGGCCGCCACATCAGGCATCCTTCTCCCATGTGCAGCTGGGACAGTGACAGGACAGGAACTTTCACGGGGAGACTCATCCAGTCTGGCCACCAGTCCCACCCAGTACCAGTTGAGAACTGCATCTACTTGCGTCAATGTGGCTTTGCACTCCCCAGGATGGTACAGTGGGCAAGCCACCCACTGTATAGACTTGAGAGACTGTGGCTTTGCACTCCCCAGGATACATCAATGGGCTTGGAGCCCCATCGTGGATCTGGCTTTGCAGTCATGTGGCTGAGGTGCCCCCCTTCCCTTCCCCCTGAGGTGCCTGTAGTGTTTCAATCTGATGCCCCGGCAGTGTTCTCTCGGATTTTGGTCAGGTATCTATTGTGGGCCTCGCCCATGCATTTTTGGACTGTTGGTGCACGGACATTGTTGTGTACATATCTGCACTACTTCTTGTATTGTATATATAAATATGACATATTTCGAGATATGATTAAGTATATTTTTATATGACATGTATATTGGCACATTACAATATTTGAACGGATCTCGTTTGTCTTTGCATTCTTCCGGGGGGATTGTGGGTTGTTAATGTGATATTTTTGACTGCATTGGTGTGTATGTTGTACTATGCGAGGGTGGGGGTGGGGGTGTTTGGTGGGTGTCCCCCTAACTTTAGCCTCCCCCTCCCCTATGTCGTAGATGCAGTACTCACCGGTATGTTCTGCGCCTACGTCGCTGTTGTTCGTACAGGAGCAGAAAGACAAGGGCAGGGAGTATTTGGAGTTCCGGCTCCATGGAGTCGTCGTTCCTCGTGGAGTGTGTTGAGGTGAGCGTTTTCCCATAGCAAAGGCTGTTTCCGCCGTGTTTTTATCCACGGTGAATCCGCCCCGGAAAAGGTGGTGGATTGTTGTGTTGTAATAGTGTGGGCGGTACTTTGTCTCCCTCCTGTCTGTTGGCGGTGACCGCCACGCTGTTTGTCTGTACCGCCGTGGCGGGCGAAGTGTTAAAGTGGCTGTCTTTGTTTGCGGTTACCTCCAGGGTCGTAATTCCCTTTTTTTGTCCGCCCGCCTGTTTGCGGTATTACCCCACCTTTTACACCGTCCGCCAGGGTTGTAATGACCACCAATATTTGAATCTGAACATTGCATTTAACCATTCCTTGATTTCCTCTCAGGCATCCAGTAATCTTGAAGTCTAGTTGTTTAAGTCCATTCATAGGTTGTCTATGATTTCAGAACGACAATGCTTAGAGTTAGAATCTAGTACTGATTCATATGATGTAATCTTGATATTGTGTGTTTTAACCTTTTGCTTCCTACAGGTGCCCTTCCCAGATTTTCCCTTCCTAATCCCCTTTTCCCCACATTGACTCTCTCAGACTCTGTGATAATTCTAATCAGAGTATTGGAGCTGTCTTGTGGTGGAAGTATTGGGAGCGTGCACAGACCCTGAGGATCTGGTGACTCTGACAATACAAGAAGAGTGTTTAGCCAATATGAAGGGTGAATGCCTTGCTTTCAATTGATCACTACACATTTCATGCTCATATTATGACACACACAATACAATTGGACCAACACAACACATGAAACAAGTAGAATGTGCACTTCTGACCTTCCACCCAAACGCTGTTCAAGCTGCCTTTGCACAGGTCTCATACACCCCAAATATGTGTCCTACATTACCTGGGATAACCCATGTCCACTTCCTATGTTAGAACAGCATCAGATAACTGCCAATGTCACAACTCTGAAATGCACATATGAGAAAGGCATGGCGAAGGTACCTGTACAAAGACAAAACAAGGAGTATAGACTTGAAACATATATATAACACAACTCGCATAACAAGCATCTGGAAATGGAATAACATTGCAAAGATACTGTCACAAACAAAGCAGCATCATCAAGGTAGGGATACGTCAAAGGCTAACTCATCAAGCACCTTTTGGCTGAATATTGCAGAGTATCAGCTCCCTAGTTGTTGTCAAAACACTAAACTCCACACATGCTCAGACATAAGGTACATTGTACAGTCACAGTCATGACATCACATGACATACTTATACTCATGAAAAGTAGCCGTTGGTGAGATCTTCTCGCAAGGCAGCTCCTTCCTCTTCACCACTGTCATCCTCACTTTGCTTTCAGGATTCTCACCCGCTGGCACTGCAGGCTCCCTCTCCTCTGAGGTGTATGGGATATTCCTCTACAGGGCGATGTTGTGGAATATGCAGCGTGCCACAGTGATCTGACACACTTTTTTCGGGTAAGTAGAGGAGGGCTCCACTAGTTCGGTCAAGACAATGGAATCTAGTCTTCAGGAGCCCAAAAGCCACCTCCACTCCCTGGCTTGTTCTTACATGGGCCTCTTGAAGCAGACTTGCCCTGGCGTAGATGGTTTCTTATTGGCGTCAACAACCAAGGATGGTTTGGATAGGCAGAGTCTCCTGTTAAGACATGGGACATATGTGCATCATTGAGTCACTCGCTTCATGATTGTAGCACCAGACATTGTACACACACTATCAGGACAGATGCGACTTACCAACCAGCCAGGCCCTCTCTGGGTACATTTGTGCCATCAGCTGTTCTACATTATGAAGGAATCATGGTCTGAACCCTGATAATTGGCACAGACTTGTGAAATGGAGAGATCTGCCAAACATACAACATGCACATTGGTGGAAGGAGGTTATTTCTGTTGCAGTATACTTTTTCATTGTCCAGCAGTAGAACCAAGCCTACATTTGTGCCATAAATGATCCCACCACATGTGGGATGTGTGGAAGACCATAAAATTAAGCCTTCACATGGGCTAAATCATCATGTTGTGGAAACTGGACATAGCTGTCTAGGTGTTTCAACAGTGCTGAGAGAACATCCTTCAACGCCAGCCTGAACATAGGTTGTGAAATGCCAGCTGATATGGCCACTGTATGTTGGAAGGACCCTCTGGCCTGGAAGTGCAATGCCGACATGACTTATACAATGAGTGATATGGTAGTTGGATAACTAATACTTGGCATCAGATCTGGCTCCAACGGACGACATAAGTCCACTATTGTTTGCCTATTCAGATTATATAGGAGTCCAATGTGTCATTCTTCCTTGGTCTGAAGGTCTGGCAGTGGATGGTAGACAGGAGGTTGTCACATCCTCCCTGGGTACTTATGTATGTCAAGACATCATTTCTTATGTGCATTATGCATGTCAATGATATCATATGACAATGCATTTCTGAATGTATAGGCATGGCAACCAGTACACATCACAGCTACATATAACACAAGGGTCACATGTGGCCAGCATGGTATTAAGCAAGTGTGGTCATAACATGTATATGGACAAAACTCAGAGATGTGCAACACAATTGCCCCTCAAAATGTGACTGGGTATTCCTATCACCAAAATGACCATTAGCGGTGCTGGACTGTGCCCCACTTTTAAACACCATCTGTTCCCTGCAGCATACTACAATGATGTTTGAATAGTAGGACCTAAATGACATAGCAGGATAAGCTAGATGTGATGCATATTCTACAGCCCAGTGCAGCATTTCAGGCAACCAAAATGGTGGCTGCCTGACTTACTCCACTGGACATTAGTTAGGAACCACCTGCGACCGCCAGTGAAAGTCATGATGGTGGCAGGCAATGGCAAACGTGGCAGACACAGCTATAATATAAAGTTGTTGCCAGTGGCGGTTGCGGGCCAATGGCTGTGTCCGCTGGTAGTGACGACCATGTATGTGGTGGATATGACCGCCATGTTCTGCAGATTCACTCTCTTGACTCCTGACACTGCTGTCAGCAAGACCACCATGTCCTGAGCTGCTGTGTACCACCACTGGGAGCAATCTTGCCACATCCAGCAGGTGATAAGTCCCCCGCTTTCTCTCCAGGAGCTGGAGAGGCTAGTGACTGAGTCCTATCCCTGTATGGAGAGCTCTATGGCTCACCAGAGGAGCAGGTAAGTACCTCAAGTGCAAAATTGTCTCTGTACTTCACCATCATTTCCCTCCTCACAGGCTTTAATGTGCACATGTGTGCCGGTTTGACTACTCATGTGCCTGTTGTTGCAGTCTATGTGGCATCAATGAGATGAACAATGTGCAGGTACTGCTGTCCAGTGTCATATGCTAAGTTTAGTCACATTGTGTTGTGTGAGGTTTTTGGGGTGCTTCATCGTCCTTGTGTTGGATGCACATAACTAGGTGAGGAGAGATTACTGCCATCTACTGACATCTCTTTCCTTATGATTGTTGTAAATGTCAGACAACATGTACGTGCATGAAAGCATAAGCTGTGTATGCTTGTTTTAAGAGCCAGTTGAGAGTTATGTGAGCAATGTGTACAGTGCCATAGATCTTTCAATCCACATCTGCCCTTGCTAAACTGTTGTTTGGAAGGCATATCATGACTCACTGTGCCCTTCAGGTTGCCACACACATACCATGGCAAATTGCTGTTGGCTACATGATGTACTCTCATTCATGAAAGTGGTGAGAATGGAGTGTCAGGTAGGTTCTGTATGCTCAGCCTGCAGACACCCGGGCCTGTCACATGTATCTACAAGTATGGGACCTAGTCCAGGCTGTGGGAGAGTCACTGTGGTTAACCAACTGTGGCGCTGTGCCCTCTCCTGTACCCCAGCAGAGACTGTCATGTGGCCAATATTAGGTGTTGGTGGTAAAGCCTGCCCTGAATGCCTCATACCTTTGACTAAATTAGGAATGGGTACAGAGGACGTTAATTAATCTAGTCCATATGTGCACTTAGCAACATTGTCTGTGTGCGTCTTATGCTCATGACAGTTTCCTTACTCCGACAGCTCTGTTGTCACCTCCTCACAGGTCATATTTGTCCTGTACAGTCTTATTGCATAACTGACAGTGTAGATAGTCTGTTGATTTCTGGGAGGCCATGATATGTGAGTAAGTAGCTTGGTAACATATCAGAAACTGTACAATGCATGCCTTTGTTAGTTAGAAGCCATCTCTGTAGGATGGACACATATGTCCAAAGGGGTGTTCTGTGATACAGGTACATACCACAGAACCCCACCCCATGAATTGGCATATCTTTGTATTTGTTATTCCACATATCCACACATGGATGGGGAATACACTTTCTGTACCCACCATGCCAGCCCCTTCAATGTTACACATGTGTAATGTGGGAGTTTGTACTCTGGCAGTTGCCTGTAGGGACTGCATGCAGTGAGTCATTCTCACAGAGTGTGAATGTGTTGGTCCATTCATGCCTAAAGAGTTTACCCTTCCGAAGCCACATAGGTGTGTTGTGTTTCATAGTGGCTCACATCACAGTGAAGGTTACTAGAGCATGGGCTACCTGATATCAGTAAGCTTGCTTAGTCATTGTAGGCCATGAGCAGGGCAGTGGGTTAGTCTGCAGATGGAAATATATATGTGTGTAGTCATGTCCCTGTATGTATTGGCTTGTGTGTGTCACACTTGGGAGTACTGACAAATGGTAAAGTCCTAGCTCGATGTTACTGACATGTATGTGACTCAACCATTTGTGATGGAACTTCGTGATCATGATCTCTTGATTTGTCTTTTACATCCATGCAGGTCAATGCCCGTCAAAAGAAGACACTATGGAGAGCCATTGCCCAGAAGGTGAGGACCCTGGGAGTCCATAGCCAGCTGAGCCCTCTCTGCAAGAAAAAGCGGGAGGACCTGAAACGCTGGGCCCAGAAGATCGCTGAGGTCAAGCTGTGAATGTCCTCCCAACATGGGCTGGGTGACTTTCGGACCATGACCCTCCTTAATGGCCTGCATTCTGGCGGTGGCTTATCCAGAGGTTGATGGGTGTTTGAGGGCAGCACAGCTGGTGAGTGCAGGGCATATTCCTGCCTGTCAAATTGCTAAGTGAATGTGTTAGGTTCTGACATCTCCCTTTGATAACTGGGGATGAGTCATTTGTAACACAGTAGATGTGCGACTGTTTGTGGAGACATGTTATGTTTTGTATGCTGATGTGCCTTGACTATTGGCCGAGAGACCTAGGACAAAACTGTGTACAATCCACAAACCACTTGCTCTTCATAGACAACATATGGCTGCGTACAGTGATCAATCAAGTACTGTTTGTTGTTGTAGTGTGTGTAACTTCTATGCAACAGACCACTACACCTCAATGTTACAAGCCACATGCAAGTAAGTCATGGATCACTGTCCTCAGGTATGTTTCTAGGTAAATGAGTAAATAGGGATCTGCTTCCCAGAAGCTAGTTGTCTTCAGTTTATGATGGATGCACGTGCCTCACTGCAGTCGGTAATGTGAAGATGACCATCACACATGTGACAGAGCCTACATTGTACTTTGGGTGGATCTATAGATCAATACTTTCCCTCTGTAAGTGGGGAATGTCCATTGACATGAGTTATGTGCCATCACGGTTTCCAACATTCCTTGGGCATACATGTTAGCATGTGTCTCTTTCTCTTTTGAAAAACATTTGTAAGCTGCTGTTTCATGCCTGGTCTACCTGTGCTGCTGGGATGATGTCTGTATTCCCTCACATATATGTGCATGGCAAACTGTGTGTGGAATAGGGCATTTACAATGGAAGTACATTTCAAGTTGTGTCACAGACAGCAGTGTGTCACCATTGTTTATTGGCTGACACATTCCCTCATGTGTCATAGCATGTCAGTTGGCATGTACAACTGCAGTTGCAATGAGGGACATGACAGGTAGGGCTATAGTTTTGAGCCTCAATGTGAACATCTGTTCCTTTCATGTGGCATCATGTGGAAAAGTGCACTGAATATGTGTAATGGGCAAGGTTTGTGACCTAAGTGTTCGCCAGCATCATGGAGTGGCTTGCAGTTATGTTGAAATCATATGTGTTTGGGTAAAACCATTCATCCACAGACAGACATCTAGGTCTGCTTGACCATAATGAAGACAATGATGTAGCCTCCAATTGGGCAACATGTTGAGGGCATTCAGCAGGTTTTGCAATTCTTTGGGCCTCTCCTACATACTATGGACTAATGGCATCTACTGATGCAATCAGACCGTGTCATTGTGAGGGGTTCCAAACATTAGTGGTTATTACCATTGGGCTTGCTGATTTATTGTGTTGTGGACTGCAGGGACATTTCCCCCTGACATATTGCACATGATGTCTACAGTGTCCATTTCCATGCACGTGTCTTATCTGAGCAACAGTAATACTACCTCTACTCTCCCCGCCATCTACCTCTACTACATCTGCTACCTCTACTCTCCCCACCATCCTACGACAGACCCAGGACCTGCTGGCCTTCAGAAGACTCCTGAAGACCTGGCTCTTTGACCAGTAGCACTCCCCCTCCCCAGCGCCTTGAGACCCTTGCGGGTATGTAGCGCGCTTTACAAATGCAGTGATTGATTGATTGATTGATAAATCTATTGGGACAAATATCACTTGGTGAACTGGGCATAGTGCAACTGCTTCCAGCGTGACATGAGTATTGCCATGTCAACTTCTCCAGGCTGTTGTACTTTTGTCAGCAACATGGCAGGATTTTGGAGCATTCTTTCTTATTGTTGTGTTACTATTTATGTGACAAATAGATGTGTGCATGGCCTTATATGGGATCTGTGGGAATGCATTTGGCATTGGCTTACTATTCTATGACAACTGGTAACTGAGGTCTGCTCCATGGGGCAAAGCTTTGAGCGTGATGGTGTCTCCTACTTGCTGAATGTTTATTGTGATTGCACAACTTCAGCTATGCAATTGTAGTTGTGTGAGATCCTGATTTTCCTGTGGTCAACTGTTGACAGTTTATATGACATGCATGAATATGGTACGGCACATGTATGGACCACTTATGTAGAGTTTGTTGCAGGGGCCTACTTGATATCATGGTAATATTTGCTAATTAGAGCAGTTCAAGTGTGATCATGGATATGTGATGACCCTATTTCTCTTTGTATTTGCAGCACTGGCAAGCGAAGGAGATGGGACACCGTGAGTGGGGAAGCATCTGTCCACGGAACTCGGATCAAAGCACCACAGACACCGAGGGACCCAGTGGCCTGAAGGATGAAGGGAATGCATGGGAAGACTGGAACATCCTCTTCATCATCGTATTCTTCCTCCAGTGGACACTCCCTAGTAGCAGCGGACCCATCGGGCATCCCCCTGTACCATTTTTGTCCACCATCCCCCATTCTGCCACCACCATCCCTGTTGCTCCCCACCCAGTTGGCCGTGCCCGCTCACCCAAGAGGGTGGGGATCTCCTTTGCCACAGGCACCTCCGCCTCACCCCCTGTTACCCCTGCTGCCCTCAGCGAGGATGCTATTGACCTCTTGAGAAGTATCTCTTTGGGTCTGTCAGCCATTGTAAATGTCATCCAGTGATTGGCAACCCAATTCTAACAAATGAATGCATTACTGGAATGCATTCATGGTCCAATGGCTGGCCTACAGAGATCTTTTCAGGCTCTGGCCTCCTCACTAATGGCAGCCAGTCACACTCCACCTCCCTCTTCCCAATCCAAATAGTCCCTTCCCCTACCTATCCAAATCACACAGACCGATCCACATGCATCCACCTCAACACACAAGAGCAGCACACACAGACACAAGTCACCACTTACCAAGATGTCCCCATCACCCCCAGCTTTACACACACAATATCAAGCATGCACAAAGGCACCACCACAACAGCCAGTGACACAGCCACCACACTGACACACCCATCACACCCAGTATACCCACAGACACAACACCTACAGACACCCAGACTTCTACAAGCACCGTTCTGGCAAACATCACACAAACAGGCACACAGACATCCACCACATCCAGCATACCCATAGACACCTCCCCAACAGACACAAACGTCCACCACTCCATCCCCATCATCTCCACCTCCCTGACCCCCAAGACACACAAAAATACTCACTCATCCACCCAACAGATACCAACCAAACACAAGCATACCTACCAGAAGCACGCACCCACAACATCCACACCAAAACAGCAGACAACCACTCTCTCGACCTCAAAATCCCCAAACCCTTCTGCTGATCATACCTGCGTCCCTAAGAACGTTTTTTGTTTGACCTTGCCCTTTCCCCTGTTCCCTACACCCATGTCCCAAACCCAAGAGGCCACCACCCACCTTACCGACTCTCCCTTCCACCTCCAAGGCCTCCCCAGCCACCTGCAAGGACACATCTCTCTACCCTCTTATTAGGAAGCCCACCCCTCCCAAACCCAAGACCAAACCCCCCACCCAAAATCTGATCAATCAATCAATCAATCAATCAATGAACCTACCTCAATGAAAGAGTAAACTTCCACACTCCCACACGCAACCTCCGATCCGCCGACCTCGCCCTAGCCACAGTCCCCCGCATCCAGCACACCACCACAGGAGGCAGGTCTTTCTCCTACCTCGCCCCCAAAACCTGGAACTCCCTCCCCACCGACCTTCGCAAAACCAAAGACCTACTGGTCTTCAGAAAGAACCTCAAGACTTGGCTGTTCGACCAGTGACCCTCCCTGGACCCTAGTTCCCCCACCCCCCTATTCCACTCCCCCCAGCACCTTGAGACCCTCACGGGTGAGTAGCGTGCTCTACAAATTTCTATGATTGATTGATTGATTGATTGATTGATGTGTGTGATGTGTGTGTTTATTCCAGGGCTGTTTACTGAGAGTGTTTGTGTTCCTTGCCACATTCAATATGTGTGTTGAATGTAACCGCAGTCCATGGCATGTGTGCAATGAGAGTCTGTGAGTTGTATTTGTGAATGTGATGTTGGTGTGTTGTTGGTGTTGTGTGAGACAATGTTGCACACACTTCACTGTCCCTGTGCCTGAGATAAGGGGGCATGTGTTTTTGTGTAGTGTTGTGGAGCAGTGTAAGTGACCTGCCCAAAGGGGGTGTATTGTGACTGTGCATGTGTTCTTCTTTGTATATAATCCCAACCTGGAACACAATGACACATGTACTTGGTGCCTGCAGTGTGACCTCCATATCATGTGGACAACCGCGCACTGATCATTTAGTGCAGTTAATAACAAAAGTAGGTGTGTGTGTTCTAATGGTCAGTTGCGCCGACAGCAACGTTGATTTTGTGCACCTTCAATAATCATCAGCAGCGGCAGGATGTGCATGATGATTTGCCTGCAGGTGAGTCCCCATTTCCGCCTCCTGAGACACAGTGGTTGGACCGCCACAGTCACACTGGCGGTGTGCAACATCACAATGTGTCTGGCAGAAACCCTGTCTCCGCTGACCTCTTTGTGCAGCCTCATGACCGTGGCGGTCTGTGCTGCCTGGTGGTGCTAGCGGGTCCCCGGCAGTCTTTGCTCCATAGGCCAGCATGACTGGCAGTCCAAATGCCAATCTGATGGCGTTTGGACCGCCGCCGCCATGGCGGTCCACGGACCACCAAACTCATAATGAGGCCCAAAAACATTTTGCTGCAGTAAACATGACTAATTAGGATTTTTAAAAAAATTCTTGGTAAAGTCAATGCTAAATTCGCTACAGTCGCTAACGAGAGATGCTCACAACTCAGTTTTGAGAAAGTTCTCCAAAGTTATATCAAGGTGTAACAATATGAGGGACCCAATATTAAAGAGGTGGTTGAGAAAGAAGAAATATAGAAATTCAGTGTGAGTCACCTGCTATGTGCCTTTCCACCTGGTCCAACTAAGACATTAATTAGAAGGTGGAAAGTACTCAGATTATGGATCATTTAAAGGGGTCATGCAGCACCGTTAGTGCTATAAAGTGCACTAGAAAAGCTGGAATAAAGTATAATATAATGCAAGTGTACTTGTATGTTCGAGCTACATCAAAGCTGTGATGTTCACTTTGTGGCGTTTTATGATTCAGCCCAGCAAACTAGATCTTGCAACATTCATTTCATCTTAAGCTGATGACCTGTTCTCCCATGTAAGCTTTGTGGAGAGGGAGATGAGCTAATCAAATATTTTCCTCCCATATTGGTCTAGTTAACAGAATATTACTATTGAGTAGTATTTATGAAATTTATGGAAGGTAGAATAAGGGCTAATACATGATCAACCTGCTTCCTTTCTCCTCTTCTGTTTTGATATGTCTGGAGATTGTAGGGAGGGGCTTGAGGCTGGGGGTTCTGTGCACCCCAAGAGCTACAAACACTATTATGACAAGGACTTGTCCCCTTGAGGATGGGTGTGGAGGGGTTGGTACAGGGAGGAAAAGGGAGTGGATAGAGAGAGGCTTAAATAAACTCAAATATAACATGTTACACAAGGTTGATAGATTTGCTCAAGGCATGGATTGTTTTTTGACATGAATAATCAATGGTTTCCATATCACTAGTAAAATGAGTATAGCTATAGAGGTGAAGTATACTTTGAAACCAGATATTGTAGATCTTCAGGTGACCTATTGGATGCTGCTTGACAAGATGGGATGGCTGTACTTACTTTCCTCTACACAAACAACTTTGCTTTAGGAATGGACTATTGAAAAACCTGTCTGTGATGTCCTGTCTTTGCAGAAGAATGTTAAGGGAGAATGTTAAGGTGCCGGAAATATGCATGTCACACAGCCATTGAGCACCAGTAGTGCGAACAGCACTGAGAAATCAGTGCGAGCGACACCATGAAGTATGCAATAGGAAAAGGACATTCAAGTTGATTTTGCTGCTGCTTGAGTAGAAAATCTACTTGAATGGCACCAAATCTAGTCAAGAAGCAGCCCTCTGATTGTGACCCCTCATGATTGCCTGGGACTGCCCACATTAGAAAATGGTGCTTGGGGATGCCAATCTTGCTCATTCTTGCATTTCTGGAGACTCGCTGGAAAATGTTCCGCCAAGTGAAGATTGGTGGAGTTTGGCCAGAACTCTCTGTTACAACAGAATTGCAGAGTCACTAAACTCTGCCAATTCCACGGGTGGAATGAAACATTTTACCCACCCCTACTGTGGGTGAGGTTTATGAAAAAGAATGGTCTAGGAAAAAGACAGATGATCCAATTTTTGGAAAGATGTTGATGACATTGAGATCTGGTTGGAGACATGGTGTGAAAGATCAAGAAGAGTGCTCAAACCCATTTAAAGCAATTTTGGAGAAGAGATGAGCCAGAAAGAAGGATTGTTGTTTAGAGGAACATGGTTGTTCTTTCATTGTCTTTAAGAGAAAGGATTATCAAAATTGTACGTGTTGAACATATCGGTATTGTGAAAACTCAGGAGTGGATGAGACAAGATTTTTGGCAGTATGGGTTGGATATTATGGTGGAAAGAAAGAGTTGTGCATATTTGCATCTCATGTTTTAATAGTGATAAGGCTTTAAGAACTAAGAAGGGTCCTATGCTCTTCAATACCCTTTGTAGCCTACTTCTGCACCTGATCTGGGCAGGAGGTCACCCTCTGGTCTTCTGGGATACTCTCACTATTCCTTTTGATCGTGAAGGTTTCGGGTCCCTGATTTGTATCTATATAATCTTGCTGCTCAGTGTCATTATGCACATCAGTGGTATCATGCAGATGCCTGTGTTCTGTACCTGAGACCCGAGTGGGATCAATTGGAGGGGCTTTGACATTCACAGATATTACAGAAGGGCATCCCACTGGATGCAAATAACATCAAAACTATGTCCATGACTGGGCATGTGGCAGACTTCATCAGACGCTGGGTGGTGGGCCCCTTTATTCTGCTGCCCTCCCTCTCAACAACAATCCATGGCTCCCCCTTAACTGGGTAAAACTAGTGCAGAGCACGCTTCATCATCATAATTGATCCACCTTGGGGGATCTCTTCTTTGATGGCCATGTCGTGCAACCTACTGCCAATTCTCGCCCACAGAAAGTTTCTTACACTGACCTCTTCATTTTTCAGAGAGTCCATAATACCCTAAGATCTCTTCTCCCTTCATATTCACTAGCCCTAAGGACTTCCCAGAGCTGACACATGGTGACAGACGTGGAGAGTGAACATTTGAATTCCAGGCTGTCCCATTTTTGTGTTGCCATGAAGTCTGACACAACCACGCAAGTACGGGAGGTGTGGGCGAAGGAGCTGGGAATTCCACTCACTGACAAGATTTGTACATATTGCTACTAACAAAGTTAGTGCATCTCAATTAACTATAGACATAAGCTGTTATATTTTTAATTTCTCCACCGTAGTTGTCTCTCTCCGTCGTACATTATTAAATTTGACCCCACTAGGACTGATCACTGCCCTAAGTGTTGTTTCCTGGTCTAGATTTTGCACACTTGACCTGAACCAGCCCAGAGATCTCTAGCTACTGGGCCTCCATCTTCATGCACATCTCTGCCATGGTAGATATCAAGTTTGTAGCTAACCCTCTTCTTGCTCCCTTGGGCTGCACTAGGGACAATTTATTTGTAATTTCCTAGTAAAGTGGTACTATAGGTACCCAGGGCCCTTAACCTAAATACTACTGGTGGGCCTGCAACACTAATTGTGCCACCAACTTAAGTATCCCTTCAAACATGCTAAGGCCTGCCATTTCATCCTCTGTGTACGGTTTCAAACTGCCATTTGACCTAGAAAAATAACATTTTACCAAACCCAAATCTTTCTTTTTAATACATATAAGTTATCCCTAGGGCAGGCACAGCAAGCCCAGAGAGCACGGTGCAATTATTTAAAAAGTTGGACATGTACTTTTAAGTTTTACATGGCCCGGTAGTGAAAACTCATAAATTTGTTTTTCACTACTGAAAGGCCTGCTGCTCCAGTCTAATTACATTATATTTACCTTATTACATTTAGTAAGCTGTAACTTCCAAATGTGAACAGGCAATTGGTTCAAATTTGGTGTCTTTTACTGAGAGGTTATCTTTAAGAAAAGCATTACAAATAGCTAAAAGTATAGAAACCACTATGTTATACATGGATCAAATCTAATTGGAAACACAAATACATGTGGTGACATTAAATAGTGCAGTAAAGATCAGAGAGAGGAAAGCAGATTCCAAACAGAAGGTGTTGGAATGTTATAGGTGCGGTAGCAGAAACAATTTGGGTAATGCTACCACATGTCCTGCTGTGGACAAAGTGTATTTAAATGGAAAAATAAGGGACATTTTGAAAGAGTTTTTAAGACCAAACCAAATTTTGGGTAGGCAAAATCCAAGAAAGCCCTTTCATTTGTCAGTGTGGTGGACATTAACTCTGGTTCTAGTAGTGAAGAAGAGAATATTTTCATATTGATTTCTGATTCTGTGAATGGATTTCCAAAGTACAGTGATGTTCTCAAGATATACTCCAATATTGTCATAAGACCGATTTATCAGCTAGACATCAATGGCATTCCTGTACCTATGATGACAGACTCTGGTTCATTCTTTACTTTGATTGGACCAGAAGAATAGAACAAATTTAAAGAATGTCAATTTGAGAAATTCCAGGATAAAACTCATAACATATGGTGGTAAACCAGTTGAAGTTATGGGTGATTTTGACAGCATCATGACTTTTAAAGTACATAGTGCTTCTGCCACAATTTACATAGCAAAGGAAGGGTCATGCTTATTGGGGTGGTTGGAACAGAAGAATTTAGGTATCATTTTAGATTCAAATAGTCAGGAACAGGATTTACAGAAGGATGAGTACAAGAATGCTTAGATGTTGGAAGAGCATAGTTGGAAAAGGGTTTTTCAGTAACAATTTGGGGAAAATTAAAGGTTTTTCTCATTGCGTTGTGTTGAAAGAGGATGTGAAGCAATTGGTCCACAAGTACAGGTGGGTGCCATTAGCGATTAGGGAGGAAATGAAACTGGAATTGAAATCTTTGAGTGAACAGGGTATAATTGAACCTACAGAGAGTTCAGAGCGGTTGTCAACTGTTGTTCCCGCAGGAAAAGCTAATGGTAGCTTGAGAATGTGCAGAGATTTGAGGGCTCTTAATGAAAGAAAATGAGTGGACAGACATTCCTTGCCATATATTACAGAAATGTTGGGTTCCCTCAAGGATGCTAAAATCTTCACCGCACTTGATATGTCATCCGCATTTCATCAAATTGCCTTGCATAAAAGCAGTGCTCATCTTACATCATTTCTCATACCTATGGGGTTCAAAAGGATGCCTTTTGGGTTGGAGTCAACATCAGCAATTTTTCAGAGAGTGGTGGAAGCCATGTTCAGGGGACTTCCCAATGTGAAATGTTTTTAGGATGACATTTTAGTGTATGGTAAGGATTTGGAAAGCCACAACAAAATATTTGGTCAAGTTTCAGCTCTTTTGACGGTGAAGGGAATTACTTTGAAGGCAGGTAAGTGTACGTTTGCTGTGGATTCAGTTGATTATTTGGGATACAAGTTGACTTCCAGAGAGGTGGAACCAAATGAGAGCTTAGTAGAAGAAATTAAAGAATTTCCTGAACCTCAAAACAAAAATCAGTTAAGATAATTTTTCAGCATGCTGGATTTCTAAGCCCAATTTTCCCCAAATGTCAGTGATAAAACCCATCTCATGAAGAAAAATCAGCAATTTAATTGGACTTTGGAACAGAGTGAAGAGCTCGAAACTATAAAATGTAAATTAGCCAATGCCAATCCATTGCAACCATTTGATGCACACAACTCTTCCATTTTAGTAACAGATGCCAGGCAACATGATTTCGGGGCAGTACTTTTACAAAAAAGAGAAGGAAAAGTAATAGTCATAGCATTTGCTTCCCGGGTTTTATAAGGAGCACAGTCCACATACTTGGTTATTCGATGAGAGGCTCTAGAATGCTGTTGGGAAATTAATAATTTCAGACATTATTTGTGGGGAACTGAGTGTATAATCCATATGGATCATAAACCTTTATTCAGGGTGTTCACCACTTTGGGTGCAAACAAGGCCACTCCCTGAATTACCACATGGCATTATAGAATTTTAATTTTAATTCAGGTTGGAGTACATTCAGGGGGCTAAGAATGTGTTTGTGGACTGTTTGTCCAGGATAGCGATTAAAAACAAAGAAAATGAGGAGGATTTAGAAGATGTTTGTGTAGTGGTATCATTGCAAGGGTTAGATTAGGAATGCTTGTTGGAGGAAGAGTAAAGTCACCTGTACAGGCGGATAAAACCATGCAGTGGGTGGCTGACATATTGACTAAAGGATGGTCAGACAAACATTTTTGAGAGGGTGTGGTTGCATTCAAACATGTCCTCTCTGGGTTAAGCATGAGGGTTGGAGTAATGAAAATAATGTTTTTACTTGTGGTGCCATAAGTTACACATAGTAAAGTGTTGACATTGGCAGATGAAGGGCATGGAGGAATGAGAGCTATGAAAAGAAGAATCAGGGAAGTATTTTGGTGGCCTGGTATGGACCGTTGTGTGGAGCGCTATGTGAGAGAATGTATGGCTGTGCAGTCAGCGATAAAACTAAAATTACTTTTCCCAGTCCTGTGCTGATAGACTATGGGACTAAATGGCTAGAGGTTCACTTTGTCAAGTCAGCCAACACTAAGAAGGTAAATGAATTGTTACAAATGATTTTCCTGAGAGAGGGTGCCCCTCCTGAAATAGTCACGGACAATGGTATGCAATTTGAATCAAGGGAATTCCAAGTATTTTTGTCACACTGGGGAATAAAGCATATCGTCACCTCCTTATATCATCCCCACACAATGGTTTGGTTGAATGGTACAATAGGCAAATAAAGGATAACATTCAATTGCCAGTGGCAAAAGGGTTGGATTGGAAGAAAGGACTCAAGAAATTGTTGTGGGCATTACATACCACTCCGAACGCCATTACCAAGTTGTCACCATTTGCCTTATTGAGAGGCAGGATGGCAACCATCAAATTGGTTAGACCATGGATGGGAGACTTAAAGGTGTCAGAGGAGAAACTAGAACAAGTTAAGCAGGATTGTGAGAAGGGACAAAAGAAGTAAGTGAGTGATGAGAAAATTAAAGGTAGACATCATGCGATTTTCAAAGCAGAAATTTGGGTCAAAGTCAGGTTGCCTGGGATAATCTCTAAAGTTCATTCCAGGTTTTCTGCACTGATCCTTATCACTATTGTCCAAAACAGAGTTGTTCAAATTGAAGATGGTAAGTGGTGGAATAAAGAAAAATTGTCCAAACAAATTCACTTAAGTACATCTTGCAGAAAACTTGACAAAGTGAAGTCATCGGTTGGGATGGACAGATCCTTGAGATCAGAAGGGGAAAGAAGACTTCCAGTTTGGCATAAGCATTATGTCCAAACAATCTACTGTAAGAACTAAACCAAGTCTTTTTTAAGAGATTACATTAGAGGTTTTGTTCTATGGAATGAGGAATGAGTAATGTGTTTTAATGTAAAGATAGTTAGATTTTTTATTTTGTTCTGTGACACTTTTTTTCTATAGTTACATATACCACTGTTATTGATCTGTTGCGGGGGAAGAAATGTGTTAGTTTCTTGGCTCCAAAAGAACCTGGAATGTGGACTGCCATGACAACTGTGTCCAAGGTAGAATGTAGGTACGACATGCAATGATTGTTCTGAGGACGGCAGTTTTATTTCGACTGCCTGTCTGTTGATTGTATGTAACTTTGCTCTACATTAAATCAACTTACCTTCAATACCTTGTGTGTCAGAGGACTTTTCATATTGGTAATGGAGAGTGGAGAGAGTATGAGAGACTGCCTCAAGATAGGAGGAAGAAATGCCATGATGAGAAGTTTACACCTGAGCAATGGAGTGGAAAGTGGGAGATTAAGTCAAAGTTAAAGCTTTTGGCAGATATGCAATGTGCGCATGTCTGCCTGGCAGTCGCAAGACAGTCAGCCAAAAGGACATGTGCACTTTAAATTTAAATGCACAGGTCACTGTTGCCACTCAGCTTGGTTCAGGACGGGAGGATGAAAAATAAAATGGTAATAAACGACCTTTATTACCATTTTATTTTTCATTTTAGGCGGAGGGGCAATGCTCCTCTGCCTTAAATGGGAAACTGCCGCTGGGTTGTACATGCATTGTGTACTGTCTTTTACCCTAAGCGACAGTAGAGCAAGCCTTCAAAGTATAAAGGTGGAGTCAGCTACTTGGGAAAGGCCATGTTTATTATGTGGTACCTCGAATTTGTTGCTCGACCTATGAGTTGATATTAGAAATCAGCTATCCCCTTAGGATGGTTCAATCCAATTGAATTGTGCATACGATAGTGGAAGCATTAGGCCTCTGAGTCACTTGGCGCGAACTACATAAGAAGATGAATGAACATATGTGCATCTCTGAACTGCATTCTCAGGACACACAGCTGTTTTCACTTAAGTTTGATACGTTTTTTCGAAACTAGTCATAACAATGTACATACACGTAGACATGGTGTAGGACTTTCCGGTCAGACTTCTTCATCCTTTGTTTTGTTTAAATATTATTCAAATTTTGCTTTCACACACCACATCATAGAGAATGGGGAAATGGTTCACCTACTTTATCCATTGGCCTCTTTCACTATACGAGACAGCATTTCACCCTGTTCGCATGAGACCAGCTACCTGAAAAAGAGTACACTTAACTGCTGGGGTTCGTCTCATCCGTTGGGTCACTCCTATATGTTTATATTTTTGTTGAGTTGTTTTCCTGTTTCATATGTTTATGAAATACAAATAAATAGAACATTTCAAAGTCCAGATTTAGGGACTTTACTGATCCTTGTCACTTACTGTAATTGACAGACTAGTAGATTAAGTTAATTTGTGTAACGTTAACAGGTACTATATAAATTGTTTGGCACACTGCTAAATTCTTCATTAGGAACAAAACAGTTAGGTGTGTTTCCAAGAGCGCAGCTACAGGGGGCGGGAGGGAGTGATTTGTTTGGCCCCTGTGACAACACGGTTTTTGATTGACTCTACTTAGAAAACTCCGCGTCATTATTTTCCTGTTTAGGACGACATTCAGGCTACATGCAAGACATGCTCTGTGCTTTGAAATAAACACTTTTTCAACTGCTAGGGTTTCATTTGCTGCGAAAGGACTCCTAAAAATGTTCCTGTGAAGTTGCCTTTGAAAGTTAGGCTGAGGTCTGCAGATGAGTATCTCGGAAGTGTATTCTTTAAATCATGAAAACACAAGGAGGCAAAAGGGCTTGACTCTTGGGAACATTTTAAGATTTTTGGGGCCCTGGGCCAAAGGTATTTTAAGGGCCTTTATTCGGAACAGCTTTAAATGTATGACCCAATTTCAGCTCTGTCATGCTTTCTTTGCCCAGGACACTGACGGTGCATAAGCATTCTTAGTTTTAAATGTGTTTACAACCAACATTCAGAGATAGTGACACGTGTTTTCAATACTGTAAAACAGCAGCAGCTCACTAATATTAAGGCAAATAATCTTTGGCACACCCTCTCATTTGTCATATGTGAAGTCATGTTTTGATCTAAAAGAAACTTTGTTTATGGATGGTGTGTGCTACCTAAACACAGCATTTTTCTGCCAAATGTCTGTATAAGACTCTACACATCATCCGCATTCAAATAAATTAAAGGAAAACTGGACTTAAAACAATCTGTTTAAGAATTATTCAAGGTCATAAGGGCAAGACTCCACCGAACAGAGCTGGCTTTATCAGAGGGTCCCCTGAAAGACTGGGACCCTGGGCGAGAGCCCACTTTGACCATAAACCCCCCCTGTTGACTCGAGCCTAATAGCAGCACCATATTAGGATGTCAGAACAATTTCTTGTTACACTAACTAAACAGGTTCAGTTTAGGTTTAGGGGGCACTGCCACCCAAGAAAGGTTTTTAAAAGCTGTGACCAAACTATTCACTGTATAACACATTTTACCCAGAATATTGTTTAGAACGCCACAGGTTTCTTATTTACCCCTGAAGAGATGTTTGTAAAAAAAATGTTGCGTGCGGCTCTTCCGTAGCTGCGTAGGTTAAGCATCTCTTTCAGCCCATTTAAACCTGAAGGCATCCCCGGCCTTCCTGTTTCTAGAAGTGTCTCTCGTGTCCTGAGTGACCAGTCCAGGTGGATGAGTAAAAATTGATATGCTCATATCATACCAGGAAAAAGCGTAGTTCTCGGGTGTGTAAATGCATGTGATATGTAACTTCACAGTCTCACTAATGTCAGACTTGTCATGTCTGGAGCGAACTGTGCACCCGCTAAATTGCGTTTGCGCGCTGGTGTGCAAATGTGCAGATGGAAGTTCCATTGTTGACACTTATTAGGCTTATTATGACAGGTATTGAAAATAATGCACCAACAGGCCACATGAATCCACATTCAGAAGTGCACACACATCACGTATGCACTGTTTACGCCCACAATATGTGACAGGTTTGACCTGGTATGAAAGCACGAGCAATCTCCCGTGATCTACACCCACATTGTAATGCCATTTTGAGGACAAGCATTAGTTTGACCTGTAAGTAGGGCCAAGTGCCTCGTCATCACTAAGGCCTCAGTGTGCTTCCATAGCTTTCACATTCATTCACTCCTGGTTGTTTATCTGGGAAATCGTACACTCCACCAGTAGTGATTCACAAAAAGTAAAAAAAAATCATTTACACTTTCACCATATTTGTGCTACATCTTAAAGATCTAGGTGTAGGGAAATGCATACATTCTTGGGGACATGGGAATATAATAATGTTTTTCCTTTCGAATTTTGCAAAATATTATTTTATTACAAACGTGACATTCTTCCCGAAGTTTAGAGGCTGAAAAAATACAAAGATGGAAGTAAACATTAAGTAAAGGAAGGTTTACAGTATAAAATGTCAATATAAACATTACTGGCAAGAGTATTGTTGCATAAAAGTATTTTTGTGAGAAAACCTCGAAACAAAATCATTTTTGTAAGGAACTTCTTTCATAAAGGAAGCAGAGACTATTTGGGAATCAGGGAAACGGTGATCACTGCCAAATTCAGTCGTTTCCTTTTCCTTACATTTTGAGGCTGAGGTATGAAAGTGTGTACTTCCCTACCACATATACCAATTGCTCCAAGCATCATACGAAGCAGAGGTGTGTTAGATAAAAACGGCAACAACTGAAACAGAAAAATAACACACAAATAAATTAGGAATTTCTCTCATTTGCTGACCCTATTCGCGTTGTTTACACCATGCAGAGTGTACCCACACAGTTAGCTTTTTCATTAATTTCACAGATTCTTGGTATCTTTGCTATGCATAGACTGGGAAGGCAAATAGGAAATTGTTCAATACATTAGCCAACCTGCTTGGAAGTGCTGTATCCCTTACCCCACAGAGATATGGAAAAGTTATCATGTCTAACCAATCCTTGTTACTTTTTGTTCTAGAAATGTCCCATGGTGGTGCTAGAGAGGCCTCTGCAAAAGACCGCGGCACCCATAGAACTGTACTTACGTTCTTGCTCCTTTCTGAAAAGTAATAATTAACCTGGTAAGTATTTGGTACTTTTGTATAGGTGCTTTGGGGAATGCGTTTTTATGTAAACACATTATTACCCAATCAAAGTTAGCAATCATTTTAGACCAAATAGAAGGATGAAAGACTGAGCCAACCTTCCTGGGATTTGAGTCTGCAGAATGCATGTACACTTGAGTACCAGGTGATTAACTGTATCCTAGCGAGATATGTCATCGCTTGGGAAAAACTGTGTCTTTTTTCTATAAAAGTTGTCGATTTTGTTGAGAATGCTGAAGCAGATGTCTTAATTAGAAATTATTAATGAGTGTTTATGTATTTTGAATAATTAATTTTGTAGAAAATGAAATAACATAGAAAAAGAATGCACACGTTTCAAAATGTGACCTCGAAGTCTGGCCACCAGTATTCACGAAATGTACTAATGATTAATACTTGCGAAATATTGAAAATGTATTAAAATTATTAAATTAATGTAGTAATATGTCATATTAAGGGTTATGAAGTATGCTTTAGTTTATTAATTGTAGACCTTAACTTAGCGAGTGTCTTGGCCTAGTTTTGCCAGGCCTCATACAGAAGCTGTATTTTTTAGTGTTTAGTAGAAAATGCTAAATGAGTGGACTAACTGTGAAATGTTCATTGTTTAATAAAATGCTTAGCAGAAGCTTTCCATGAGAACTGACTAACAGGAGAAAGAGGCCCTCATTACAACCCTGGTGGTCGGTGTTAAAGCGGCGATAATACCCCCAACAGGCCGGCAGAAAAAAAAATGGGATTACGGCCGTGGCGGAAATCGCCAACATAGACAGCCACTTTAACACTCCGACCGCCACGGCGGTAGAAACAAACAGCGTGGTGGACACCACCAACAGACAGGCGGGAGACAAAGTACCGCCCACTGTATCACAAGAGGCCTATCCACCACCTTTTCCGGGGCGGAACCAACGCTATCAAAAGCACAGCGGAAACAGTACACAGAAGGGAAAACACTCACCTCTTGACACCCAATGAGAAACCAGGACGCCATGGAACCCGAACTACACGTACTGCCCATGTTGGTTTACCTCCTCTTCTACCAGGAGTACGAACGGCGGCGGCGACCACGGTGAGTACTGCACCTACAACACGGGGGGGAGGAAAGAGAGTGACACACACACGCAACACGCAACACCCCCACCCTCACACACAACAACATATGCACAAATACATGCAGCAACATTACATATACACCCCCCCACCCCATGGAAGAACGCAAGGACAAAAGGAAATGATTGTAACCATTGTTATCATTAAAATTCCATTAGTCAAAAGTCAAAATTCAGTATATACAAATATGTACACCAACTACACAAGTCCGGTTAATGTACTAATCATTGTCCTTGGACCACTGGGCCCAAAATGCATGGGCGGTGCCCACACGATACCTGACTGGAAACGGAGAGAACACAGCTGGGGCATTAGATCGAAAATATACAGGCGCCTCCGAGGGATGGGGAGGGGGGCACCACAGCCTGATGAATGCATGACGCCACTGCTGCACTAGGGGTTCCATGCCCATTGATGTATCCTGGGGAGTGCAAAGCCACAGTCTCTCAAGTCTCTCCAGTGGGTGGTTTGCCCACTGCTTTATCCTGGGGAGTGCAAAGCCAGTCTCACAAGTCTCTCCAGTGGGTGGGTTGCCCACTGCTTTATCCTGGGGAGTGCAAAGCCACAGTCTCACAAGTCTCTCCAGTGGGTGGTTTGCCCACTGCTTTATCCTGGGGAGTGCAAAGCCACAGTCTCTCAAGTGGATAACAGTCTCCACTGGTTCTGGAGGGGGCTTTGTGCCCAGAGTGCTTCATCCTGCCAAGGACTGAGGTAGTGGATGCCTTTCTCCACTGGTTCTGGAGGGGGCCTGGTGCCCCGAGTGCTTCATCCTGCCAAGGACTGAGGTATTGGATTCCTTTCTCCTCTGGTTCTGGAGGAGGCCTGGTACCCAGAGTGCTTCATCCTGCCAAGGACTGAGGTAGTGGATGCCTTTCTCCACTGGTTCTGGAGGGGGCCTGGTTCCCAGAGTGCTTCATCCTGCCAAGGACTGAGGTAGTGGATGTATCTCTCCACTGGTTCTGGAGGGGGCTTTGTGCCCAGAGTGCTTCATCCTGCCAAGGACTGAGGTAGTGGATTTCATTTCTCCACTGGTTCTGGAGGGGGATTTGTGCCCAGAGTGCTTCATCCTGCCAAGGACTGAGGTAGTGGATGCCTTTCTCCACTGGTTCTGGAGGGGGCCTGGTTCCCAGAGTGCTTCATCCTGCCAAGGACTGAGGTAGTGGATGTATCTCTCCACTGGTTCTGGAGGGGGCTTTGTGCCCAGAGTGCTTCATCCTGCCAAGGACTGAGGTAGTGGATTTCATTTCTCCACTGGTTCTGGAGGGGGCCTGGTGCCCAGAGTGCTCCACGTGCAGTGTGGCTGGTACAATTCCCTCACCTGGGTGTGCGTGCTATGAGATTTGCGAGGTTCAGGTAGCATGATACGCAATGGAGGCAGCCACATACCCCACATTGCTGTGGCTGCGCCTTCCACCTGCAGGAGTAAACAGTGATGGAAGAAATGCCTCATGGAAGCTGCCCAGGGTCCAGGAACTCTCCTCCAGCCTCAGACGACTGACCACTGGGGATGGTAGCCATGTCAGCGGTAGGGCCTGTGTCCGAGGACACCGCGGGGCCGGTGGCAGTGCTTGCGGCGGTGTCCATTGCGGCGGTGCTTACGGCAGTGCTGGCGGCGGTGATGGCGGCGGTGCATGGGACAGCACCTGCAGAGGGACACAGCAGGACGTCACCTGCAGCCTCGGACGGCTGCCCTGTGGGGAAGAGGCTGAGGACTGTCGCTGAGGTTGTAGACGTGCCGGGGGCGGTGCACGTGGCGGTGCACGTGGCGGTGCTTGTGGCGGTGTCTGTCGTGGCAGTGCTGGCGGCGGGGCATGGGTCAGCACCTGCTGAGGGACACAGCAGGACGTCTCCTGCAGCCTCGGATGGCTGCCCACTGGGGAAGAGGCTGGGGACTGTCATTGAGGCTGTAGACATGCCGGGGGCGGTGCAGGTGGTGCAGGCGGCAGATGTGGTGGCGGGGCAGCTAGCGGTGTTCGCCGACGTACAGGTTGGCGTGGTCGTGGACAGAAAGAGTGACACTGGTCCCTCAGTCGGTGCCACCATGCCCTCTCCTGACCTGCTCTTCAGCTTTTGGCCCTTCCCCAGCTTTGATGGTGCCGCAGTTGTCTTGCCACTATCCCCTTTGGTTTTTGCTGAGCCCTTGGTGGCTGGTACTTTCAGCTTCTCCCTCCGGGATGTGGGCACCTTTTTCACCTTGTCAGGTGGTGGAATGTCCTTGCTCTCACTACGTGGCACATTGGCAGCCCTGATGTGTGGCGCACTCGATGACTCCGCAGTTGCTGGCACCACTGTGCCTGAGGATTTGGTGGCTGAGGTGTTGGGCAGGGACCTGGAAAGCTTGGCCCTAGGGGAAGGACAGGGGGAGGTGAAGTGAAGAGGTCAAGGTTTGCCAGGAAAAGTTTTTTAGACACACTGGGACGGGAAGATGGAGGGGGTTTGGGAGGGGAGGTAGAGGTAGTGGTTGTAGGAGGTGTATGTCTGCTGAATTTGGGTGAAGGTGCATGGGCCGGAGGCTGTTGTGAGGTTGATAGCTATTGGGTGGGTGTGTACCTGCGTTAGTGTACTTTGGGAGGAGGGCTCACTGACAGACTGGGAGAGGACACTGGGGATATGTGAATGGTAGTGGGGGTGGTGAGTGCACGTGAGCAGTGTGTGGTGATGGGCGTGCTGGTGATGGAGGCAGTGCTGAGGATGTATTGCATGCAGGTGTGAGTGGAGACGAGACAGGGAGGGAGGAGGAGGACATGGAGGAGGGGGACACAGTCGAGGCAGTGGATGTTGCTGTGTCTGCATGTGGATGGTGCTTGTGTGAGTGCCTGTGGGATGTGTGGTGCTTCTGTTTGCCTGAGCCACTCTTGTGTGTTGATGAGTGTGCATGTTGGTCTGATGGTGTGCTTGGGATAGGCTGAGGTACAGAGGATTGGGTCTGGGTGGAGGTAGTTGGAGGGTGGAGGCTGGACACAGGGACAATGTCTGCCATCAGTGCTGAGGCCAGAGCCTGAAATGCTCTCCGTTGGGCTGCCTGCCCAGAATGAATGCCCTCCAGGTAAGCATTTATATGTTGCAAATGCTTTCTACACCCTGGATGGCATTCACAATGGTAGATTGCCCCACAGTGAGGGATCTCAGGAGGTCAATAGCCTCCTCACTGAGGGCAGCAGGGCTGATCGGGGCAGGGCCTGAGGTGCCTGGGGCGACGGAGATGCCCATCCTCCTGTGTGAGCGGGCACAGGACACATGCTGAGGGGCTGCTGGGACGGCGGTGCTGGTAGGGGTTGTGGCGGCTGTACCGGTTGATGCAGTGGGCACAGAGGGGCCCGCCCCCGCAAGGGAGCTCCCATCAGAGGAGGAGTCGCTGTCACTGCTGTCTGCTCCTGTCCCCGCCGTGAAGCTCCTCTCGCCCTCCCTCTCACTGGTGGCTTCAGACTCTGTTGTTTCGCCCTCCAGGACCAAGTGGGTTGCAGCTCCCTCCTGCTCCCGTGCCAATGCTCCTCCGCCTGATGATGCTATTGCACACAAGAACAGGGAGACCACAAAAAGGAGGGGAAAGATAGAAGAAAGACATGTTCAGTGCATGCAACACCACTACTGTTGGCGGACACAACACACATGGAGCAGCCCTCTACACTACGCCATACACTAACAGTTCCTATAAATTTCAGCTGACTATGGGGTACGAGGCCTAAGACCAATTGCTGGACACCTGGAAGTCACAGGGGCCTGAATGGTGTAGGTGGCTCTTACCACTGGTGGGGTTGGGGTGCCACATAGCCTGCCTCACAAGGGACTTTGCCTACCAAGTTCGCCCTGGCCTAGGGGAACCCTCTGCCCACCTCCCCCACCCAGACACCTTGTGATGCGTGCAGAGTCAGCTGAATGAGAGTGTACTCACCCCTTGTGGCTGCTGTGATGCCCTCAAGAGCCCATACAACTCCGGATAGGCCACCGGCAGGATCCGGAACATCAGGGGAGTCATGGTGCGATGGGCACCCCTCCCACGTTGGAAGGCCATCCCCAGCTGGGCCTCCACCGTCGTCTTGCTCCAGCGGCGCAGGTCCTCCCATCTTTTCCGGCAATGGGTGCTCCGTCTGTGGTAGACCCCCAGGGTCCGGACGTCCTTGGCAATGGCACGCCAAATACCCTTCTTCTGGTGGGCGCTGACCTAGAGGAATGGTACAGGGGTAAAGGAAATTACTTACCCGTCCGGACCATCATACTCTTTGCCCCCAGTTCCCACTCTTGCCCTGACGCACATACACTCACCATCGGCACATGCAGGCCTCAGCCCCCCCCATGTATCTTCCATCCACACCACTCAAAACAGGCATTGCCCATGCAGCATGCTCACAGTGTACTCACCTGTTTGTCTGGAGGACCGTACAGTTGCGTGTACTGGGGGAGGACCCCATCCACTAGTTTCTACAACTCCTCCGAAGTGAAGGCAGGGGCCCTTTCCCTAGACACATGAGCCATCGTCGCTTCCAGACTGAGATCACAGCAGCACTTGCTGTGTAGGTCCTCCCCTGTTGAAGGTCAGGTATCAAGTGAGGGAACAGACAGAAAATGGCGGTCACATCCGCAGCGGTGCGTACCGTCCTCGCCGACGTACATCGTAGTTGGCTCCTGGGACCCATAGGGCCCAATGTTAACCAATGCAGAATTGTGCTGCGGTCTTCGACCGCCCACCGCGACGGTGTACAACGCCAGCGCAGTTACCTCATATCCCCTTGTCCCACCTTACAGGTCAGGAAGCCGCCATTTCAGGAGGCCACATAGGATGGATGTTAACTGCGTCACACCTATCTAGGCCGGGAATATAGACAGATACTGGCACATTCGGATTAATAACATTTCTGAAAATAAGACATTGTGATACCTCAGTGTTGGATGACTCTCTGATCGCTGTTCTCCTCCATAGGGCCCGCCCGCTGGGGCAGGTGATGAGATGGTGGCATCCTCCAGTGTACAGACCCCTGGTGGACCTGTTGAAAATGGAAGAGAGACACATCCTGGTCCCATACAGACTTGATCGTGCAGCAATCCAGGAACTGTGTGCCCAGTTGGAGCCAGACCTGATGTCAGCTATCCGCCATCCCGCAGGAATCCCCCCTCTAGTGCAGGTCCTGTCTGTACTCCATTTCCTGACCAGTGGGTCTTTTCAAACAACAGTGGCCATGGCATCAGGGATGTCCCAGCCAATGTTCTCTAATGTGTTGTCCAGAGTGTTGTCTGCCCTGCTGAAACACATGCGCAGCTACATCGTGTTCCCTCAGGTGGAGGATTTGCCCACAGTGAAAGGTGACTTTTATGCCCTGGGACATATCCCCAACATCATTGGTGCCAGTGATGGTACACATGTGGCATTTGTGCCCCCCCGCAGAAATGAACAGGTGTACAGAAACCGGAAGAGCTACCATTCTATGAATGTGCAGATGGTGTGTTTGGCAGACCAGTACATCTCCCATGTGAATGCCAAGTATCCTGGCTCTGTGCATGACTCTTACATTTTGAGGAATAGCAGCATCCCTTATGTGATGGGCCAACTCCAGAGGCACCGTGTATGGCTAATAGGTGAGGCCAAGGTCCCAATACAGTTGACATAGGTGTCTGGGTATGGGGCTGTCCTTAAGGGTTAGTGTGTGTCTAACAATTGTCCCTCAACATTTTCAGGTGACTCTGGTTACCCAAACCTGTCATGGCTACTGACCCCAGTGAGGAATCCCAGGACAAGGGCAGAGGAACGCTACAATGAGGCACATGGGCGAACTAGGAGGGTGATCAAACGCACCTTCGGCCTCCTGAAGGCCAGATTCCGGTGCCTCCATCTGACAGGTGGCTCCCTATACTACTCACCGAAGAAGGTGTGCCAGTTAATCGTGGCCTGCTGTATGCTGCACAACCTGGCTTTGCGACGCCAGGTGCCGTTTCTGCAGGAGGATGGGCCAGATGGTGGTCTTGTGGCAGCCTGTGGATAGTGAAGAGGAGGAGGCAGAAGAAGAGGATATCGACAACCGAAACAACATCATCATGCAATACTTCCAGTGAGACACAGGTAAGAAGATGTCACTGCTTCCCACATCTCATTCTATTGTTGGCACTAGCATAAGTCTGTCATTTTCATTTAGTGTATGGACCCTGACTTGTCACTTTGACTTTCCATTTCACAGATCTGGGTCCCACTCTGTGCCCTCTGCTATGTTTACTGCTGGCCTACAGCTGTATTACATTGGTATGTGAACAAGTAAATTGACATTGCTATATTCCATTGTTATTGCAATTACACATTTGTGAAAGCACAGACTGACTCCAGATTGTTTTGTGATTGAAGTGTGTTTATTCCTGTGCTAATAAGTGGAGGGGGTTGTAAAATGGGCTGGGGGGATGGTGGAGGAATGTCCATGGCAGAGTCCAGTCTATTTGTTTCACAGGTGCATTGTCCAAAGGGGCATAGGAAGTGGAGCAATGGCAGTTTAAGGATGGACAGGGTCACATAGTGGAACAGAAGGGTGACATTCAGGGGGGTCCCATTTCCTGGCGGGGGTCTTTTCAATGTTCTCTGTCTTGTTCCTGGATCTCAGGGACCGTTTGCGGGGTGGTTCCCCATCTGCAGGGGGTGGGGTGCTGGTGTCCTGTTGTTCCTGTGGCGGTGCCTCCTGTCCACTAGCGCCGGCGGAGGTGGAGGGCTGTTCATCGTCCAGGCTAGTGTCAGGGGCCCCTAGTTGTGCCACTGTATCCCTCCTGGTGTTGACAAGGTCTGCCATCACCCCTGCAAAGGTGACCAGGGTAGTGTTAATGGACTTCAAGTCCTCCCTGATCCCAAGGTAGTGTTCCTCCTGCAGCCGCTGGGTCTCCTGAAACTTGGCCAGTACCGTTGCCATCGTCTCCTGGGAATGATGGTAAGCCCCCATGATGTTGGAGAGTGCCTTGTGGAGAGTGGGTTCCCTGGGCCTGTCCTCCCCCTGTCGCACAGCAGTCCTCCCAGTTTCCCTGTAATCCTGTGCCTCTGTCCCCCGAACCGTGTGCCCACTGCCACTGCCCCCAGGTCCCTGATTTTCTTGGGTTGGTGGGTTTGCCTGGGTTCCCTGTAGTGGTGGACACACTGCTGATTGACGTGTCCTGGAGACAGAGGGATGGGCCTGCTGGGTGGGTGCTGTGCTGGTGTTTCCTGAGGGGGGAGGCTCTGTGGTGGCTTGTGACAGTGTCAGGGGAACTGACTGTCCCGGGGTCCCAGATGGGCCGAGCTGGTCATCTTGATCCAGGCATGCAGAGCTGCTGTCATCACTGTGGGCCTCTTCTGTGGGGGGACTGGATATGTCTGGCACCTCCTGTCCAATGACGTTGGGTAGGGGTCCTGTTGGGGTGTAAATGCATAATTATTGTATCTGTGTGTGCCACTGTGTGCAATGGGTGGTTGACCCTCTACTCCAGTGCTTGCATTATTGGCTTGGTCCTTGTGTGATTGGTGATTTTGGGGCATGAGTGAGTCTCTGTAGTGGACATGCTTGGGTGATGGGTGTCCATGCATTGGTGTTACATGCAGGGCTTGGTTTTAGGATGTGTGGGTTGTGTTGGTGGGGTATCTGTGGGTTGTTGGGGTGATGGGCGTGAGGGTGAGAGTGGGAGTATGTGATGGCATGCAGGTGGGGTGGGGGGTATAAAGTAGTAAAGATTTGCCTTATCAGAGTTCAGTCCTCCTGCTACTCCTGCGAGGCCCTCAGTATGCAGTATTGCCAAGACTTGCTCCTCCCATGTTGTTAGTTGTGGGGGAGGACGTGGGGGTCCACCGCCAGTTCTCTGTACAGCAATCTGGTGTCTGGAGACCACGGAACGCACCTTCCCCATAGGTCGTTCCATCTCTTTCTGATGTCATCCCTAGATGCTGTCCCACTGCGTTTACCCTGTCTACAATTCTGCGCCATAGCTCCATCTACCTTGCAATGGATGTATGCTGCACCTGTAATCCGAATAGCTGTGGCTCTACCCGGACGATTTCCTCCACCATGACCCTGAGCTCCTCCTCAGAAAACCTGGGGTGTCGTTGAGGTGCCATGATGTGGTGTGGGTGATGTGTGAGGTGGTGTCTGTTGTGATGTGTGAGGGAGTGTGTTGGTGTGTGTTGTTTGAGTTTTGTGGATGTTGTGTAAGTGATGGTGTTGTGTGTCTGTGGATGCTGGTGTTGTTTTAGGTAGTGTCTCTGGCCTGCTTTCAATTTCAGGTAGTAAGGGTTTGTGGGTGATGTGGGTGTGTGCTTTATATTCGATTGGGTGTGTGGGTGTGGTGTGTGTATGTGTATCAGGTGTGTGTATTTCGAATTGTTCAATGTGGTTGTGTTTTGTAAATGTGTGTGTATTTTGAGCGCGGCGGTGTGTACCACCAATGGATTACCACGGTTGAAAGATCGCTGTGTTGATTCGTGGGTCGTGATAGTGTGGGCGTATTCTTGTTGGCGTGACGGTGTCGGTTTTGTTATCGCCAGTTTATCACTGACCTTTGGTGGCGGACTTGTGTGGGTGTCTGTATTGTGGCGGATTCCTGGCTGTGGGTCATAATACCTGTAGCGGAATTCTGCAGCAGCAGCGGTATGTTGGCGGTCTTCTGCACGGCGGTAAGCGGGATTTACCGCCAGGGTTGTAATGAGGGCCAGAGTCCTTAAAATGTATTGAACTGTATGTAATGTATGCTAGACGTTCTTTCCCAGGACGCGAACAATGAAGACACTGACTGGAGAAGAAGATGCAACAAATTCGATACCTGACGAGCCGGATGATGAGAACATCGTAAAGCAGACCAATCAACGACGTGTGAAGGTTGAAATATTATAATTCATTGATTTGGTATAGAATCACTATAGGGTAGAGTGATAACGGACGATTAATTGACCAATTGGAAATTAGGGGATAGATATAACAACGTGACAGAGGGAAGAGACACAGAGATTTTTAGGCAGACAACTGTTGAGAAGAAGAGACTTAGAAAAGATTTGTGATTATGTCATTGGGCTCACACTCTCTGAATGAGAGCCTGATGTGTTGCTGATCACCTGACCTGAGGAAGAAGACTGATTGTGTTTGCTGACCCATACCGTGGATAGGTAGATATGACAATACGACTGAATTGTATTTTTATGCCTTTTCTTTCTTGGTACCAACTGCGCTGTTTTGATTAAGTTTCCCTTAGCTAGATGTTTTCTAAATTTGAGTTCTAAATTGTTTTGCATGAAGCCCCACATGCTGATGCTAATCTGGAATATTTTAGGTTATCTACATGATGATTGACAAATTGCAGAAACAAATGGTTGACGAAATAATTTGCTGAACTCTGGATTATGTCGGCCTATTAAAGTTGACTTTGCTAAGGATTTGCACTGATGCTTTAGAATGTATTGTGAGTCAAGCTTTAATTAGGTTGTGTTTCTTGTGTCTTTTTGGTTAATCAATATTATTCTTATGTTCTTTTTGATTTGATTTTGAGATTAATCTACATGATTTTAGCATTGTTAATATAAGGGAAATAAAATTACTAAACTTGTGGTTGGTTATTCATGGCTGAAAGGCTGAAAGGCCATGGTGTGTTTACTGACTTTATTGATTGACTAATGATTATTGTGTATTGATTATTGATTCTGTTCTGGAGCTATGGTAAGAACATCTTAAACAAGTCAAAAGTTTCATCAACCTATACGCGTCCCCTTGTAAGTTTACTTAGTAAGGATCAACGCACTAACAAGAATAACTGGCATTGTCCTGCTCTTGAATACCTCGTTTGCACGGATGTTAATTCTCCCAGGCTGCACCCAGCCAGAAAATGAATGAACATTGTTATGTTTCTGCTGATTTACGCTGGGAATTCTTGCTGCCAATGCTGCTGTCTTCATGATAACTGAAATAAGGAAGACTTGAAAGTAAGTGCTGGGTTCATTGGGTGCAGCTGTGGCACACCCACCTTCCAAGTGCATGAAGCCCGGGGAGCTGACTGAGTGAGGAATTAGACGGCAAGTGCATTCCTCTCTGCTGGAGACCGTAAACTTAAGACTGAAGGCCTTTACTCACCTTCGAAGACTGTCCAGCTGGTTAGATGCAGAGGATATGGGGAGAGTGACTGGAGACATTTGTCCATGTGGGAGAGCCAGGAGAGAAGCAGCACAATTCATAGACTGCGGGTGCAGCTAGGTGTATACTAGATCCTACTGTCGAGCTACCAAGGAGCCGGACCAGTTGTAATTCCAGACTTCGAAGGTGGCACAGAATGCGAGTTTCCAGCAGAATGGACGCATTACCTCCACCCTGATTGTTATCACTGCAATATGGTTGAAGGCAATGAGCACAAAAGGGACCAATGTATACACCATTCGTAGGGAACAGGCGCTGAATGATCACTGTATCACTGAAAGGATATCTTTTTTTTTACAAAGAAGGCAATTAGGTGAATGCCAGTGAAAATGCAATAGTCTACATGTTGTGATAGACAACACAAAATAGACAAGCATTGGCATAGCCATTACGTCTGGCCTTTAAAGGCTGCTACAGTGGCTATTTCTTTTTTATTTTTCTACTATAAAAATAAATAGAAAACACGCAGGCATCTAAACATGGTTGTTATATACTTACGCTAAACATCTTTAAATTTAAAAACATTCTCAGATGTGGCCCTTTCCCTAGTGGTATTTAAATGAATTAATTGATTAACTAAAATTATTATCTGTGCAGTAGACAAGAAAAAATAACCACCTAACCATTCACTCAAATTGCAGGCTTCTACGAAGTTACAATGCCACTTTAACACTTTACTAGCAGTTTTAAAAGCAGATGAAAAATAAATCATTAACCGTGCAACCCAAGTGCAGGGCAAAATAAATAGCTAGTATTTAAAGTTAACTAAAATCATTAAAATAAAATACTTTGATCCAGATGTTCCAGTGAAGAGAAAGACACGATATTACGATTTTCCATTTTTAACAACTGCACAGGCAGGGGCATAGCTTGGTCAGTAATATTAGGGGGTGTAAGCTTCAGATTTCCCAACAATGAAGCTGACATACAATGGTAAAATGCATTTTACTATAACCAGGGTGCAGGAGAGGGGCTTAAGGGGCATTGGAAAGGGAGTGGAATATGGACTGGTGAGGTTACTAATTGAAAGAATACACATTATTTTGTGAAATAACCAACTTTTTTGAAGTCTTTCCAATCAGAGAGAGGGAAAGAGTTGGTGCATGCGTTTATGTTTGTGTGCAAAAAGTGCTGGAGAAATCCGACAAACACTTAACCATGCGCCAAACTTTTGTTACTTACAGGGGTGGTTTACCATGGCCTACAAACTGTAAATATACGCAGCAACTTTCACACGTTATTACGAGGTACCACTACGTTCGTGGTTTAGTAGTATGGTTAATAACTAAAGGACGTTAGGATGTTATTGTGTTAAACACATGGCCTCACTGTCATTTTTCCACTCTATGAACCCGGGTGGGCGGTTTACATTGAATTAGTCTACAGTAGTGATTTGGAGTATTGGTGCGCATTACTTGGTCACTCCCACTGGTATTTTTTAATAATAATTGTATTCTTTACCTTCTTCTTCTTTGGCCACAATAAATAACCGGATGGTTTCTTGGCTATTTGTATCAGTCCTTACTGCTTTATGGGGACCAGTTATTGCTCCTATGGAACACCACATTTTGCATGAACCTAAGTGTGATTGTATGCATGGCAAATATACTACTAGGTTTTTCTGGCTTGGGAAATTTGTCCTAACTCGTAATGGCTCTTTATTCCATTATACCTAAGAAGTACTTCTCTTTTTGTGTTCAGCTCACACTAAGGGGCATCGTCTTTTCGTCATCCCACACTCTTTACTCCTTTTGGATATTTGCTCATCACTAAAGGAACTGACCCTTTGTGACTGTCTAAGTCAGTATTTTGGACCATAATTAATTTTAATTGTAACTTCTCGTATAATCTCACTCTATTCTAATTAAATACTCTGGCCCTCATTACAACATTGGCGGTAAATGCCGCTTACCGTCGTGAAGAAGACCGCCAACACACCGCTGCGGCCGCGGAAGTCCGCCACAGCTATTACAACCCACAGCTCAGAAACCGCCAAAATCTAGACACCCACACAAGTCCGCCACACCAAAGGTCAGTGATAAACTGGCGATAACAAAACCACCACCGTCACGCCAACAGGAACACGCACACACTATCACGGCCCGCGAATCCACGCAGCAATCTTTCAACCCCGGTATTCCATTGGCGGTACACACCGCCGTGCTCAAAATACACACACATTTACAAAACACTACCACATTGGACAAATCTAAATACACACACCTAATACACATACACATACCACTCCCACACACTCAATACAATATAAAACACCCACCCACATTACCCACAAACCCTTACTACCCAAACATTTGAAGAAGCCCAGAGAGACAGCAAAGCAAAGGCAACACCAGCATGCTGAGGCACACAACACCATCACACATCCACACACAAAACACCACACACCCCTAAACATCACCCCACACATCACAACACACACCACCCCACATATCACCCACACCACCCCATGTCACCGCAAAGACACCACAGGTTTTCTGAGGAGGGGCTCAGGGTCATGGTGGAGGAAATCATCCGGGTAGAGCCACAGCTATTCGGATCACAGGTGCAGCACACCTCCATAGCTCAGAAGATGGAGCTATGGTGCAGAATCGTGGACAGGGTCAACGCTGTGGGACAGCACCCAAGAACACGGGATGACATCAGGAAGAGGTGTCACGACCTACGGGGGAAGGTGCATTCGGTGGTCTTAAGACACCACATTGCAGTTAAGAGGACTGGCAGCGGACCTCCACCTCCTCCCCCACAACTAACAACATGGGAGGAGCAGGTCTTGGCTATACTGCATCTTGAGGGCCTCGCAGGAGTAGCTGGAGGAATGGACTCTGGTAACTAAAATCTTTAACTACTTCATCCCCCACCCTACCTGCATGCTATCACATACCCCCACCCTCACCCTCACCCCCATCACTCCAACTCCTCACATATTTCCCACTATCACAAACCACACATCCCAACACCAATCCCTGCATGCAACAACAAAGCATGGACACCCATCACCAATGCATGTCCACTACACATACCCACACAGACCCCTAAACAATTAGCACACAAGGTCCTACACAGGAATGGAAGCACTGGGGTACAGGGTCACCGACCCATTGCACACCATGGCACACACAGATGCAATAATCATGCCTTTACACCCCTGCAGGACCCCTACCCAACGTCACCGGACAGGAGGGTCCAGACATGTCCACTCCACCCACAGAAGAGGCCCACAGTGATGACAGCAGCTCTGTCCAACTGGATCTAGATGACCGGCCCGGCCCATCTGGAACTTCGTGACAGTCGTTCCCCTGACACAGTCACAGGCCACCACAGAGCCTTCCCCCTCAGGAAACACCAGCACAGCACCCACCCAGCAGGCCCATAACTCTGTCCCCAGGACACGTCAAGCAGCAGTGTGTCCACCACTACAGGGAACCCAGGCTAACCCACCACCCCAAGAACAGCAGGGACCTGGGGGCAGTGGTAGTGGGCACACGGTTCGGGGGACAGAGGCACAGGAAAACCAGGGAACTGGGAGGGCTGCTGTGCAACAGGGGGAGGACAGGCCCAGGGAGCCCACTCTCCATGAGGCCCTCTCCAACATCATGGGAGCCTACCATCATTCCCAGGAGACGATGGCAACAGTACTGGCCAAGTTTCAGGAGATGCAGTGGCTGCAGGAGGAACAGTATTTGGGGTTCAGGGAGGAACTCAAATCCATCAATACCACCCTGGGCACCATTGTAGGGGTGCTGAAGGACCTCATGAACACCAGGAGGGACACTGTGGCACAACAAGGGGCCTCTGACACTAGCCTGGATGATAAACTGCCCACCACCTCCGCCGGCGCTAGTGGACAGGAGGCACCGCCACAGGACCACGACACCAGCACCCCACTCCCTGCAGATTGAGAACCACCCCGCAAGCGGTCCCTGAGATCCAGGACAAAGACAGTGAACAATGCCAAGACCCCCGCCAAGAAATGAGACCACCCTGATTGTCATCCTTTGTCCTACTTTGTCACCCTGTCCATCCTTAAACTGCCCAGCTCCACTTCCTATGCCCCTTTGGACAATACACCTGTGAGACAAATAGACTGGACTCTGCCATGAACATTCCTCGACCAACACCCCTGACCATTTTACAACCCCCTCCACTAATTTGCACTTAAATAAACACCCTTGATTCACAAAACAATCTGGAGTCAGTCTGTGCTTTCATAAATGTGTATTTGCCATAACCAAGGAAAATACCAATGTCCATTGTATTGTCAACATACCTATGTCACACAGCTCTAGTCCACGAGGTAACATAGCAGAGGACACACAATGGGATCCACACCTGTGAAATCGAAAGGGAAAGTGACAAATCAGGGTCCATACACTGGATGAAAGTGACAGAAAGATGAGAGATCGAACAATTTTATCAGATGTACGAGGCAGTGAAGTCTTCTTACCTGTATCTCACTGGAAGTATTGATGGATCATGGTGTTTCTGTTGTCTCACTGGGGTCAGTAGCATGACAGGTTGGGGTAACCAGAGTCACCTGCAAATGTTGAGGGACAACTGTTAGACACACAATAACCCTTAGGGACAACCCCAGACAACTATTCACACTGTATAAGGTCCTTGTCCTCACCTAATAGCCACACACGGTGCCTCTGGAGTTGCCCCATCACATAAGGGATGCTGCTATTCCTCAGAATGTAAGCATCATGCACTGAGCCAGGAAACTTGGCGTTCACATGGGAGATGTATTGTCCGGCCAAACACACCATCTGCACATTCATTGAATGGTAACTCTTCTGGTTTCTGTACACCTGTTCACTCCTGCGGGGGGTACCAAGGCCACATGTGTCCCAGCAATGGCACCAATGATGTTGGGGATATGTCCCATGGCATAGGAGTCACCTTTCACTGTAGGCAAATCCTCCACCTGAGGGAAAACGATGTAGCTGCGCATGTGTTTCAGCAGGGCAGACAACACTCTGGACAACACGTTAGAGAACATTGGCTGGGACATGCCTGATGCAATGGCCACTGTTGTTTTAAAGGACCCACTTGCCAGGAAATGGAGTACTGACAGGACCTGCACTAGAGGGGAGATTCCTGTGGGATGGCGGATAGCTGACATCAGGTCTGGCTCCAACTGGGCACACAGTTCATGGATTGTGGCACGATCAAGTCTGTAGGTGACTATTACATGTCGCTCTTCGATTGTCGACAGGTCCACCAGCGGTCTGTACATCGGAGGATGCCGCCATCTCCTCACCTGCCCCAGCGGACGTGCCCTATGGAGGAGAACAGCGATCAGAGGGTCAGCCAACACTGAGGTACGAAATAAACAACTTTATTGCACACATTTGTCAATCCGCTATGTGCCTGTCTGTAGGTGACTATTACATGTCGCTCTTCGATTGTCGACAGGTCCACCAGCGGTCTGTACACCAGAGGATGCCGCCATCTCCTCACCTGCCCCAGCAGACGTGCCCTATGGAGGAGAACATCGATAAGAGTGTCAGCCAACAATGAGGTACGAAATAAACAGCTTTATTGCACACATTTGTCAATCCACTATGTGCCTGTTTTAGTGTGTATGCAAGGCCTAGATGTGTGTGACACATTTAAAATTAATGCCATGTGGCCCCCTGAAATGGCGGCTGCCTGACCTGTAATGTGGGACAAGGGGATATGAGGTAACTGCGCTGGCTTTGTACACAGTCGCGGTAGTCGGTCGAAGACCGCAGCGCAATCCTGCATTGGTTAACATTGGACCCTATGGGTCCTAGGAGGCAATGACAATGTACGCCGGCGGTGACGGTACGTACTGCCACGGACGTGACTGCCATTTTCTCTCTGTTCACTCACTTGATACCTGATCTTTGACAGGAGAGGACCTACACTGCAAGTGCTGCTGTGACGTCAGTCTGGAAGCGACAATGGCTCAAGTGTCTGGGGAAAGGGCACCTACCTTCACTTCGGAGGAGTTGGAGAAACGAGTGGATGGGGTCCTCCCCCAGTACACGCTACTCTACGGTCCTCCAGACAAACAGGTGAGTACACTGAGCATGCTGTATGGGCAATGCTTGTTTGGAGTGGTGTGGAAGTGAGATAGGGAGGGAATGAGGCGTGCATGAAACGATGGTGAGTTTATGTGCGTTAGGGCAAGGGTGGGAACATGGGCCAATGACTGTGACGGTCCGGACGGTTAAAGTTTTTCCTTTTCCCCTGTACTATTCATCTAGGTCAGCGCCCACCAGAAGGAGGATATTTGGCGTGCCATCGCCAAGGACGTCCGGTCCACCACAGACGGAGCACCCACTACCGGAAAAGATGGGAGGACATTCGCTGCTGGAGCAAGAAGATGGCGGAGGCCCAGCTGGGGATGGCCTCCCAACGTGGGAGGGGTGCCCATCGCACCATGACCCCCCTGATGTTCCGGATCCTGGTGGTGGCGTATCCGGAGTTGGATGGGCGCTTGAGGGCATCACAGCAGCCACAAGGGGGTGAATACACTCACATCCATCTGATTCATCACACATTGGAGGTGTCTGGGTGGGGGAGGTGGGATGTGGGTTCCCCTAGGCAGGGGCGAGTTTTGTAGGCAAGGTCCCTTCATGAGGCAGGCTACGTGGCACCCCACCCCACCAGTGTTAAGAGCCATCTACCCCTAGTCAGGCTCCTGTGACTTCCATATGTGCATAAATCGGGCATAGGCATTGTACCCCATGTCCTTGGGATTAATTAGGGAACTCTAAGTGCATGGCGTAGTGCAGAGGGCTGCTGTGTCTGTAGTGTCCGCCAGCGGTAGTGGTATTGCATTCACTGAATATGTCTTTCTACTTTCTCCCCCCCCCCCTTTTTGTGGTCTCCCTGTTCTTGTGTGCATTAGCATCATCAGGCGGAGGAGCTGTGCCACCAGAGCAGGAGAGAGCTGCATCCCACATGTCCCTGGAGGGTGAGACTAAGGACTCAGAATTCACCAGTGGGACGGAGGGCGAGGGGAGCTCCACAGCGGGGACAGGAGCTGAGACCAGCGACACCGACTCCTCCTCTGATGGGAGCTCCCTTGTGGTGATGGGCCCCTCTGTGCCCACCACATCTACAGGTACAGCAGCCACCCCACCTACCAGCACCGCCCTCCCAGCAGCCCCTCAGCGTGTGCCCTGTGGCCGCTCACCCAGGATGGTGGGCATCTCCTTTGCCCCAAGCACCTCAGCCCCCCCTGCTGCCCTCAGTGAGGAGGCCATTGAACTCCTGAGATCCCTCACTGTTGGGCCGTCTTCCATTCTGAATGCCATCCAGGGTGTTGAGAGGCAGTTGCAACAGACAAATGCATACCTGGAGGGCATTCATTCTGGTCAGGCAGCCCAACAGCAAGCTTTTCAGACTCTGGCCTCAGCACTGATGGCAGCCATTGTCCCTGTGTCCAGCCTCCCCCCTCCAACTTCCTCCACCCAGACCCAATCCCCAGTACCTCAGCCTATCCCAAGCACACCATCAGACCAACATGCACACACCTCAACACACAAGGGTAGCTCTGGCAAACATAAGCACCACACATCCCACAGGCACTCACACAAGCATCATACCCATGCACACACACCAACAGCCACTGCCTCCACTGTGTCCCCCTCCTCGTCTCCCTCCTCCCTCCCTGTCACATCTCCATTCACACCTGCATGCACTACATCTTCAGCCACTACCTCCATCACCAGCATGCCCATCACCACACACCGCTCACGTGCACTCACCACCCAAACTACCATTCACACATCCTCTGTGTCCTCTCCCAGTGTGTCTGCGAGCCCTCCTCCCAAAGTACACAAACGCAGTCACACACCCACCCAACAGCCATCCACCTCACGACAGCCTCCAGCCCATACACTTTCACCCACAGTCTGTAAACAAACACCTCCTACAGCCACTACCTCTTCCTCCAGTCCCAAACCCCCTCCATCTACCCGTCCCAGTGTGTCTAAAAAACGTTTCCTGTCAAACCTTGACCTCTTCCCTTCACCTCCCCCACCCCTTCCGTCCCCTAGGGCCCGCCTCTCCAGGTCCCAACCCAGCACCTCAGCCACCACATCACCGGGAACAGTGGTGCCAGCAATAACCGGCTTCTGGAGTGCACCTAGCAGCAGGGCAGCCTATGTCCCAAGGAGCCAGGCCAAGGACATTCCCCCACCTCCAAAACAAAAGAAGTTGCACACAGCCCGGAGGGAAAAGGCCAAAACACCTGCCACCAAGGGCTCAGCCAGGACAACAGTTGGGAGTGTCAAGACAGCTGCGCCACCATCCAAGGTGGGGAATGGGCAAAGAAAGAAAGGGAAGTCGCCACCAACCTGCACGGCGGACAAGACCGCCACTGGCACTGCCACATGAACAGCCGCCACGGGCACGGCCGCCCAGGACACTGCCGCCAGCAGCACGCTCAGTGAGTCCCCCACCAGCACCGCCGCCCAGGACACCGCTGCCAGCAGCACATTCAGTGAGTCCCCCACTAGCACCGCCGCCCAGGAAACTGCCGCCAGCAGCACGCTCAGTGAGCCCCCCACCAGCACCACCACCCATGACACCACTGCCAACAGCACGCTCAGTAAGCCCCCCACCAGCACCGCTGCCCAATGAGCGTCGCAAACACCGCCGCTACTGAGGCCACCGCCAGCACCGCCAGTGGCCACGCCACATCCTGTGCCAGTGGCACCACCGCAAACATGGCTGCCATCCCCAGTGGTCAGTCGTACGAGGCTGGTCAGTTCCAGGGGCCTGGACAGCTTCCATGTTGCCCCACCGTCAGTAGAGTGTCAGATCCACTACCTCAGTCCTTGGCAGGATGAAGCACTCTGGGCACAAAGCCTCCTCCAGAACCAGTGGAGAATGACATCCACTACCTCTGTCATTGGCTGGATGAAGCACTGTGGGCACCAGGCCCCCTCCAGAACCAGTGGAGAGATACATCCACTACCTCTGTCCTTGGCAGGATGAAGCACTCTGGGCACAAAGCCCCCTCTCGAACCAGTGGAGAATGACATCCACTATCTCTGTCCTTGGCAGGATGAAGCACTCTGGGCACCAGGCCCCCTCCAGAACCAGTGGAGAGACACATCCACTACCTCTGTCCTTGGCAGGATGAAGCACTCTGGGCACAAAGCCCCCTCCAGAACCAGTGGAGAAAGACATCCACTACCTCTGTCCTTAGCAGGATGAAGCACTCTGGGCACAAAGCCCCCTCCAGAACCAGTGGAGACTGTTATCCACTTGAGAGACGGTGGCTTTGCACTCCCCAGGATAAAGCAGTGGGCAAACCACCCACTGGAGAGACTTGAGAGACTGTGGCTTTGCACTCCCCAGGATGCAGCAGTGGGCAACCCACCCACTGGAGAGACTTGAGAAACTGTGGCTTTGCACTCCCCAGGGTGCAGCAGTGGGCAACCCACCCACTGGAGAGACTTGAGAGACTGTGGCTTTGCACTCCCCAGGATGAAGCAGTGGGCAAACCACCCACTGGAGAGACTTGAGAGACTGTGGCTTTGCACTCCCCAGGATGAAGCAGTGGGCAAACCACCCACTGCAGAGACTTGAGAGACTGTGGCTTTGCACTCCCCAGGATGAAGCAGTGGGCAAACCACCCACTGGAGAGACTTGAGAGACTGTGGCTTTGCACTCCCCAGGATGAGGCAGTGGGCAACCCACCCACTGGAGAGACTTGGGAGACTGTGGCTTTGCACTCCCCAGGATGAAGCAGTGGGCAACCCACCCACTGGAGAGACTTGAGAGACTGTGGCTTTGCACTCCCCAGGATGAAGCAGTGGGCAACCCACCCACTGGAGAGACTTGAGAGACTGTGGCTTTGCACTCTCCAGGATGTAGCTGTGGGCATCCCACCCACTGGACAGACCTGAGAGACTGTGGCTTTGCACTCCCCAGGATACATCAATGGGCATGGAGCCCCCTCGTGGAGCTGGCGTTGTGCACTCATCCGGCGGAGGTGCCCCCCTTCCTTTCCCCCTGAGGTGCCTGTTTTATTTCGATCGGATGCCCCTGCAGGGTTCTCTCCGTTTGGATCGGGTATTGAGTGTGGGCCTCGCCCATGCATTTTGGGCCCAGTGGTCCACGGGCTATGTAGGTGCAGTACATGGACTTGAATTCTAGTGGTACATATTTGTTAATAGTGTATATATATTTTTGATTAATGGATTTTTCCTGATTACAATCGTTCAACTCATTTCCTTTTGTCCTTGCGTTCTTCGAGGGGGATTGGGGGGGGGGAACTGTAATGTTTCAGCATGTATTAGTGTGTGTGTTGTGTGTGTGGGTGGGGGTAGGGGTGTTGTGTGTGTGTGTCACTCTCTTTTCCCTCCCCCCTCCCCTGTGTCGTAGGTGCAGTACTCACCGTGGTGGTCGCCGCCGTCAGTCGTGCTCCTGGTAGAGGAGCAGGAAGACAATCGCAGGTAGAATATGGAGTTCCGGCTCCATGGCGTCCTGGCTCCTCGTGGGTTGTGTAGATGTGAGAGTTTTCCCTTCCAAGTCCAGTTTCCGCTGTGTTTTTGTTCGCGTTGAATACGCCCCGGAAAAGGTGGTGGATTGGCCTCTCATAATGGTGTGGGCGGTACATTGTCCTCCGCCTGTCTGTTGGCGGTGACCGCCATGCTGTTTGTTAGTACCGCTGTAGCGGTCTGAGTGTTAAAGTGACTGTCTATGTTGGCGGTTTCCACCGCAGTGATAATTCCTTTTTTTTTACCGCCGGCCTGTTGCCGGTTTTACCGCCGCTTTACCACCGACCGCCAGGGTTGTAATGACGGCCTCTGTGTCTCCCCTCTTTATAGTGTGATATGAAATTTGTACTATATTTTGTCACGTCTACACTGTACGAATAAGGATTCTATTTACCTGTTCTCTAGGCAAATTCATTTCTCCATAACATGGCCTGGGGCTCATGCGGACTTCTCTACATATTCTTGATGGTCTCATTATGTCTCATCTAGCTGTATTAATTTCTTTTGGCACTTTTTCTTTTGAGTGTTCGTCTGGTATACCATTGCGTGTACCATAAATCAATCATTTCTATCACTCTACACCTAGTGTATTAACTCACTTTTTTATCTGGATTAGTCACTTGGAGGGTCTCCTGTGGCGCAATCTTCATTAATTTTACATCTGTTCTTGGATGTTTTTGTATGATAATATTTTGTTAACATGTATATATGTATAATCTTGTTTGCAGCCTTGAAAAAGTCACGTCTGGTGATGAAACACGTGTTGGCTGCTTTGTTCTATTATCATACAACATCTAAAAACACACAATTGTACTATCACAAAATAAAAACGTTTTGCTTCTTGGATATACAACACCTATGTATTTGCATCTATGTATTTATGTTTGATTCCTATGTAATCAAACTCATGCTATGAGTGCTGTGGTATTTGATGTCTTGTTTATTGAGTAGGTTTCTTGGGTAGTAAGGAACTCAATACCATTCTAGCACCTGCATAACAACTTTGTGAATTCTATACTTTGATCTACACTGAAGCCTGATGTGGGACGTGCGTTCTGTATACTACTACTACCATATATTGTTGTGACCTCACTATAGACGTCTGAAAGCAGCTGTGCCCAACTATTTATTACACAGTACATTTATTGGGGATGTGTATCACTCCATCCACACCCCTGAAGCTATGCCTCTGTGCACAGGATTTGTGAAGTCACTGGAAGTGAAGTGGGACATTGAGCAAAGTGGGCTGACCCACTGTCCCTTGCTGTATGCTGTAGGAGGTGGAAGCAAATTGTGAATGACAATGTAAGAGAGCAATAGATGAATCTTGTTGACTAAATGCCAGTCTATATGTATATTAATTATTACATTTTATGGAAAACAGTAAGCTGGCGAGACACTTAAAGCTGTCCCAAAGGCCAGATATAATGATTGTGGGCTAATCACAAATGAGATCTAGAGGAACCATGTTGACACATACTCACACATATGTTTATGAAGTGATTCCATGTTAATATCAGAGAGGAGCAAAGCCGACATGCCTAAAAGTGCTGTTTGCTGCATCATAGATCATATGTTACCATTACTTTTCACTGCGAAATATTTCTTCTAATGCGAAGATTCCTTGAATGTGATTTTAAATTACTACATAAATATAACCCTTGTATCCTAGTTTTGGTGAAATGTTTTTTTTTTTAAATTAACACACAGGAAAAAAAGTCATGGCACAAACCATACATGCAGATTCACAGATCATAATATGTTATTTACTTACATTTTTGACATTCTGATGAAAGGGTTTACAATAAAAAGTATCCCAAATCCATATGAGAACAAAAACACATATGACCATATTTAAGAGACCCTTGCACCGCTGTTGCATTATGTTTTCTGATGCAACAGCAGTGCAAACCACTAAATCACATTTATGAAGCCATGCAAAACCACTTTAAATATGGACAAATATGGACAAAGGCAAGGCAGCGCAAATCGCTGTGTTACCTTACTCTGTGGTAGGAAGGTGTTTCATGTATTTTGCAGTGGATGTTCCCACACGGCACCCATGAATTTTGATGCATTCCCAGATTTGCGAAATCTTGTAAACCTGGGGATGCACCAAAACCTTATGCCTGCCCCGGGGATGCACAACAAGGAAAACTATCAGTATTTCTCATTGTTTTTGACTCATTCTATGTGTACTGCATTCTGCAGCACATATAGAAGTTGGAAAAAATCTCCAAGGATTGTTTCTGTGCAGAAAGGTTCTCCTTCCTGCACAAAAACAATCCTGCATGCAAAGCAGGCACCTTGGCACCACTGTGCCAGGGTGCCTGCGTTGATGCCAAAATGGCACCAGTGCAGAGGGGAAAGGATGGGAATGTACCATATTGCTTAAATATAGCACATTCCTGCCCTTTGATGAAGGGCAGTACAGGAAGCTGACTTGCTGTGCTGGCCTGTGCCAAAATCTTATAAATATGCCCCGTAATTTTTTAATTCCACCTCAGGAATCCTGAGGGTGAATTCCATAAAACTGCCGTAATGTTGCCCCAAGTCGGAGTAGTTATGCATCATGGTTGTTCCTTAAAACAAATCTGTTTAGCTTGAGATTTAATAGTGTGATGCATTCGATACATTTAGTAATTTTCATAGTGATACAAAAGGGTGCGGCTCAATTGCTATGACAGACTGGAAGCTTTTTTAGAGACTTCGATGATGCACTTATACATCAAAATGTCTCTAATGAACATAACATACAGGGGACCCATAGTAAACGAAAGGAAACGAAGCACTGCATATTGGGGGCTTACACCTGTAAAAATGAAGGCACTCTTTTAAAGTATTGTTAAACTAAAGCTGCTAAAACATGCCTACTGGAGGCATATATTTAAGAATGTCTTTAATTACTGCAGATGCCACCTTTTGGTATTTAAATTGAAATTTAAGTGCAACTTAAGCGATGACACTGGGACCTATCACTTGCATAAAGATGGTCAGGAGAACTGTAGGATGTACCTAACATAAAGTGGCAGCTGGCATTTACAAGGCGGGGCGGACGAACGGGTGGATGCAGGCACACAAATAAAAAAAAAATATAAAAAAAAAACACTTACCGAATCACGTCTTCCTCTCCCGCTGGATGTCTTCTGCCGAAACTGAAGTGCAGTATGCGAGCCAAAGCAAACTCCCTTGACCAATCCTGGCATTGCTCACATGCTGTAAATCAGCATGTGAGCAGCACCATGATTGGAGGGAGCGGCCTCTCTTGCCTCTCCACAGCACACTGGAAGCCTGCACCTGCTCTCAATGACAGCTGTGGTGAGAGGTTTAAAGTGTGCATGTCAAGCTGGCCTTTGCAAGATGGCAGGCCAAAGAGACATGCACACTTAAACAGTGCACATGGAGCTCTCTGCCCACCACTCCTCCCTGCTGCCACTCAACAGGCTCCACCCCGTCCTGACAATCAGTTCAGGACGGGATGATGAAAAATAAAAGCGTAATAAATTATCCTTTTATTTTTCATCTCTGGGGATTTTGGGGAGCATTTCATTGGGGCGACGCTCCTCCGCTCCAGTGGAGGAGCTGAGACTACCAACTTATATCAAAACGTTTTTTACCCTTCACAAAAAGAAAGGCACTTACTCGGTATTTTTAGTACTGAGATGTTGGCACTCAGAAATTTGCAAAAAAGTGTGTCCTACTTTCTTGTCTGCATGTAAACAAAGGCTATGTTTCAGCCATGCACTGTTAGTACTACTATGACAAATAGCTGAAAGTAAAAAAAAAGATGTATGCGAGCATTCTCACAGTACACAGTGGCAGTGTTCTTTCTTTCAAAACTTGTGTGTTTGCCAGTAAATAATGACTTGATCCTCCTTTATTATTCTCTTCCAGGCAGAAATTAGAAAAGGCGACCTTCCTTGGTAACTAGTTGGGAATCTGCAGTGAGGTGGGGTTGCTTAATGCTGTGTCAAGCCTATTCTGATAACACTTCAAAGAGGCTTGGGGCGGATCACCAAACATTGTTTGTTAAACAGTACAGAACAAACACACCCGCGTGTAGCAGGGCAGTGAGCATTTCCAGATTTCTAGTACAAGTACATAATAAATAATGAAAAATGACACCAACAGATAATTATAATGATTTGCACACTTCAGTAATAAGCATGCTTCAATGTTTCTCAGTACATTCTTTCTATTTATAATTATTTTTCTGCTGCGGAGCTGTAGCCTATGACCAGACACTAAAGGGTGGGGCTCCGCCAATGGCAGAAAATGTTCTTTTTGCCACCAAGAACCCCATCCTTGCCATGGGCTGCTGACATTATACCATATATATAATAACAAGCAGAATTAGTGGATGTTGGAGGCTGGTTATTAGTGGAGGTAAGTATACACCTACCACTAGCAATAATGCCCCTGTGACAACGTTAGGTCCATTCAAGGTCTCAAAACATTAGCCCCTTGCTTAACCCATGGTAGCTTGGCAACGAGTAGACAGGCTTAACTTAGGAGACAGGTCCATAAAGCATTTAAATATATCACTACACAGATAAGTAAGACACAACACACTATAAAAATCCCACACAAATGTATAAAAATAGTAAATATGTTTACCTTTAAAATGACACCAAAATGACAAAATTCCAATGTAGAAAACCAGACTTCTAAATTGTTAAAGATTAAATTAAACAATGTGCTTTCTAGTGCTTAGAAATTAATAGCGTCAACCAGGGACATCTGGTCTCACTTGACCAAAGTCAAAGTTTGAGGCTTACCATGATGGAGCCCTGTTCGGATACCCTGAGTGGAAGGCCTCAGTTAAAATTTTATCTTGAGCATTAAGAAACGTTTGTGGAGCTGTTGGAAGGTGAGTCATTAGTTGTATAGCCTGCACAAGTAATGGGTCTGCACTTGTCCACCACAGGGAAATAAATACCCCATTGTAGCGCTTTACTCTCATAGGGTAGCTCTGCAGGGCAGTCCACCTAATACTGGCAATAAAGCACATCTACTTTGATCACTGGTGGCTGTCAGTCTCCATTACTCAAGCATGAACAAGAAATGTGTAGATATGTTGGAATGATTTTGGCTGTTACGATTATTTTCAGATTACTCTCAGATTACTCTTGATAAACATTGTGTAATATCATCCTTCACCCCCAGAGGATGCCTGGTCAAATGACCATTCACTAGTCATACCCGTGGTCTGAACACAGTGACCACATATTTTTTAAAAACATTTAGCGTACCATGCTACCAAAATTATAATAATGCAGTTTTTATCACAATCCAGGCCACAAGTACTGCAGCCATGATCTTTTTCCCTAGAGGGCATAGTTCAATTCTTCTGAAACAAATGTTCCTGCTGGAACTTAGTTCAACACACAAAGGAACCCTTGGGGGGTTATCAGACTCCAGTCCCACCAAACCTAGGGTGGGGGAATTTGGACATTGTTTGGGGGGACACTGTGTTCCTCCTGCAGCTCCCCCCACATTTATACTCATTTTGGGTCAGGGGGAAGGGTGTTCCTACTCTCCTGGGGCCACCACAGTTGGCTATGAGCAAAAAGATGTGTACCGGCCGCGCATGGCATTATGTGGCGCTTGCTTGGGAGTGTGAATTCTTATTGAGCGGCTCTCCTACTGAGCTGGTGAGATTTGCAATGTTGCTGGGATTCAGTTCACTTCCTGGGTGTATCCGGTCCCACCCAGACACCCCCCAACACAAGGTGAGTCCTTCAGTGGGGAGCAGAGAAAGGAGCCCACCACCAGCTGCTCCCACAGGCTCCCCGCATTGCCAGCACCTCAACGTGCTGGTGTGGGAGCGGCTCTCCATTGTGAGTCTGCCCACTCCTGTCTGGGCGGATTGCATGGGGGTGAGCTGCGGCACTCCCCTCTCCTTCTTCATGCCATCAGCGGTCCTGGGATAGGGTCCTGGGACCCCCTCCTTTTTCACAGGGAGTGTGACTGGTCCCACCCACCGCCGGCGTCCAGCTTCACAGGGAGCGTGACTGTGCTTCCCATCTTTGCTTCTTTATGGGGCCCACGGGACAGGGTCTGGGGCCTCTCTGGAGAGCTTCAAGGGGTGTGCAGAGGGATTTCCCATCTTGTTTTCTTGGTGCCAGGACTGAGGAATGGGGTCCTGGGCCCCTCACTGTTCAGGGAGCGTGACAGCACTCCCTCCAGCCGGCATCTTCTTGCTGGGGTGAGCGAAGACACTTCACGGCTTCCTTCTTCAGAGGTGCAGCCTCCGGGCCTTGGCCAACCGCAGAGGCACATTCTTAGTTGGCAGCGAAGCCCCACATGCTTCGTTGTCAGCCAGGAAATGGTCAAAGGTTGTCGGACTTCACATCATGATTTTTCATTTCCTGCTGGGCTATATCTCGTGCTCTTCAGCTCATTTAGCTCCTGGTGATGAGATCTTGTCACCAGAAGCACTCTCTTTAGGCCTCCTGACTGGAAGGTTCCCAACTTGGTAGGGCACCAGTCCCACTGACTCCCTGCACCAGCCTTTCATCTGAATGCCTTCTTTTGTTCTGGGCAGCACACCCTCCTTGCGCCAGCCCAGTCTTTCACCCAACTGGTCCTCAGGGAGTGTATGGGAGCCAACTGACCTGGCCCTTGCATGCATGTTACTGGGTCTGAACTCATTCAGGGACATAGTCCTTGTCCCAATGGGCAGTCAGGGGGTTCTTCTTTCTAGTTGTCCATAACGCCTGTCTTCAGTGCCAGTGTCCTGCGGGGAAGCACAGCCTTGTGAAAGACCTTTCAAGTGGGGGCAGAGGTGTCCAGCAGGCCTGCACCTCTGGCCTATCCAGATGTGCCACGTCACTTCCTTGACCCTGTCCCCTCCTTCCTGCACAGTCTTCAGGGATAGTTCAAAATGGCGTTGTCCTGGAATAAGTTGCCACGTGTACTCTGAAAGCCTCAGCACCTCCTCCCTGACATTCCTTCCAGGGCCTCTCGGGCCCGTTCCTGGCACAAAATTGATGATTGATGCAAGGCCCTGCTCGGGCAGCTGGACAGAGCAGTAATTGGCCCTAATCTTGAGATGAGTCAGAGAAAGATGACATTCCTGGATGACACATAAGTTGTACAAAGATGCTTTTGTAACCTACAGAATCATTCTTTTCATACAAGTTACAGTGTACATTAGTGGAACTCTGGAGTCTGTGGACCCTAGGGAACGGAATTTGTGCCCTAGGCCAGCCTTTCACATTGACCCTTAATGGAGTGTCACTACAATGAAAATGCAGTAGGCACACTGACTATCTATTCCTCACATGAGTACACCCACTCCAGGTCACCACCCACTATGCCTTGGCCTTCAATGCCAGGCCACTTGGGCACAGTTCTTGGGTTGCGCATGACAGGAGTCATCCCTGCACAGCCCTCACATCAGTGCACCCATGTGTGCACACGTGTTCATGTGTAACCATCCTTATTCCTTCTGCCCTTGCAACATCGCAGCAGCCTCATCTTAGCAAGGTAGCACATAGGAAGTCCATTTTACCATAAGTTTTCTATGGATGAGTCCCAGGCTATGAGGCTCCCTTACAGTAAAAGGTCAAAACCAGGTGATCCAAAAGCAAAAAATCAGGGTGGACCAGATAGTCAGAACCACCTTCACAGAGGACCTTTTCTCTTTCAACGTTGTGAGGTCCTGCTCAGCAAGCCGATTTTGATGCAACATTGTTAGACTGCTTTTCACCCGGCCCAGTCAAATCCTGGAAGTCTGGAGCTCCAGGGCTTCCAGCGGGATGAACCTGAAATCCTGGTCAGGTTGTGGCTGAAGGTAGTTGGCTTGACTCACGACAGTGAGTCAGTCCACTTATTGAGCTTTTTCCAAAAGTCGCTCCAAAATTCTGGAACTTCATGCTGAAGTTCCTCTTGAAGGTTCAGAGTGTCCAAAACACAAATCCAAGGGTCTGGAAATTCTGAGATGGTCCTTGGAAGTTCAGGACTACAGTTCCCACAATGCACCTGGCCAAATCTTTAAAAGTCCAAGGGACACACTCCAGGCAGGAGACTTTTGTGATAGTTGGTGCAAGTAAGCTCTGTAAACCTGTTGCCTCAGGGAGTCCACTCCTGAGTCCTTTTTGAAGCAAGGCAAAGTCCTTTACACTGTTGTTCCAGTGAGCAACAGGTGCAGTCTTTTTTAGTACAGTCCATTGGATTTCAGACCAGGGTTCCAGCAGGGCAGTCCTTCTTCTTCGTGTGGTTTCAGGCCGCAGATCTGAGTTGCAATGCAGCTCAGCCACCTTTATTCAACCATCTAGGGGAACATGCAGTTTCCTCCAAAGTGTGGCATTTTCGTGTCCCATAATACACTGCATTGTAAAATCCAAGATGGATGATTTTCCTCCAGAGGAGCAATCCCTAGTTAAACAAACCTACCGGTGTGACTCATTTCCATTAACACTCCCCTTCTAGATATCTGCAAATTCCTTTCCTTGGCCTACTATCTATCTTTGGTGTTCAGGGGCAGAGGGCAGTCCTGGCTGGTATTCCTTTCTGTCCTGCTTCCTGTGAAGCCCAATTTTATTTACTCAGCCGCCTTCCTGGAATCTGCAGTTGCAGACCTCCCCATCAGATAACCTCTGCACTGGCCACTTATCACCTCATCAAATCAGCCTGGCTAATCCTGGTAAGGTTTGACCAATCAGGAGAGGCCACTAGCTGGCAGAAATTTGGATTAAAGAAAAAAAGTCTTATAGCTTATGTTCTGTATTAGTTATGATAAATTCAACAGTGACACATTATTGGACTTATCATTACCAACTTTTTGAGTCCTTTCATGACACATTTAGCTCCTTCCTAGCATACGTAGGCTTATAGAAAATATTCCCATGTTAGCTTATGGAACTAACTATCTACAATGAGGAACAATGTGCAGTTTTCCCCTCACAAGGGCATATAAAATATCTTTTATAATGTCCCTGCTTATAGTTACATGGCATCCCATCCCTGGGGCATCTAGGGGAGACCTTAGGAATGATGTATAAGTACAAATTAGGTAGATTTTCATTTTGAAAATACTTTTAATTCAAAGGCAAATTTGCACATGTTTTACTTTTTAAAGACTCTCTGCAAGGAGGGCAGTCTTTAACAATATCAACAGGTAACACAGGAGTGACACTACAGTGCAGGAAATCTACTGGACCTCTACATTTATTTGACTATTATATATTAGGAACTCATAGGTAGTTTAATCCCCCTTGCCCTATTTTCTACTAGGGACTTATAGGGTCTGTCATTGCCAGTTGGAATTATAACATTGTGCCACTGGACCATATATCTTTTATTCAGAGCACTGGTCCTGGGCCTGTTATGCAGAGACTATGGCACAGTCAGGGACAGTTACCAATAGTATCAGTCAGAAACATTGGGGTGAACATGCTAAAAGGGTAACTTTCCCACAGTATTTGCCAATTGTAATTGTGCCACTTTACCATATACCTTTTATTCAGAGCTCTGGCCCTGGGCCTGTTTAACAGATCCCAGGGCAGAGTCAGGGTCAGTTAATGCCAGCATCAGTCAAAAAGCATGGGGGTGAACATGCTCAAAGGATGACTTTCTCACAGCAGACATTCTCAAATCATGTGATAAACACTTCCCTAGATGTGTCACATCTCACTCAGACAGGATGATTCTCCTACCCATCTGCCAAAGTCTCGTTATATTCCTGTGAAAATAGCAAAACTGTACGAGTCACAGGTTGAGGGAATAGTTAGAAATTGAACAGTCATTTTAGCCTTCTGCCACTTAATGGCATCTAATTCCCCAACATCACTTTCTTTGACAGACCTGACCCTCCCCAATTATCAGTTTATCTTCCAGTGGGTTACATTCTAGTAGTGTCCCCAGAACCACTCCGATGATATCATGAGAATGACATAACCGGAGATAACAGAAAAATTGGGACTTATTTGAAGTTAAACCCCCCAACCATTGATCAAAGGAGAGTATGTGATTCTGCTTCCAGACATCCCCCAGCAGGGAGATCCAGTCAGTCTAATAGTCAGTCAAATATCTTTATTTGCTAGGTTTATGTTGCATAAAAGCACGAAAAATAGATAAAATATAAATAACGAACAAGCATAATAAATTACAACCCATCCAAGAAAAAATAATGTTACAGCTGTACATAATACACAGAGCAAAATGGCCCCATGTTATTGCACACTTCCTTAATTTTACCATCTGCCAAATAAAAGAGGCCACAAAAAAGCAAATCAAAGGGCTGTTAAACTGTTGCAAAAACAACTGAGCAGGTCTACACTGACTGAATTTAAATTTTTTGAAAAGTGGCAGTAAAAACTTCATTCTAGGCACCTGATAAAAAAAGCACAAGAACATAATATGTAAGGTTGACTGAACAGACTTGCCATCAGACGGCAGGGGCTGAAATCTAATAAACTACAACTATCAGCTGGGAATCCCACCAAAAGGGGAACAGGACGGAAACAAAATCTGGTAAGAACAAAACACTATTGTCTATTAGGGTTAAAAGATAAGTGATATTGAAGGACCTTATGGATATATAACAGGTTGTATGTGTTCACCAATGATTTGTGATTATCCTCAGACATTCTCTTCATCGATACCTTATTGAAGAATAATTGCTTTAATCTAGCCTTTTCATAAAAGAGGCAGGAATCTGGGGTACCAAATAGATCTCAGTGCTTTATCACCTCACAAACTGACTTCACATAATCAAACAATGGTAAATCAAGGGCTGCGTGGTGTCGGAGACAGTCTACCCAGATAGAACGTCATAGTAAAAGGGGAAATCATTTAATCCTGTCCTCAATATACGAGGTGCTCTATTCAGCATGGCAAATAGCATTGGTGCAACATTAAGGGACCGCCAACAGATTTTAAAAAATATATTTCCTACCCTTTGAATCCCTTGAGCATCTACTATACCCAAAATTCCTGCCCTTATGTAGCAATCGCCAAAATCCATGCAAACCGATGACTGATTTTTTAAATAATAACATAGATTGCCACTTATATTTGTCATTAATAGGATACCTGTAGGAAGTTGGCTCTGTATGTACTATTTCAAAGTAAGAAATAGCATGCACAGAGTCCAAGGGTTCCCCTTAGAGGTAAGATAGTGGCAAAAAGAGATAATTCTAATGCTCTAATTTGTGGTAGTGTGGTCGAGCAGTAGGCTTATCAGAGGGTAGTGTTAAGCATTTGTTGTACACACAGAGGCAATAAATGAGGAACACACACTCAAAGACAATTCCAGGCCAATAGGTTTTTATATAGAAAAATATCTTTTCTTAGTTTATTTTAAGAACCACAGGTTCAATATTTACAAACAATACTTTAAATGAAAGGTATTTCACTCAGGTATTCTAGGAACTTTGAATAATCACAATAGCATGTACAGTTTTGGCAAAAATGGCAATAAGCTATTTTAAAAGTGGACTCAGTGATCAAATCAACAGTTCCTGGGGGAGGTAATTAAATGTTAAGTTCACAGGTAAGTAAAACACTTACAGGGTTCAAAGTTGGGTCCAAGGTAGCCCACCGTTGGGGGTTCAAGGCAACCCCAAAGTTACCACACCAGTTGTCCAGGGCCGGTCAGGTGCAGAGGTCAAAGTGGTGCCCAAAACACAAAGGCTTCAATGGAAATAGGGGTGCCCCGGTTCCAGTCTGCCAGCAGGTAAGTACCTGCGTCTTCGGAGGGCAGACCTGGGGGTTTTTGTAGGGCACTGGGGGGACACAAGCAGGCACAGAAAGTACACCCTCAGCGGCACAGGGGCGGCCGGGTGCAGAGTGCAAACAGACGTCAGGTTTTGTGTCGGAATCAATGGGGAGACCCAGGGGTCTCTTCAACGATGCAGGCAGGCACAGGGGGGGGGCTCCTCGGGGTAGCCACCACCTGGGCTAGGCAGAGGGTCACCTGGGGGTCGCTCCTGCAATGGAGTTCAGTTCCTTCAGGTCCTGGGGGCTGCAGGTGCAGTGTGGTTTCCAGGCATCGGGTTCCTTGAAGCAGGCAGTCGCAGTCAGGGGGAGCCTCAAGATTTCCTCTGCAGGTGTCGCTGTGGGGGCTCAGGGGGGTCAACTCTGGCTACTCACGGGCTCGCAGTTGCTGGGGAGTCCTCCCTGTAGTCTTAGTTTTCCGCAGGTAGAGCCGGGGGCGTCGGGTACAGAGTGGAAAGTCTCACGCTTCCGGTGGGAAACGTGTGGTCTTTAAAAGTTGCTTCTGTGTTGCAAAGAGTTGCAGTTTCTTGAACAGGGCTGCTGTTCTCTGGAGATTCTTGGTCCTTTAGATGTAAGGTAGTCCTCTGAGGCTTCAGAGGTCGCTGGACCCTGGGGGACGCGTCGCTGTTGCAGTTTTTCTTGAAGTGGGGAGACAGGCTGGTAGGGCTGGGGCCAAAGCAGTTGGTGTCTTGTCTTCTCTGCAGGGCTTCAGGTCAGCAGTCCTTCTTCATCTTCAGGTTGCAGGAATCTAGTTTCCTAGGTTCTGGGGAGCCCCTAAATACTGAATTTAGGGGTGTGTTTAGGTCTGGGAGGGCAGTAGCCAATGGCTACTGTCCTTGAGGGTGGCTACACCCTCTTTGTGCCTCCTCCCTGAGGGGAGGGGGGCACATCCCTATTCCTATTAGGGGAATCCTCTAAAATCAAGATGGAGGATCTATAAAGGCAGGGGTCACCTCAGCTCAGGACACCTTAGGGGCTGTCCTGACTGGTGGGTGACTCCTCCTTGTTTTTCTCATTATCTCCCCTGGACTTGCCGCCAAAGTGGGGGCTGTGTCCATGGGGCGGGCATCTCCACTAGCTGGAGTGCCCTGGGGCATTGTAACACGAAGCCTGAGCCTTTGAGGCTCACGGCTAGGTGTTACAGTTCCTGCAAGGGGGGGGGGGGTGAAGCACCTCCACCCAGAGCAGGCTTTTGTTTCTTTCCTCAGAGAGATACAAAGGCCCACACCACATGGGGTCAGAAACTCGTCTCTCAGCAGCAGGCTGGCACAGACCAGTCAGTCCTGCACTGAACAATTGGGTAAAATACAGGGGGCATCTCTAAGATGCCCTCTGTGTGCATTTTTTAATAAATCCAACACTGGCATCAGTGTGGGTTTATTATTCTGAGAGGTTTGATACCAAACTTCCTAGTATTCAGTGTAGCCATTATGGAACTGTGGAGTTCGTTTTTGACAAACTCCCAGACCATATTCTTAATATGGCCGCAATTGTACTTACAATGTCTAAGAATAGACTTAGACACTGTAGGGGCATATTGCTCATGCAGCTATGCCCTCACCTGTGGTATAGTGCACCCTGCCTTAGGGCTGTAAGGCCTGCTAGAGGGGTGATTTACCTATGCCACAGGCAGTATTTTGTGTGCATGGCATCCTGAGGGGGATGCCATGTCGACTTTGCCTTTTTCTCCCCACCAACACACATAATCTGTAATGGCAGTGTGCATGTGTTAGGTGAGGGGTCCCTTAGGGTGGCACAACATATGCTGCAGCCCTTAGGGACCTTCCCTGGCCACAGGGCCCTTGCACCACTGGTACCTTTTCCAAGGGACTTATCTGTGTGCCAGGGGTGTGCCAATTGTGGAAACAAGGGTACATTTTAGGTGAAAGAACACTGGTGCTGGGGCCTGGTTAGCAGGGTCCCAGCACACTTCTCACTCAAGTCAGCATCAGTATCAGGCAAACAGTGGGGGGGTAACTGCAACAGGGAGCCATTTCCTTGCAATACCTTAATAAGAAAAAGAGGCAGTCTCAGAAACCTAGGTATTGGTATTGAAATGAGAGGGCCTTTTCGTCCGTCAGCCCTACCTATAGTAAATTATTTGCTCTCATTAACATTTAAATCTAAATCACGCATAAAAACTATAAAATCTAGAAACCCTCTTCCCGTTCTAACCCTAGAACCGCATGGGCTGGGTATTGTAAGATGAGGAGAGGTCAGGTCTCAATATAAGGTATGTCGTTTCAGTCAACCTTAAAATGTTTTAACCTCTGTTGATGCAAAAGGAAAATAAAAAAAAGGCCTAGGACGCATTCTTGTCTTACTCACCTCATTATGCTAAAATGGTTAGTGCATTCATCATCCTTGAGATAGAGAACACACACATTGACATCCTTATAAATTGTCTGATAAAAGAATTAATGCCCTCTGTCATTCCTAACTCATTCATGATGGACCATATTTTAGAGTGTGACACACTGTTGAATGCTGCTGTGAGGTCCATAAAGGATAGATGATTAGTGCCAGTATATTTGCCTATAACTAAACTCTAATTCAGGCACTGATCTACAGTACCAAGTCCTTTCCTAAACTATATTCAGTATCAGTTAAAATATCATTCACAGTTGCCCAATCCTACAGCCTATACAACAGGGTTGACCTTAAGTGTAGAATCTTAGAGTGATATTGGTCTGTAATTCTTAGGCTGGGCTGTCTCCCTATTTGTAAATGGGTATTATAACTGAACTATTCCATCTCAGGGGATCATCTACCATAGCAACAGCATTAAATATATTAGTGAGCAATGGGGTCCACATATCGTGGCAGTCTGAATATACATCTAAGGAACCGCTTTTGGGAAAGGAACCTTGCCCTTCCTACTTTCATTCAATGCCCTGTGAACCTCTGCATAATCAAAAAACAAAGGCATGGTCATCTTTGGGGACTCCTTTTACCCTTCATTGACTTGCTCCATCGAAGATATGGGAAATTCAAATACGTTTGTATGAGCAAAAATCAGATAGCTTGACCACCCGTCCCCGCCATGTGCCAGTCCACAAGGGGTTCTAGTAGAGTGTATTCAACCATTCAATATGTGCAGGTGCAGTGCACCAGCACAACAGAAAACATTTCATGATCTGTGGGAGAGCACATGGGAGTCTAACTCTGTATAGTAGACACAGATCCTCTAGTAGGGTAGCCATCTCTAGGTACCATGTGGGGTAATGTCTGTCACTGAAAAGCCAATTGGCAATTGGAACTATCTTTAGGGCCCAATAGTATAATTTGACATTGGGGCCCCCTGGCCTACCAGCGTAGAGTGTGAGTACACATCTAGGGGCAGATTTAAGGAAGGTGGTAATGCACCCAGTACAGTGCCACTTTCCTTGTGCCCCCTAGTGCCCCCTACTGCTCTGAGCAGGCATCAAAATTGCCAAACAAAATGATGCAAAGACATCTCTCAGATCTCTTTGCACCATTTTTTTGCCCCTCACTAACAAGGGAACACCCCCTTTACATAAATTATGCATGACACATGAATAATGTAGCACAAAGGGTTACAAAGTGGCGCAATGCAAGTAGTGTGCCACTTCGTGAATTTCTCGTGGGGAAAAGACCACAGTAGTGTAGAAAAATGACGCTAAGGCGGAGCTAAAGTGGCACTAGACCCTCATCAATCTGGGACCTAGGGTGGGACACCCGGGGAAGTCTAACTGCCCAGACGAACCTTGGGACCATTGACACAGCACCTTGGAAGAAGGCAGCTGAGGGGATGTATGGGTATTTTGCAGGATATAAATGAAGTGGGGGAGGTGGAGGATTTTATACAAAGCCACTCTCCCTATCAAATTGTGCCTTCACCCCTCTTGTTTTTTAAATTTGTTTTTATTGCCATTAGGACTCTGTGAACTTTACCATTGGTAACCATGCTAAAGAGCTTGTCCTCTCTCTCTAAAACATGGCAAAATTTAACTACACATGATTGGTGCATTTATTTACTTAACCCATTGTGTTCGTCAGATGACCAGAAGCCGCCCCATGCCAAAGTGCTCATGTGCGTTGGTCGGCTCCCGGGAAGTCACGTACATGTCACAGGAAATCTCTCTGGTGCAGGCAGAGCTTCCCCAGCAACCAAGACAAAAAATATCCCCAACCTAAATGACGATGAGCATGCTGTGCCCACCAACATCACTAAAGGGGAAAATGAAAGTAAAATGAGCCAATCGGCTTATTTGCTTTCATTTTCTTCGATGCTCAGGCAATATCTCAGGCTCCAAGCACCGATTTCAACAGGAGAGGTACCATTGAAAAGGGGAGAATCTCTCCTCTCAAAAGGTGCCTGGTGGATCTCTGCTGGGAGATTGCCTCAGGAGGGCAATCCCCACGGAGGAATCCACTCCACTAGGCCACAACGGAGGGGGAAGCGACCCCCTGGGTTTTTGCTCCCCTTCAATTTTTTTTAAATGATACAGTCTTCCCACTAGCCACCAAGGACTTCAATTTGTATTTAGGAAAGGGTGGGGGCTGCCCAGGAAGCCCACTCACCCCAAAAAAGAAGAAAAGTATTTTGCTCCAAGAGGGCAGATGAGGGTTATTACCCCCAATGTATCCCCCTGGGGGGAAGAAAGCCCATTAGACACCAGGGATTTTTCACATATATAAATGCCCAGAATAGGCAAGGTATTGCCCCCAACCCCATGGTAGGCACAGTCTTCTCCCCCAAGGAAGCAGATAGGAGTTATTACCCCCAATAAGCCCTCAGTGGGGCAGAAAGCCCACTATGCACCACAGATAACTTTTTTTAGAAAGATCTAGGGGTGAGGGCTGCCCAGAACCGGCACGGCAATGCCCCCCCCCACCTCTAAAAAATAGTCTCAGTCTTTCTGCCCCACCTGGGGCAGATTGGAGGTTATTACCCCCAATTTGTCCCCCATGGGGGGGCAGAAAACTCACTAGACACCAGGGATTCTTTTTATAAAAAAAGGTGTAGGGGCAGCCCACCATGGTCATGGCTATGCCCTCAGCCCACATAAATGGGCACCAAAGTCTTTTTGTCCCCCTGGGTGTCAGATACTTTAATTATCCCTGATCTCCTCCCCAGGTGGGTAGAAAGCCCACAAGATGCCTGGAAATATTTTTATTTTAAAAGAGGGGTTGGGCTGCCCACCATGGGCATTGCCATTCCCCCACCCCAAATAAATGGGGACACAGTCTTTCTGCTATCCTGGGGGCAGATAGAGGTAATTAACTCGATCAGTACCTCAGGACGGGGCCAGACAGCCCACTAGACAACAGGGAATAAAAAAATAGAGGGGTGGGCATGGTTATGCCCCCAACAAATTGAAGGAGCAACAGTGTTTCTGCCCCCTTCCCCCGGGGACCAAAGCATCTCCTCCCAATGGCAAGCAATAGGACATTTGACTCTTTTGGTGTCGATTTTATATATGGGCCAGGAGAGCTTGGCTAACTCCCAATATCGTCCCACTTGCAATGGTGAGTAGCTGCACTTTTAGGACTTGGGTACGTTGCCACCGGGAAAAACCTGTCAGACTCAGACACTTCTGAAATGCAAACATCTGGGGGAGTTCAGGGTGGTATGCTTCACACGTACCCCACACCATTTTCTTACCCACAATGCCCTGTAAAACTCCAACTTTCCCTGAAAATACTCATTTTTCCTACATTTCTGTGATAGAAACTTCTTGAATCCACACAATTCCTACCACCCAGCATTGACTCCATCTGTACTGATAAAAACTCTGCCCTGCTACACTTGTGTGGATGCCCAAAGCAAAGTCAGCCTAAAAACACATGAAAAAACCTGCCCTTTTGGACCCTCTTTGGTTCCTCCTCCATTTCTACACATTTTTGTCCCTCCCCTGCTGCAGGCACTTAGCCCAAGGTATCAATTTTATCGGAAGACTGAGGGGAATACTGGGTGGTAGGAAACTTGTGAATCTCCTCCGATTCCACATCTTTCCATCACAGAAATGTGAGGAAAAAGTATTTTTTGGACAAATTGTGAGGTTTGCAAGGGATTCTGGGTAACACAACCGGGTGAGAGCCATCCAAGTCATCCCATCTTGGATTTCCCTGGGTGTCTAGTTTTCAAATATGTACAGGCTTGCTAGATTTCCATAGGTGCCGACTGAGCTAAGGCCCACAATCCACAGCTAGGCACATTGCAAAAAAAGGGTGTGTTTTGGGTGGAAAAATATGATGTGTCTATGTTGCATTTTGGGTCATTTCCTGTTGCAGGTACTAAACCTACCCACAAAAGTGAGGTACCATTTTTATTGGGAGGCTTAGGAGAATAGAGAATAGTAGAAAAAGTGTTATTATCAATTGCCTTTCTCTGCAGTTGTGCCTTTCAAATGTAAGACAGTGTTTAAGAAAGAAGCCATTTTGAGAAATGGCCTCTCATTCAAATTCAGAAATGTGCTCCTAACCACTGCGTCTAAACGCCATATCATGTGCCCATTTTGGAAATGCATATGTTTCCTTGATACCTATTTTTCACTCTTTATATTTTACCAAATTAATTACTGTATATCCCGTGCACAATGAAAATCCATTGCAAGGTGCAGCTCAGTTATTGGCTCTGGGAACATAGGGTTCTTGGCAAACCTACTAACCCTATCTATCCCCACAACCAGAAGGGTCCAGCAGATGCAACAATACATTTCTTTTGAAAATCCGCCATAGTTAGAAGTTGTAAGAAGTTACAGATGAAAACATAGACACAACTGGCTGTTTTTTCTATTTCAATATTTTTTTTATTCAACTGTTCCTTTCCATAAAAACACCTTAAAGGTTCCACACAAATTACCCCTTGCTAAATTTAAAATGTTGTCTCCTTTTCAGAAATGTATAGCTTTACAGGATCCACCATGGGTCTCACACCCGTTTCTACCACTATCTGAAGGAGGCTGAAAATACAATAAATAGGACAAATGGGCTATGTCCCAGTAAAATGCCAAAATTATGTTGAACAAAGTTGTTTTCTAATTCAAGTCTGCCTGTTCCTGAAAGCTGAAAAGATGGTGATTTTAGCACCGCAAACCCTTTGTTGATACCATTTGCAGGGAAAAAACAGATGCTTTCTACTGCAGCACTTTTGTTTCCCACTTTCCCTCCAAAAACCCAACATTTAACTATATTTAGGCTAATTTATAGGTCCCCTCCAGGGTAATCCGCAAACCCTGGTTGTATTTAGAACCCCCACGGCGTTAGAAAAAAAGTATGCAAATTTGGCATGGATACCTTATGTGGACAAAACGTTATGGGGTCCTAAGCCCGGCCTACCCCACATTGGCAAAAAAAGTCTTAGCACTGGGGTGGGAAAAGCCTAGCAGCAAAAGGATTGAAATCCCGTAGCACTAGATACTACATGTAACCAGGGCTTGTCAATTAGATACTTCTATTGTGCCTTTAGCACACATTGTGCCACCTGTGAATGCAGCCCTTTAGAACTTGTCTCAGGCATGCCTTTGCAGACTATAGTGCAGTTTTAAACTGCCATTTTGGTCTGACAAAATAAATCCTTCACCAAACCCTACTAAACCTTGCTTTTCAATACAAAAAGAAATCACTCCTATGGTAGGCCCTAAAGGGCTCATTTTATTTAAAAAGTAGGACATGTGATCTTAAGTTTTACATGTTCCAGTAGTGAAAAACCCCTACACTTGTTTTTCTATATTGTAAAGACTATCTCTCTGATTGGATAACATTGGGTTACCCTATTATATTTAATGAGTGCTAGATTTGGATTGGGACCCGATAGGGATGTCATATTTAGGCTCAAATTAATTTTAATTTGAAGTCCTCTTTATTGATATTGTCGGATTTAAAGTCACAATTGTGAAAATTACACTTTTAGAAAGTTGGCATATTCTTGTCCTAATCATTTGGTATCTGCTGCTAATTTCCTGGGTCACATGACTGTATATGGTTCTGTTGTTGAGCTTTGTGTATTCCTTCCAGACAATGAGAGAAAATGGGACTAGGTGTTGGTAGGACAGGACATCCTGTCAAGATGGCGGGGGGCTGAGATGTTTTCTGCCCACTTACACTTCAACAGGCTTGCTTACAGCACATAAAAAGGAAACTGATACTAGTAATTTGTCACCCCATACTTTTTGATCCCTTGGCAGGGAAAAGTAAAAACATTACCAAACCATATTTTGGGGTAGTTGAGAGAATCCCTGCTTCAAAGGTGGATGGCAAGTAAAAAATATTAAACTCTGAATGCCTCTTCAGCACATTCTTGGACCTGTGGAGGGCTTCAGAAGGACTGCCTGGATGCCCAGAAGACCAGATGCTACTAGAGGCCTGCCAGCTGGTTGAAGGCCTGCCTTTACAGCTTGAAGGGAGAGCTGGATCACCTCCTTGAACCCAGGGCCACCAGGAGTAAATCCAACGGTTAGATTGCTGGTCTTCTGGTTCAGCTGGAGGTTACAGAACAAGCTCCTGAGCCCTTGAACCCTGCATCTGGTGGTGCTGGAGTGAGCCCTAACCACCCAAGTGGCACCTTCCACGTCCTGTACCCTTGGAAGTGATGTGGAGGAAGCGCTGCTCCTGCCTACCCTTGATACTTAGAACATCTTTCACTAAAAAGTCCCTGAAGAACTGACAGAAGACCAGAACCTGCCTGCCAAGTGATCTGCTCAAGGTGCATAACCAGTCAGCCTGACTTTGCGACAGCTCCCACTACATTCTTTTCCACAGTGCCACCAAATCCTATTCTGCGAGACCTCTCAGTGCCTTTATCTGGCCTCGTAGAGCCCTCTTCATCTACAGCCTGCAGTTTCATTCCCCTGGTGGTTTTCACCTTCCAAAACGTTGTCTAAGTCTGAGCATCATTCCTGACCTCTCTTTGAGTCAGCCAGTACAGCAGCTTACTGGACTTTTTACCATGCTCATATGTTTATGTAGTGGGACAGGTTCCAGGCCAATTTATAATTATCAAACATTTTTTTGTCTCAGAGTCTCCTGGAGACCGTCCAGATGTGAACGACTATGCCTGGTCTGGTGAGGGTCAGTACTCTTCTCCTGTAAAGGAATCTGGATCTCCAATGCTGTGATCCCTCTCTGCTGCGTATTGTGGCAAAAGCCCTACAGTGTACTAAGGCTTTTAAGGCTACTCACATACATGTGGTCGAGGATATTGTGGAAGTGTTAAATTCAAGATAGTCACTGATTAACTCCCGTAGAAGGTCAGTGAAGGGGTCTTTGAACCGCCAGACATTTAAGTGTGAAATTCCTCCAGGGCTGGGGCAGTGGCTTTCAAAGTATGCCTCAACTGATGCAGGGTCGGAGAGACCCAGTGCTGGATATTGCCACCAGAAATGAGGGAAATGCAGGCTGTTGGTACGAATAAAAAAATCAATTTGAGATTCACTGTTGTCTGATGCTGAGTAATGAGTAAATTGTCTCTTGGCTGGGTGCCAGGTGCGGGACACACCCATCAGCCCCGAAAAGTATACCCACCTCTCCAAGGTTTGCGTTCTGGTTTTTGAGAAAGAAGGTTTCTTTTGTCCGAAGATTTGTGAAGCAGGGCAATAAAGTTCCCCCTCACCACCAGTGTGAGAACAGGGGTATGTAATCAGGTGTCCTCTAGTTCTTCCAGAGTGCTGGTAACAGGTGTAGGGGGGAAAATACACTAAAAATGACCCATGGAGAACCCTCCAGAGTCTGTTTAAGTACCACAAAATTACCTAGATCATCCAACTGTACTTTGGCTATCTCTAGCGGGAGGACTTATGAAGGATTATTGTGAACCCCCAAGAGGCTCTGGTGAAGCCAAAGTGATATACCCCTGTGTATCCATGGCTCACAAGAAAAGTGCATTTTTTGTCAAGAAGGTGGGTCTCGGCAGAATGAGTACATCCGTCGTTTGTTGTTTGAAGCACACTAATACCATCCCTCTATTGATTTTGTCCAAAAGAACATTAGCAATCGAGGATAACACTTTGAATTGCCCAGAAGTATCCGTTAAAAATGACGTTACAAGGTATATTGAATAGTAGAATCCTAGCCATGAAATGCTCACCTACCACTGCTATTTGAAATAAAAACAGTAAAACTACTCCCAGCCAAACCCCCGCCCTATCTTTCCAACCCCAAAGACACTGTTGTGCAAACACAATTAATACTCAAACCAATTCACTTAATTAAAGAAGCTAGTCTACATAAAAGTCTGTGGGGTAGCACCAATTTTGAGTGAATGTTATGACTCAAATTCATGCAGAATCTGTAGGATGTCGGTCTGCTGCTGTTTGTCCAAGGGGGATCCCCTGCCTATCATCATCTGTGTTCATAAATTCTTGCTCCAACAGTTGCATGGCTACCAGGCATAAATGTGATTCTCCTGAGGACACATCAAGAACATTGATGACACCCACGCTTAGGCCTACTTCATGGCCGCGTTGTCCTCTGGTCCTCACCAGATCCCCCTTGCTGATGGTCTAAATCACCAGGGATCAGAAGACACTCTTCCGCTGACTCCAAGACATGGTCTGAATGTTTGAAGAACAAAATCTTCCCCTGAAATAACGCTTTCAGCTTAGCAGGTTTAAAAGCATGTACTGTAGGTCCATTGTTCTTAATTTTTGCTTTACTTGCTCAAAAGACTTTCTTTGTTTCAGGACCATTTCTGGCAGTCGGGTCTAATGAGGATTTTGTGTGATTCCACTTGCAATTTGCGCAGCCTTCTCACACTCCTAAGTATTAAGTCTCTGTCACTGTAATTCAGAAACCATGTGGTCATGAAACGGGAAGGGACCTTAGGCGGGGACCTCTGCACATGGCACAGTGGGTAGGCTCAATCAGAAAGCAAGGCAATATCTGTTCCACAGGCAAAATGGTAAAGAGACAGGTATCCCAAAAATGTTCTGGGCAAGACCCCTCCATTCCCTTAGGTATACCAAGAATACAGAGTTTGTTACACTCAAGCAACTCTCTGTATTCCTCAACTCTGAATCACCATTTCCCCAGCTGAGTTCTGCAGCTCCTGGACTATTTGATGACGAGTGCTGACCATGTGTTCCAACTCAGAAATGAGGTATTGAGCCTCTATGACACAGTCCGTTGTTTTGCAGAGATCTTGCCGGTGGAGCACCATACCTGCGCCAAGCTCCCTTATATTAGTCTTGGGAGCCATTGATGAAGACTGAATGACTGTGAAAGATAACATCAATATTCACACTGGCACCCTCTCCAAGTATATGAAAGTATGAAACTCAGTGGGATTCTTTGGTAAGGGGCTTTAGGTTGTGCAAGAAGTTTGTAAATGTGTCCCATTTTCCATGCTTAAGGTTTATCCTTATCCATGCTCTAATGCTCCCCATGAAGTGGCTCACCAGTCAGCAGGACAGGAACTCCATGGGCATGATTCAGAAAGGCATACTTAGACTTAGGTCTACATTTATATCAAGGCATAAATTTATGACTTTTTGGTATCCACAAAGGTAAGCTACAAGTAGTATCTTTACGTTTGCACCCAGGGCGGAATCTCTGCCTCTGGGCAGAATCTCCACACTCAGGGCAGCGATCAGCTCTTAGTGTGGAGTCTCCACTCCAGCTGCAGAGATTCCGCCCTGAGTGAGGATGTAAAGATACTACTTGTGACTTAACTTTGTGAAGAACAAAAAGTCATGTAATTAAACTTTTGGTCTAAATTTAAACCAAAAGTCTAAATTTACCTTTGTGAATCAGGCACCATGACTTACCTGACCCAAAATCTTGGGAGACACAAAGCGTCAAGCAAGGCAGATGTAGGCATCTCCCACACAAAGGAAGTCTTTGGAAGGGTAGTGGGCCAAGGCCAGTCATGACTAGGCCTGGGTGTAGTTAGTGGAATTACGCTATGCGGAACTCCACGAAGTGACCCAAAACATCTGCCGCACTACGCAAAGTTCTGCAAAGAGGTGGAGTATGTTAGGTTGCACCATTCATGCTGATTTTTAGTGCTGGATGTTTATCCCATGCTGTAATATCAGCGCAAACAGTATCTTTCTGCCGCCCGAGTAGATTTTCAACTTGAGCAGAAGCTTTCTCAAGGTTTCTCAGTGGGAGTGGGAGTGGGAGTGACCGTCCGCGAACACCAGCATTAAGAAATCTCACTGGGAGGTGGTCTGTAGTATGATTTTCCGCACTCGTGCTTGCGACCTTAACGTTGGCGAGCACGTGCGAGGAAAAAAACTCCGCTCTGCTCCGCTGAGTTTTTTGGGACTCCACGCTAAAACTCTGCAAACTCTGTGATTGGAGCGAATTTCACTGCCCACACCTAGTCATATCCTGCAAAACTCTGCTATTAGCATGTTATAGCATCCTCTAGGATAGTGTCTCCAGGAACAGGGGGAAGGAGTAAAAGCAAATAAGGGTGCAATATTTTGTCTCACAAAACCTTCCTGCCACCCCAGACGATGTCTTCTAAGTGTCCTCAATTCCCTAGGGGGCACTAGTTAGGGCAATCCTGAGATGGATGTAGTGTGTTTCGTAGGCTGTAAGGCCCTGCTCTGCAATATGTCGAAGTGGTATGTGCCTGTGACAGCCAGCCAACAGGAGGTCAATTATTGAGGGCCAACAGGAGGTCAATTATTGAGGGCCCTCAGTAGCATCAGGCCCTTTGCCTCTAGAGAGTCCCTGTAATACCGCAAGGGAGGGAGATCAACCGGGCCTGAGGTAAAATTCAGCAAGGACATCCATGCTCCCACCTCTCCACCCTGGGCACTCACCTGCTTGTCCCACATCAGTCATTCCTCGAGACCAGCAATCTCAGCAGAAGCAGTGGGGCCCTTGGAATGGAAGAGATCAGGTAAGGTCTACAGAGAAGAGGCCTAGTCACAGCGCCTCAACCCCGACCACCACCCACAATTAAATACTGACCCGCTGCTCACAACCTCTTTTCAACACAACGAACTTGGTCAGGCTTGCTTGATTCTCCTCTAACCTTGGAAGTAGATGAAGGAATAGCGGGTCCTGGGCATGATTGTCGACTCCTTAGGCCAATCCAACTACAAGGACCTCATTGTCTAAGGCAGTAGAAGGCAATGGCTAGGGATGGCTCGCACCAGCACCCTGGGACATCCACTCAGCACAGAGTGGCAAAACTGTTCCAGTCTGGCAAGCAGCCATCACCTTTATCTTCGATTCGTGTGGGTTGATGCAACCCTGGCGGCAAATGCAGTCCACCAGGGGCCAACTACAGCACAAGACAATTTCTTGTGATGTGCTGTGCTACAATGAGGGCCTCAGCAATGGCACAAAAAGGTTTTCTTTACATTTGAAGCAGGATGATGTATGATGAGTGGCAAGGGCACAGTAGCACTGCAAAAAAGCAGCCACCATCTTTCACCTTAGCAGTCAATGTTCTTGTTCTTAAGTTAAGGCATTACTTGGTGCAAGCATATTTCACCATCATTTTATGAAAATAGGATTCAGACGGTGGGAGTTTGTGCCAAGAAAGTTTGTGCATAATTGCTGTGCAGCAATATGTTGTGGTGATGTGTTCTGGGTTTTCTTTGCTGCTGTTTATTTTGTGCTGCATTTTTGCAATGTGATTGTCTTGTGTTATACTCCGGTTCTTGTGTTGTGTTCACTTGTGGCTACTTAGTTGTGATGTGTCCTGGTATATTTTATTTTTGTTCTTATAGTTTTTGTGTATGAGGTTGTATTATATTCTGTGGTTTATTTTAGCTTTATCAACAAATGCAGATAAAATGCCAGTCAAAGGCAGTGCCTTGAAAGTTGCTGTGATAAGCAACCCCATCAGGTTGTAAAATAAGATAGTCAAATAATACTGCTTCAGCTCTTCAATTCTTTAGACACAAGTCAACCCACAACTGTGGCACAGGAGGTGTATGTGCTCACCTCATGTGATATGGCCATAGGTCTTCTATTCACTGAATATGTTCGTTACCTCTGATTAATACCCATTATACTGGCTCACAGGGTATGGCTAGCATGGCTAGCTTTGTAACTGGAGCAGTACAGGGAAGAGTGAAAATTATGGTCTTCTTGGGAATATGTTGACCTCAGTCACAATAGATGGAAAAAGGTTTGTCAGAGCCTACTTGGCTATTAGGATAAATGGAAGAAGGGATTGTTTATAGGACATGAAGAAGGGATTGTTTATAGGACATTACATGCTCACTTGGGCAAAGTGGCTTGATAGTGTATTATTTGCTAAAAGAGTACGGTTAAGTGTTTTATTTTCAGGTGCTCAACAAACATCATCAGGACCAAAGATACACTTTCATTGAGTTCAGACAAAGAACACCCTGCACTAAACTACTTTCCACACAAATCCTTGTCTCAAACACATCTGTAATAGACACAGATGCACAGTATGTGCCAAGCACATACAGATGTCTGAGAACAGCATCTGCAGATGCAGTACTCTGGCCAGGCATGCTGTGTACATGTGTGTGTGAAGCTCTATCTTTATTGTATGTGAAACGTTTTCTTGAAGGGTTCAAAGAAGCTGTACTCAGTAAATGCATTCACTTAAAAATATACCTTCAACTCTATCAAGTATCAGAGCTGGGTTAGCACTAGACCAGAATTAGAGCCAGGTACAAGTATAAATATAGCTCCTAATAGCAAATCAGATAGCTAAAAAGTGTGCCAGGTTTGCTAATCGGGGCAGTTTCAAACTTATAAAGAAATGTTGTAGAGGTGTTTTGCAATGTATAGTAGACTGCATGTATTTATGCTTGCTACAGGGAATGTTTTTGGTAATATCAGGGACATGAGCAGTAAAACTAGCCCACTAGACCATAAAACAGCCAAAAAACATGCCACACTGACTTGTCAGATAAGTTCTCTGACACTGCCAGATCGACCTATATGCCATTATGACCCTGAAAGGAGGCAAAAGGCACACAAGCTTAGGAACAAACTAGCAGTGTCATTTTGCAAAGTGGTTTAATAGTTAAACTTATCATACATGTTCACCATTTTTGCAGCATAATAGTAAACAAGTCTGACCAAATGTGCTGTAAAATTCGGTATTGTTAAGTTCTAATAGATGCATTTATATAGCACTAAAAACTGTACAGAAGCAGCTAAGCTTTAGTTCATATAAGCCACTGTTAGAAATGGGGTCTCTGGTTGGCAGTCAGTAGGCACTCTGTCCAAGCAGGTACCCTCACTCTAGTCAGGGTAAGGGAGATGCACACCTCAGATAACCCCTGCTCACCCCCTTGGTAGCTTGACACCAGCAGTCAGACTTATCTCAGAGGCAATGTGTAAAGTATTTCTACCAACACACAGTAACACAGTGAGAAAACCACAAAAGGATTCAACGGCAGGTTAGAAAAATGAAATAGCCAATATTTATTTGAGTAAAACAAGACCAAAATGACAAAACTCCAACCTACACAAGCAAAGGTAAGGATTTTTTAAAGATTAAACTTCAATATAGCGCTTAGAAACACAAATGCTTCAATTTGGTGATATCATGATGTTGTGACGGAGTCCTTCTCAACAAACTGACACCAATGGCGCCGGTCACAGAGTTGAATGGACCCCCCAGGTACAGCACCTTATGAAAATGAGGAAGCAAGCCGGTGCACGGAGTCAGGGATCGAGGCGTCACTAGATCCGGTGCAGCATCAGGTCTGGTGCTGTGGAGAAAAGGAGCAGAGGCATTGGTGCGAGGTGTTGGGTCCTTGCTGAGGAGCTGTGGAGGTGAGGCAGCAGCGGTGTGAAGCATTGGATCCTCGCAGTTTCGGCAGAGTCGCTATCTGGTGTTCATGACGTGGTGCAGCAACTTCACGGGGTCGCAGTCACACCATGAGGCTGCAGGCGCCACAGCCGAGTCAGGTTTCACAGATGTCAGTGACACAGCACTTTGGAACTCACGGAGTCGTGGACTTTGGCAAGGCTGTAATTGTGGTGGGCCTGTGCGGTTGGCGCACTCCAGTGGGGACCAGAGATTCAGTTGCAGGTGGTGTCATGGGATCCGGCAGTGGCATCAGTCCGGGCATCGTCTGAAGTCGGTACACTTTTTTTTACTTGCTTTTTGACCAGCTTTCACTCCCATGGGCCCGGAAACTAGACTAGGCACCACCTGGCAAGTTAGGGTCTACAGCAAGTGAACCCAGAGGCTGGTATGTGAAGTATTTGCTGTTCCGGAGACTTCTTAAAAGGAGGCAAGCTCAGTCCAAGCCCTTGGAGAAACTTCACAAGCAGGATACACAGCAAAGTCCAGACTTTGCCCTCTCTAAGGCAGGAGCAGAAACTGCAGGCCAACTTAGCAAAGCACACAGAGCAAAGGGGCAGTAGACTTCCTTCCTCCAGCTCTTCAGTTCTTTTCCTTGGCAGAGTTTCCTCTTTGCCCAGAAGTGTTCTAAAAGTCAGGGGTTTTACTTCTACTACTTATACCCCTTTCTGTCTTTGAAGTAGGCAAACTTCAAAGGAAAGTCTCTGTTATTGACAAGATCTTGCCTTGCCCAAGTCTGGCCCCAGAGACACAACAGGGGGTTGGAGACTGCATTGTGCGAGGACAGGCACAGCCCATTCAGATGTAAATGTCAGCTCCTCCTTCCCCACTTTTGCCCAGGAGACTCATGAGGATATGCAGGCTACATCCAACTACCTTTGTGTCACTGTCTAGAGGTAATTCACACCAGCCCAACTGTCAGTCTGACCCAGACGTGGAATACACACGGAGGCAGAGGCACAGAATGGTTAAGCAAGAAAAGCCCACATTTTCAAACTGACAATCTAAAAAACAACTTTACTAAGAGGTGTATTTTTAAATTGTGAGTTCAGAGAGCCCAAACTCCAGATCTCTCTATGCTCCTATTAGGAAACTGCCCTAAAACATATTGAAAGGCAGTTCCCATGCTAACCTATGAGAAAGATAGACCTTGCAACAGTGAAAACCGAATTTGGCAGTATCTCACTGTTAGGACATGTAAAACACATCAGTACATGTCCTACCCTTAACATACACTGCACCCTGCCTAAGGAGCAACCTAGGGCCTACCTTAGGGGTGACTTACATGTACAAAAAGAGAAGGTTTGGGACTGGCAAGTGGGTACACTTTCCAGGTCGCATTGGCAGTTTAAAACTGCACACACGGACACTGCAGTGTCAGGTCTTGGCCATGTTTACAGGGCTACTCATGTGGGTGGCACAATCAGTGATGCAGGCCCAGTAGTAGCATTTCATTTCCAGGCCCTGGGCACCTCTAGGGCACTTTACTAGGGACTTAGTAGTAAATCAAATATGCCAATCATGGATAAGCCAATTACACATAAAGTTTGCACAGAGAGCACTTGCACTTTAGCACTGGTCAGCAGTGGTAAAGTGCCCCAAAAAAACAGCAAAAACACAGTTGAGTACACAGTCATAACTTAGGAAGCAGAGGCAAAAAGACAGGGGGACTACACCAAGGATGCCAGGTCTAACAGCCACTAAATACATTATCAGTTTTAGTTCATAGTGATACATAAGATGATTACTACAAACAATTTTCTCGGTGCACGTAGCCAGTGGTAAACATATTATTGAGCTTCGAAGGATGACCACCAGATCTAGATATTTTGGATTTGCACTTCTGAAAGACACATCACACCACACACTTACTTGAAGTGACCACACTATTAGGCTACTAGGCAGCAAAGTTTTTCCTCTCACAAATTATTTTCAAGAATAAATGAGTGCTAGCTCCATTGTAGAAAAGTATGTAATCTTTGAACACACTGGAATTGGCAGGTGGAGAGGAGAATGTTTATAAGATGGTTGTCAGGGCACTGGTACAAAAATTTCAGAATCCTCTAAAATAGGAACCTGCAGACAGGGGCAAAAAGGGCAATAGGTGTTTGGTCTGACAAACCAAAATGGGGTTTCAAGTGAGGATGGGCATAACTTGCACAATTTACTTTAGTGTAATTACACAAAATTACACAAGAATACGTGAAAACACACAAAAAGCATAACCTAGCATTTAGCACTACTTTTTTAGCGCAAAATGCACCTCATGTCCAAAATGAACTTGAGGGTGCCTTTTTTGTCAAGGCAATAGTGCTGAATTCAAAAGAACATGAACAGCAGCAAAAGACTCCAGCTACTTGCACTTGCTAAGTTTATTGTTCATGTGTTCCCACTGTAGGATATTGTGTTTGCGTAATTTTCGTTAATTTTATGTCAAAAGAGTAATGCAAAATTGCCCTGATTACTCCAGCATAATTAAAATTTCGCCTAGGCCTAGTTTCAAGCAAATAAGACAGATATCTTTGCATTGATTATCTGCATGATCCCTTTAAACACATCAACATATTCTGTACATTTCAAATCTGCATGTATAGCTTAATTTCATGCAGAAGGCCTGACAGAATTGTCTCATTGTTTGCCCTTTGCACCCCAGCAGTGGTGAAGCGAGCAGAAAATCGGGGAAGAAGCATGGCACTGAGCTGTGTGCCGCGAGAATCACGAGAGGGATGCACGACTTCTGCATTTTCAAGTCCCGATATAGAAGCTTGAGAAAAAGGCTCAAACAGTGACAGGTACAGACCACATGCCTCGCAGGACCAGAATACTCCTCAATCTCATTACCTAACAAGCAACACAGATGCTACTGATCAGCCTTAAGGAGGGCTGACAAAGCAGAGCATGAGACAGGAGCATGAGAAGCACAGTACTGAAAAGGATGATGAGGCCTATTAGTGTCTGTCTATCAGTGTCTATTAGAACGTGCCATTTCCTGATGAATGAAAGGAGAGACTAGACCACAATCTCTGGTGCTGAAGAGGCCTCCTTTTTAGAAGGATGTGCACAGATGCAGGAGCAAAATGGTGTGACTCATAGTGAAGAGAGCCACTGATAGAAGTGAGCTGATACATGCAGTGACCATACAACAGAGCAAGAGAAGAAGGGGGTTGACCATCACCCTTCTAAGAATGTATTTTAAAAGGTTTTTTATTAAGAAAATACAGAAAGTTCTCGGCTGATGCCAGACCTAAAAAAAATCTATAAAGTTCATCGATCATCACATAAAAGACTGAACAACTTGGTGATGAGTATGGTATACCTTATTCCCCCTCTGTGTATTAATAGCATAAGCGTTTGCGAAACGAGCACTGTCTTAATTTAGTGTTGATTCACCAATATGTGCAATGTATTCATCACATTCATCACACTTTTCACCACATCTGTGCTACACTGAAGGCGAAATCAATTTATAGTCAGACCTAATTAGAAAAGTATTTGAAATGCTCTGAGTGTGCCAAAGGCTGTTATCACATAAGGAGTGTTGATTTTTAATTGCCAAGGTTGCAGCGTGGACATGTGTCTAATGTACCAGAACACAGGTCCAAATGCTAAATGACAAAATGTTTATACTGTCTTGGATAATATATTTTAAAGTGCAGAGGTCACAAAACCAATTTAGTAATTTATCTGATCCTAGAAATTTACTATATGATCTATTTATGTTAAAATTGAGATGAGTGTTGTTGAAGAAAATGCAACATTGTGTCTGACAGCACAACCAGGTCTGCTAACCCTCGTGCATTTAAATTCACCTTTTTCCAACGAGTTTATTTTTATTTCAGTTTCAAATTATATTTCTTGCTGGCATACTTGATGAAAACAATGTTGGAAAAGCAAGAATACGTTTCTAAATTATTTCTTCAATAAGCATGTTTACTTACATTTTGTAGTATTACATCCATCCAACTGATGTTTGAATTTCGAAAGTTCCCGACAGGGATGCTTTGTTCTCAGCCATCAGCTGATAGCTTTAACGACCACTCTCCACAAATGATACTTATCTCCCAGTTATGGGGTAACCAATAGTTAGGAAAGAAGCTTATTGTGTGCATCTTGCAGAAGGTTCTGTGATTAGATATTCAAAATCCGGAGAGCCTTATTTGGTGTTCTGTGTAGTAGGATCACTGCAGTAAATCAACAGTTCTCCCGGTTCCCGTGTTGTGCTTAAAGTTTGAGGAAGCACGATGTTTGGAGAGGTGGCAATCTATGCTGTGTACACCACTGTAACGCCTGGTTCGACAACCTTTCCCTCAAGCGGTCTCTAAGTCTGTTTGTGTTTTTTTGTAAAGATTCATTTCGATCACCAGGATCATAAAAGCATCATTTAAAAAACATGAATACAATAATAAAACACATATAAAAACATTAAATCATCCTTTCATTACACTTTATGTCTAAAACAAAGAACAGCATTTCACTACATTGAACCTAGGATAAAACCAATCATATCAATGCATTTTATAGGTTTCTAGTGGAGTCAGTCTAGCATTTAGGAATAGACATAGATTGAATTATCATAAAATGCAAACCTAGCCTATATCATATCACAAAAGTCAAGCTGGACACAAAATCAGGCAGTATTTACAACGGAGAGTGTAACTCACTTATATCTATCAACAGAAAGTAAAAACAGACAAAACCACACAAGATAAAAATACATAGGGGCACATTTACAAGAAAGTGGCGCATCAGCTATGATGTGCCACTTTTCTTGCGCCCTTCTGCGTGTCGCACGTTAGCCCAATGGCGTACACATTTTTTACGCTATTGTGGTGCATTGGTTGACTAGCACCAAAAACAGATGGCGCTAGTTCAGCAATGCATGGGGAGGCCCATTGGAAACAATGGCATCATCAATTTAATGCCTGTCATGGGAATGCGTTAAAAATGAAGGGAAAAATTATGCAGTGAAATCTCATAAATTTCACAGCACCATTTTTTTGAGCCTCCTAACTGGGGAACGCCCCCCTTTCATACATTATGCCTGGCGCAGGCATAAAGTGGCGCGAGGGGTTACAAAGTGGAACCTAGGGTAGTGTTTTTGGCCCGCCACAGATTTATGCATTCCTGTTAACCTGGGGAAGTGTCAAAAGCAATGGGCCTTGTGGTGGCACGCCCACAGCAACACTCATTGCACACCCCTCTGACACAGAAAACTGAGTCGGAGGGGTCCATATTTACACGGAGACGTAAAGCCACAAAAAGTGGTGCTACTCTTGGTTAGTGCCACCGTACCGTTGCAAAAAGTGATGCTCTTGTGGCACTTGGACCTTGTAAATCTGGCCCTCTAAGACTGTTATTAGGTCTCTCAGTATGCTTACTGGGCCCTAAACCTGTTTTTAAATTGGCTAAATCCTATTAGCTATTTAACTATAAAGTAAGGCCACTCTACTATGGTACTAGAAAATGCACCATTGCCATTAAAGCTGATTATCACACCTGGGTTGCCTTATACATTTGCACCGTCTATGCATGTGACAGGAGAAATATGGCTTCAGGCTTTTAAAAGTGTCCATACTAGTTCTAGGCTAAAAAACAGATGTAACAAATTTCAAAATGAAGCTTTTTATGCAATAGCTAAATCACCACTAGTGTACTTTTCAGACTATGACTCATAGTGCTGAATGGAGAAATGTTAATAAATACAAATTATTAACAATACATAGGAATTTGTAACAAAGACCTGGATCCTACAAGCCTTCTCTAGAGGCTTCAGTACGCTTTTCAGAATCTACAAAAAAAGTGGGATTTAGAGTTTGGTGGATAGGTCGCTATCAACAATGTAATGAATGTACCGTCCACCTTATCACAAGCGTCTTATATCCTATGATACTTGTAAATTGGTAGATGTGACTTAAGGCACCCTTATAATGGAGTATACCATCTCCCAAACTCTCACTCAGTCCCTTAGTAACTTTATGAAGTTCTGAAGAACAGAGACGAGATGACAAGCATCTCTGATAAAAGTGTCTGAGCTTTTTCAAACAAAGTTTGAGACAACAATGATGCCTCTGAAAAGAAGAATCTGATCTCACTGAGCCCTTATTGCTACAGCATACTGACTTACTTGTTGGAGAACTTTGAGAACAAAAAAGTTGACTAATTACATTTTAAAACTTGGGACTGGGAAATGGTGGCAAATTTAAATGAGAGACAAAGTGACCTCAGCAGCTATAGAATACAGATCATAATAGATCAATAATTAACTTTTTTTTATTAAACATAATGTCCATATGCTAGTTTGTAGCGTTTATATTTTGTAAAATTGCTAATACTAAAACATTTAAGGCCTCATTTACAAGGCCCTTCTGGAACACTGCACCACTGGACTGTCATTTTTTTAGGCTCTAGTAGTGCAGTGTGCCTTCCCATTCATGCATAACACTGTCTGAAAGGGGCGTTACATGGGTGTTTCTGTGGGTGTTCCCACACAGCACCCATGGAATCTGATGCATTCCCAGATTTACAAGGCTGGGAATGCATCAGTTTCCTACGCCACCTTAGTGGCACAACAGCGAGAAATAACATTATTTCTTTCCGTTTTCTCCTCTTTCTATGCGTGCTGCGTTCTTCATTAATGTATGTTTCATGGAATACTTTATTTTCAGAAATATGACATAAAACGAACAGAAAAAAATATTGAAAAGTATATCTGTGTCTTATTGAGCACATTCAAACATAAAATCAGTAAAATAGTGCACTTTGATTTTGCATTCACACAAAATTATGAAAAAGGAATGCTGTCATTAAAATTATGGGGGTCATTATGAACACGGCGGGATTCCCCGCCGTGTTCATGCTGGCGGTCTAAACACAGACCGCCAGCCCGCAGAAGACCCCGCCGGCCCTATAATAAACATTCCACTAGGCTGGCGGGCGGAAAGATTGTTTCTGCCAGGCGGCCAAGCAGAATGCTGGGCCTGAACATTGTCGATGGGTCCACATGTAGCCTATGTCACTGCTGCAGTGCGGCAGGAGCAGCAGCACCCGTCGTGCATATCACCTCCCGTAAATCGGGTAGTGACATGAGTGACGGGCTGTGCACGGGGCCCCTGCACTGCCCATGCCAAGTGCATGGGCAGTGCAGGGGCCCCCAAGGGGCCCAGAGCACCTCTTCTGCCAGCCATTCCCTGGCAGGGAAACCACCAGGGAAAGGCTGGAGGAACACGGGTTCTTTATCCGGAGGGCAGCACTGCTTGCCGCACAGTCCTGTTGGATAGAGAAATCCACTGTTGTCAGGCTGCGTCTCGGAGGTAGCCTGGCAGTAGCGGAGGGCAGCCTGTGGCGGTCTTTCTTTATTCAAAATATGGCAGTACAGACCGCCATGCTATTGGCGGTGATTTCTGCCACCGCTGGCCTGGCGGTCTGGACCGCCATGTTCATAATGACCCCCTATGTGTTGCACTTTTTTTGTACATCACCTTTCAAAGTTGAGTACCTGTAGAGGTTCATACACATAAATAACAAGAGTCTTTTATGTACTTCTTAAAAATAAGTGCCTCATGTACTAGGAAATGACGCAGCGTGGCACTACAAGCCAGCTTGCTATACTGCGTCATTTCAAGAGTGGAGAGATGCATCGTATTTACAGAAATATGATGCATCCCTATACTTTCCTCAGTCCTGGCACACAAACTGCTGCTTAGCACCAATGCAGACACCCTTGCGCAATGGGGCAAGTGTCCCTGCGTTGCAGGGATGATTGTTTATGTGTATTAGAAGGGACACCTTTGTGCACATAAACAATCATTAATGGCGTTTTCCTCTTTCTATGTGTGCTGCATTCTTGCATACTTTTAATTCTTTTTTCCTGTTCATTTGATTTCATGTTGTTTATTTCTGAAATTAAATATTCCATGAAACATACATTAATGTTGCAACGAAAGAACCATAGTAAAAAATATATCAATAATTGAATCCTTATTTTCACACAATACATTTCCTTTTAGGGAACTAGCATCAAAATGTTTGACGCTAGTTGGGCACTTTGCCCGATCAGCGTAAAACATGTTGACACTAATCCTGCAAAGTACCAAGAGGCCCATTTTAAACAATGGGTGCCTCATTTTAATGCCTGCTCTATGCAGGGGTTAAAAATGCTGAAAGAAATGGAGCAAAGAAATCTTTTAGATTTCTTTGTTCTATTTTTTCAGCCCCCTCAAACGGGGGAACGCCCGCTTGCATACATTATGCCTGGCACAAGGATAATGTGGCGCAAGGGGTTATAAAGTGGAACAATGCATGTATTGCGCCAGTCTGTAAATATGGTGCAGTGATTTTGGCCTCGTTGGGCACATTAGCATAAATAAATGACACTAATGTGGCACAAGGAGTTTCTAGAGGCTCTTAAATGTGCCGCACAGTTTGCAGAACAAAATTGTACATTTAGCATTACAGGTTTAAAAAAAATATATATCTACAGACTTTACATTCTCACTTATGCATTTATTTCAGTATAGCTATAGGTCCCACATCCCTTAACCTTGTGTAAACAGACAGGTAAAAAGGAAAATAATCTTGCCCCCACACTGGCTCCGATTTAAAGATGCAAAGCTTAGAGTAAGCCAAAGGCATCGAGATTTCGGACTGTGGAAGGACATCTAAATGAAATTTAATGTAAAGATTTCTCATCAGTGGCTATGTCATTGTATCCAAATGTTCACCTGTTCACACATTTTTTAAGGCGAGTACATAGAGGACCGAGTTCAGATTTACACATAGTATTTAGGTTTGTTATCCGCATGTCCCTAAATTGTATTTTGATCAGGGCTTTCCTCTGTTTTCAAGTTTGGATAGGCCCACATCTAATGCAGATCCATATGTAATAGCATTTTCAATATATGATCTACTTAAGTGAATCATAATGCACCTTCACAGATAAGATGCTTTTCCAAAGCCCTTCCACAGAGATACATATTTGGGGACATCTTGAGTTTTGCCCATTTCTAAGTTTTTTTCAATAACTGTAAAATACCTAAAGTTCTTTGCCTCCAAATCATCACACGCCAGGTTCATGATAGCTGATGGAGGAAAATTAAACAATTTTGGGGTATCAACAGAATGTTCAAATTAGCACAACCCCAGACCTCTGCTCCATGCAATGCACTGTCTTTCCTTTTTTCCCTAAATGCTTCCAGCAGAGTTGAAATGGCACAATAACTCAGTTTACACCCTAAAACTTTCAAAATACATGAGGTGTTACATAAAATTTGAGAAGTTTTGACCGGGGTACCTTTATGACTGGAACATAGGCCTAAACAGTAAAACTCATTGAAATATAGCCTAATTTCTCTTAATAGCTTAAGTGAGTCCTTTAGTGGTATACCTGGCCTCAGCGATAAGGATCTGAAATTTCTAGACTTTGAGCAGCGTCTTCTTCTCTTCACTGAATGTTTCAAAGGCAGATAGCGATACGTGATATGTGATCTAAATTTTTGCTAATAACACTTCAGAGAAAAGAATCAAAAGGAAGTGGGCTAGTCTGCTAAAAAAATTAAAGGGGAGTGATTTGCCTCAGAAAAACCTATTTGGACTTGGAATCTCTTCTGGTGTTTGAAGAGACCCTCACTCACCGCAATTCTCCTGTGGCATGCTTCATCATTGAGCCAGCACTAAGGCACCTAATGTGGCTGGATGGGCTCAACCTCTTTGTGATGGGAGCAGGTCTTAACGGGATTATTAGTGAGATTTATGAGATGTGTGATCAAATGACCTCTGCTATCTCCATTTGGGTTTATCATGTATCCTGGAATCGAGGTAAGGTTAAACGAACAAAGCAATGAACCTAAGGCTAATAATGATGCCTGTCATCATCAACGTGGTTGTGCTCTACATCTTTCAGGCACCTGGGCCCAGACCGGGTCTTGAGGTTTTCTTCAGGACCTCACTGTGACAGATCCCTACATATTAATACAAAAGCAGACACTATCCTGTAAAGGGTGTTCAACAAATTATTACTAATAAAGCGTTAGTGTGCATACTGAACCTAGTAATTCATGAAAGTCACTGATTTAGACTATTCCTTGGTATACTGACCTGGTACCTGAAGGATGAAGAAAGCACAAAAAACACATCATAATTTAGGTTTTTCAGTCATACCTCTCTGAGATAAATATTTCAGAACCCAAAGTGCATCTTTCCACTAGGGGATATCATAGCATGCTTGAGGATAAGATTTTTATGCATATGTGTTAGCTGATGTACAAACACATACACACATGCATAGAGATGTTCTTATCACTCACGTGGTAGCCCCTCAGGCTATGCTAGAGCGTATCATGACATGTGAATTAAATGATGAGCATTTCTCATGCCAGACTGGAGGCTAGCAAATAAAGTTTATTGAGAGATGATATATTCAGTGCACTCAAATACCTTCTAAAGGGGCTTATTGGGGCAACATGGGGCAACTTAGAGGCTCAAGGACTCTGCAGTCACACACTGCAAGTTATAAGGAGAGACTGTAACCAAATGTTTTCACGGGAAACTGTTATAGATAGAGTTGTTATAAAGAAAGAGCCCAAACCCTAACCTGCACGTTTCACTTACTGAGTCATGGGTTCATGCACAGCAGGAAGGCAAAGTGTGACCTCTACACATGGCATCTTGTGGGACACAGGGTTCTTTGAAGCTTAAAAAATGCTGAACCCATTTAGTGTTTTATTGCTCTGACATTTCACATGTGTCTTGTGAATGGGGCCAAAGTGAGTGCTCCTGCATGTGTCAGGGGGCTTTATCAACAGCGACATGTGGGTGGACCAGAGTGGGTCACATTGCATGTGTCAATGGGAAGGACCAACAGCTGTGCTCACGATGGAGAGAAAGGTAAAATGAACTACATTAAAAAGGAAATTATAATAAACATGGAAATGAAAAAGTGAACTTCTTCAGGGAATGCTTAATTTAAAGTACAATTGTCTCACCTGTACAAGATCTATTTACTTCGGCAATGTGTTTTGCCATGTTGCACACCAGTGTGGCTCTGGTTCAGCATAGCTAAAAGTTAGTGGCTTGGAGTGGGGGAGCAGAGTGTCATCGAGTGGATTTGTTTCAATGTCGTAGAGTAGAGTAGGAGGATTAGAGTGTCATAGAATTGAGTAGAGGGGAGAAGGGTTCAGTGGCATAGTGATGATGTGGGATGGAATAGGATGGAGTGGGTTGGAGTATTTTGAGGTAGTGGTGTGGATTGGTTTGGATTACAATAGAATGGGGTGGACTGGATTAGGGTAAACTGAGGCGGATTGAGTGGAGTGGATTGGTGTGGGGTGGATTGGATTGGAGTTGGATGAATTGAAATGGGATGAGGTGGATGTGATTGGGGTGGATTTGAGTGGTACGGATTAGATTGGATTGAGTGGGTGGTTTGGATTGGAGTGATAGTGGTAGGATGGATTGGATTGTGGTGGGGTGGATTGGAATGGAGTGGGCTGGGGTGAGTTAGATTGGGCTGGAGTGGGGTGGATTAGATTGGCCTGGAATGGAGTTGATTAGATTGGAGAGGGATGGATTGGAGTGGGTGGATTACATCGGAGTGGGTGGGCTGGATTGGAATGGAGGTTTGGGGTGAGGTGTATTGGATTGGAGTGGGGTCGCTTGTACTAGGCTGGAATGGGGTGGATTGTATTGTGTGAGATGGGTTGGATTTGTGTGGGGTTGACTGGGTTGTAGTGGGATGGATTGTGGTGGATAGGAGTGGGATGAAGTTTGATGGAGTGAGTTTTATTTGGGTGAGGTGAGATGGATTACATTGGAGTGGGGCAGATTGTTTTGGATTGGAGTGGGTAGTTCCGAATTGTAGTGGGGCAGGTTGGAGTGCAGCAGGTTGTTTTGAATTAAAGTGGGGCAGATTTGAGTAGGACAGAATGAAATTGATTGGAGTGGGGCAGGTGGTTTTGGATTGAAGTGGGGCAGATAGTTTTGGATTGGAGTGGGGCAGATTGTTTTGGTTTGCAGTGCAGCAGATTGCAGTGAGGCAGATTGTTTTCAATTGGGGCAGATTGCTCTGTATTAAAGGCAGATTGTTTTGGACCAGAGTGGGGTGTATTGTTTTGGATTGGTGTGGGGCAGATTGTAGTGGGGCAGATTGTTTTGAAGTGGTGCAGATTATTTTTGATTAGAGTTAAGCGAATTGGAGTAGGGCAGATTAGACTGGGGTGGGTTGGATAGGGGTGGGTTGGAGCGGGGCAGATTGGAGTGGGATGGATTGGGGTGGGGTGGACCTCACGATTATGTGTTAAAGTATAATTTCATAGATTATACATAATAAAAACTGTTCCTTTGCAATATTTCAAACAAGTTAATTGTCATCTTTTGAGAAGATCACTGAGAAGAGCGCCCACGAGAAAAACAACAGAAAACATGAGTTGAAAGTGAGAAAAGACGACTTGGCAAACTAAAAGAAAGTTAACTTAAAAAAAATAAAACTTTATAATTTTGTTTGTCCTGCTGGGCACATTTTGCGAGTTACAAGCTTTCTCTTTGCAGGGCACTAGAAGTTAAAAAGAACAAAATAGCACAGTGAACACGCTGGGAGCAGTGGACAGGCAATAATTAAGTTGAATCAATCAGTGCTTCATCCCTGCACCACACAGAGGAACAGGAATGACGCCAGGAATGCTGCATCGAATTACGAGACTGTAAAGAAGAGTGCCAGGCAATCCAACAAATAGTAAGTGACAGGCGGGCTCCAAGCCCTTTACTGTACACAACAAAGTCTCACAAGGGAGCCGCATGTGCTAGTGCATGCACTCGCAGGCTTGACCCTAAAAAGGGAGGGAGTGGTTTCTCATAGTAAGGATGAGTGCATTTCTCGGTGTACCCTGAGGCAGTTCAAGGTTAATGATGGCCACTGAAAGGTGGTGCCCCATGGTCTTCAAGAGAACTGTTTTTGTAGTAGACTAGCCTTTTCCCTTTTGCTTCTTTTTCTGTTTACAATTGGAGGATGAGTGTAGATATTCTTTATTAGCACTTCATGATCTGCATAAGCTGCCAGGGCACTAGGACACCACCATCTAAAGGGCAATTTCCTTTAATGTCTTTAAGTACATGGTCTAAATCAAATAATATATTTAGAATTGAAAAACCATCTCTCCAGTTCAAGCATACTGTGCTCTTCTCTCTCTCTCTCTCTCTCTCTCTTTGCTCATCACTTTTCTCTTCTCTGTCCCCTTTCTCTCTCTCTTTCTCTGTCATCCCTCACCTTTCAGCTCTGTGTAATATAATATGCCATGTTGAGGCTTAGTAATAAACTCCTCAACAGTTCTACTTAACAGCAATTTTACCAATTTAAACAGAATTGCAACTTTATTTTAATGATTCATGCCATACCTCAACCCTACCTTATGTATAGCCTCACACGCCAATATGGCAAGCACCCAGCGCAGCTCAAGTGGAGCTCATTCACATTTCCCAGTGCATCTTATATGCCCAATGAAGCCTCCTTGCCCTAGGTGCTGCCTTACATGTCAGATACAGTCAGATACTAGAGGATACAGTCTCATTTGTGTTGGCATAGTCTAATCTGCCCTGGTCTGTGATATAGCCCTTTATAGAAGCACAGTGAGTCTAACCTGATATTCTCTGCAGCATCATGTGGCCAGATGTAGCCTCCATGGTATAGCTGTATATGAATTGTGACGCCTTAAATGGTTGATCTCTATCTTTTCTGACACACTCCTATTTTGTAACATGTTCCTGCACTTGAGACAATGCAGATGGTGTGACAAAGAAATCATGTTTGGTAAGTTGGTGTTGCAAGTGCAGGTAGATGTGCAGTAGAAGAGTGAGAGCAATGTAACTCTGCTTTCAGCCTTGCTCTTAATCTCTTGCTCCCCACTGTCTGCAAGAGGCACCATAGAATCTTTCAACATCCATGATGGCTCTCAGCCCCGAGAGAGTGGTTCTAGAGCAGAATGGCTACTGACTCAAATGAAAAGAACAATAGGGCTGATGGGCTGCAATGTAAATATGTTGATTCAAGAGGTCTATTTGTGTTTTGTTTCCAAGTACTTCTTCTATGAGCTCTGATCCAGAGGTCACAATAGGAAGTGTTTGAGAGACCAAAGAATTTATAAGTGGTGGCTGTTTCCTTCCCTTAAAACAACTGAGATGTCTGACGGTTGTCATGAAGGCAGAATCCAGGTCTCATATTAAGGACAATCCCTGACCATGTTAATGATTACAGTTTAGAGTACTTGTATGTGAATGGATCTCAAGTGCATGTCCTGAAAGTGCTTCTTGGGTCAGACTTTGTGGAGCAATACTGTACTCGCTTGCCTAGCTGATATTCACTATGGATTCTGGTATTCTTTTCCAACTGTTTAAATTAATCAAATATATTTCTATTGGCACTTGTTTAAAGTTTCCAAACCAGGTTAACAATTGTATGGGGGCTAACATTTATGTGGAGTCTCAGGCAGTACTCAAGCATCTTTATCACTAAATGTATATCAAATTGATGCCAGTTAAATTCTGCTTGGTTTTATTGTTGTAGAGCTAGCCAAGCAAACCTTGATGTATATACAAGTGTATTTGAAAGGCTACAGCAGTTCTAAGAACAGGAGTAATATATGTGCGCTGATTGATGGCCTTGGTCTTTTACAGAACTGTGATTAAATGATAAAGATCTTATGAAATGAAACTCTTTGCTTGTGCAGTTCTTTTGTAGTTTGTCTAAATACATGACATTATAGGGGCATGCTATGGTTAAATTGAAGGAGTTACATTGGGAATCATAAAATCACGGCCCTTACAGCAGAAGTCATTAATCACAGATAACTCTTCAGTTGTTTTTGCATTGCAGGACTTTACTTTCGCTGCATTTGGAAAGGTAGACCTCTATCACTTGTGGTCAAAACTGGCCAACCAGGATGTACTGACAATCCTGCTGACGGCCATTATCTCTTATACAGTGAGCCTTGGGCTAAAGTAAAGATGAACAAGAGTTTCAGAGCTACAGATTGATTTAGTTTAAAATGGTGCATTAAGCAGAGCTGTATTCCTGTACCACTATTATCCACTATTTATGCTGCTAACATAATTACTGCACTCTCAAGGGTAAGATCATTCCCTCCCCGAATGGTCCTCCAAAAAATCCAAATTTTACGATATGCATATGGCATCAAGTGATTCTTGACCACATACCCCAAACTCACCACCACCAAACCTGGCCACCTGCAGATGACTTAGTGATTCTTGACCACACACCCCAGACCCACAACCACCTAAATTGCTCAACGAATCTGCTAAAGCATCCCAGTGAGGATTGGATTTCCACCCTTTCTGCTCTCTGGGCTGATCACACCAGCAATTTGCAGAACTTCACCAGCTTGATGACAGTATGCATGAACACCCTAGTGCCATTGAAGTGCAACACAATGGAAAGAACCTGACCACAAGCCAGCTAGTACACATAGGAACTCCAGGTGATGAAATGTCACTGCAAGCAGCTCGAGAACAAGTGGGGAATGATCTAAGGCACCACAGACAAAGGCAACTTCAAATCTACCCTAAGATGCTACCACCAGCTGATCTGGAAAACCAAACCCATGGCATTCATAGACCACATTCACCTTGGTGACCACATCAGGAAAGAAATCTTCACTATTGTTATGCCTGCAGCTGTCTCCAGCAACATCGCCTCTTCACAATACCTCTGCACAAGCTCCCAGAATTCTTCTATGACAAGATCACCTCAATATATGGCAACTTCGACTCCTAACTGGGCCCCTTCCTCATCATAATTCAACTTCACACCTTGGGCAAAGAAGAGACCTTTAACTTGTGGCCCTCCGTCACCACAAATGAAACCACCACTACTATGAAGTGTATCCAGTCAGGGGCTCCATCTGATTGCTCCCCTACTACACCTTCTTCAAAGGCACTTGGAATGCCAGTGTCATTTCCCTGCTCAACAAACCCTCTGCTGATCCAGCCATGCTCAACCACTACAGACCAGTCTCCTTTCTACTGTGCCAGGCCAATGTTGTGAAGAAGATCATCAACAGATGTTTCACTAGCCAACCTCATTATCCACCAGCTTCTAAATGGCACATAGTCCAGCTTCAGGCCCAACCACAGTGCATAAACAGCACTCATCACAGATTACATCAGCATGATCCTTGATTGAGGAGATACAGAGGGCCTCATCCCCCTGGATATCTTTGCAGAATTGGACACAGTCTCACACTCCATCTTTAGCAGACACCTACATGGGATTGGCATCCAAGGGCTGCTCTCCACGGAATCTACTCCTTCCTCATGGATAGAACACAAACTGTCTGTCTGGCACTTCACTATTTTTGGTGGTTGGCCAGATTTGGTCCCACAACCACACTCTTTACCCACGCCCAAAACTTTGAAGCATCATTAACAACAAGCTTGATATGACCGCCCAAGTCAAAGACATCACATCATCCTGTTACCAACCCGTAAATAAGCTGTGAAAGATCTTCAAATTGCTCCCAAGCAACAACAGAAAAATGTAATTCATGTCCTCATCACAGCACATTAGACTACAGAACACCCTTTATGTCGGACTCAACAGAAGACTATAAACGGTCCAGAACTTGACAGCCAGAGTAATCCTCAAACTCACATGCAGAACTCACATTACACCGCATATCAAGTCACTTCTTTGGATTCCGATGCACAAAAGTGATCAGTTTAAACTTCTAAGTCACACATTCATGGTACTACACAACTTAGGGTCTGCCTTCCTGAACAGTCACTTCTCCTTCCACCAACCACCCAGACACAGAAACGGATCTGGAGTCCAGATCTTCTCATACAACTCTCCCAAGCTTCGACCAACCTTCTACTGCACATCAGAGCCTCTTTCTCTCTTCCTAAATTCTAAATGAAGCTAGAGACCTTGGCTAATAATTAACCCCCTGCCTTAGGCATGGGTAAGCAAACACTCCTGCTTGGTGCCAGGATGCCCTTGTAGGTGACAGTGCCCTGTATAAATAACATAAACACTTAAGAAATAAACCAATGGATAAGGACTCCAAAACTAAGGTCATGGTATTGAAAAGTTTCAAATGTGAGGCCAAAAACCCCCAACTTCTAGATCCTTCTACTCTGAATTATACTCCAATATATAATGATTTAGTTGCCTCTCTAACTGCCCAGTGTTTCTCATGATACCATGCACCTATAAATCGAGAATAATGCCACTGCCCTCATTTTTGCATTATGCAGAATACATTTTAAACTATATAGTCCCTCTGTTTAACCCATTTTAAAACATATTGGAGTCAAAGTTCTGCCTTCACCATCATATGCTCAGTATGCCTTCTTTAATAAAATTTGCAAGGAAAATCTTTCATTTACATCAAAGTACACACTAATCTCAGATCCATGTGGAATCTGGGTGTCTCATTCAAGATGTAAGGCCTTATTTATTTATATAGCGGTTTTATCATGGTCCATTTGGGTAGTAAAGGACATTACATCTGATCACTCTCACCACAGAGGACAGCCATATTTAGACATCACCACCATCCCAGAAGTGATCTTTGTGCATTCACAGGAGCTACCACCATGGTGTGAAGACACTGAAAGTTTAGTGCACAACTGCTATCTTCTAGGTGGATGTTCAGCAAACTTTGTGCTTTTTTCCAAAGCAGGCGTTAGTTCCTGAACATCAAAAAACTAATGGGCTTCACACATTGGGGGTTTGTTTCCCACTGTGTTTGGGTATTTTTTTTTTTTCACATCCAGGGTGTCCCTGGTTGTGATTGACAGAAAAAAAACAACAGCACACCTTTGGCTCTAAAGAAGGTGAGTGGTCTGATGACCTGTACTCCATCGGCCGTCAGAGTAGGTTTCCAACTGCTCTGTCACTGGAAAACATACAGTCCACTCAAATCCTAATCAGTGCCACTGGAATTATGTGTATCTTCTGCTATAGTGTTTTGCTGAAAAATAATGTTTTTTTCTACATTTTCCACATAATCTGTTATCTGCTGCATAATCTGCAGAAAACTACATTATTTCTAGCTCAAATGGATCAAAACGTACTAAAAACATGATGGCACGTTAACGTGCTTTGAAAAGCTCCTCACAAAAGTTGACCATTCATCTTCCACTTTCTTATTGATGTATTTGGTTGTTAAACTGGTACAAGTGAAGTGCAATATTTACCTAGACAGTGTTACCGAGAGTACGTACGAATGACAAAATAATGAATTCATACTATCACAAAATGTGCTGCACAACACTGCATAATTTGCATTTTATTCAACAAAAATGTAGTTGACCCTTCTCCATAATTCGGTCCTCTTATGCCTCCTAATTCCAGTAGCTATTCTCATAATTGAGTGGCAAATACAGAAACAACAAGGTGATGGATGGAATGCTTGAATTAATCTCAGCAACTGGCAATCGCTCAGGGCCACATACCAATCCATTGTTTTTTGCCCACCATGCCACCTCAGTTTGGACCCAGCCATATGCAAATCAGTCTTGACCCTACTCCTCATGGGAACAGTACAACTGGAACTGCCAGGCCAGATGTTTCCTAAACTGGAACACAAGCAACCTAGGACCATTTACATCCTAGTTAGGGCTCTTCATCCAGGTGAAGCTTGCTTGCTTCCAGTGGCACACTGAGCCCAGGACTTATATCTGGGCATCCCCAGTGCAGTTAGGGAGGCAAATGCAAAAATGCAAAATGAACAATATGATGGATGGAATGCTTCAATTAATGTCAGCCACTGGAACTCACTTGAGGTTGCACCCCATTTTTTTTTTGCCCGCCATGCCACCTCGGTTTGATGGATTTTGATGCAGCCCAAATGACTAGTGTTTGCCTGGCGGTGATGAACAGTAAAAGAAATGGCTACATGTCTGCTGATCCTGATTGGATGGGCAGACATGTAGCCATTTCTCTGGCAGTCCTTACTCTGTTGGGGCATTGGAGATGTTCGGTTATGGTGGTTATTGAGTATTGTCTGCTGTAGCCAAACTGAATGGCCACCCACATTTAAACCTAGTGGGTGGGGGTTCATGTTGGTGGTATCTATACTCCGTCGCCATTGCGAATGAATATATATCACACCAGCAAATAAATGAAGCGCTTAGTTTTAACTTAGCACACCAAGGGCTTGTTTGCTGTGATACTACCTCTAGACTCTGCCACAGTTTTGGGCTGAACAGTGCCTTCATTAGTTGTAGAGCTTTAGCAGCTATATTTTATCACTTTTTACAGTGGTACGTGGTTATTTGTCAGTATAACTTTAAAGGGATGGGCTGTGTTTGGCTGGAAATGTGGCATTTGTTCACATCCCAAAACTAAATAAACATCACAATAAAATACATCACAATAACATAGACCGAAGCATAATTTGCTGCATAACAAATCGACAACAGCCGTACTAAAACAATGTAGTAAACACAGAATGATACACAACAACCACAGTACAACACAAAAACAATGCAATGTACTAATTCAGCACTATAACACAAAGAATAGCACAGCACATTATGACCACAACAAAATGCAATGCAAACCTGCTTTCATAATTTGGGGTAAAATGTGTTTGCACTAAGCACTGTTTTACTTACCACCTGAGATGTGAAATAGCACCAGCCAAATATGTTTTATGATTGAGGGCATTCGAAGGGTCAGCTTCCGAGAAAATAAATGTTTTAGCCATAGCTCCATTAGATACTGGTCAGCTGCCTCTAACAAAAATATTCCAGAATGGATCACTAAATTTATGCGCTTCACTTCAAAATCTTTCTGATGGGCATCATGCAAACTTAATTTATTTATGGAGGCACCTGTCATTTACTGTACATTTTGCAGGTGACATTTAACAGTTGATTGAATCTAAACAGATTGCCAATTTCAGCTATCCAAGCCAGCTCTTTGTCAGAGGCAGTCCTTCTGAAGTCTTTTAAAGGTCTGGGAGTGTACTGAAGAGGTGTTGTGAGTGTCAAATACTCATACTACCCCCGAACCCACATTTGGTTCTAGAAAGTTCCTTCCTTCCCTTGCCAAGGGTCCAAGAACACTGGGTTGTCAAAATGTGAGTTTCAGGTTCCTTTGTGCATGTGCTGTGAAGTGCAAGTGGGGCAAGGAACAGGTCCATCCCCAGTCCACCATGGAAGAATAGCACATCCTTTAGCACCTAGTCCCCTTTCATCTCACTGTCTGGGAGGAATACACAAAGCTTTCAACAGGTTGGCAATTCACAACCATGTGACCCAGGACACTGGCAGCAGGCATCATATGGTTAGGGCAGGAGAATGCCAACCTCCTAAAATTGGCATTTTCAGAATTGTGACTTCAAATTCGACTTTACCATTAAAGAGATATTTGAATTACAAGTCATTTGAGTCCAAACATGATATTTCCAATTGCTCCAGCAGTTAGCATTTACTAAATGCAATAAGGTGTCCCAATATTATCCTATGGGAGAGGTAGTTCTTAGAGTAATTTCATTAAATTTAAAGAATTTTTCACAACCAGGACATGTATAAAGTAAACCCATAGGCGCTACTTTTTAGATAAAATACACCCTGCTCTATGGGCTGTTTAAGGCCTACCTTTGGAGCGATTTATATGTATAAAAAAGGTAAACAGGCCTAGAAAAATGATTATTTTGCCAGGTCAAATTGGTAGTTTCAAACTGCACTAACAACTGCAATGGCAGGCCTGGGACTTGTTTCAAAGGGCTACTGTAGTGGTGACTCAATCAGTGTTGCAGGACCACTAGTGGCATCTAATTTAGAGGCCCTGGGTACATGTAGTGCCATATGCTAGGGATTATAAGTACAAGGAAATGTGACAGTTAGATGCAATACTATTTTTCCACATTTCAGGAAAAGAGCACAAGCACCTTAGCACTCGTTAGCAGTTGTAAAGTCCACAGAGTCCCAATACCATCACAAATGAATTTCAGAAAACAGTATCCCTGTCATTTTCTTTGGGCTTGTCATCTATGGACAGTGATAAGAGCCCCTTGGATGCTTCAGTTTGCCTTCACCTGTTCCCTGATTCAGCCTTGAGAAATATGTGGATAAAATTAAGCTCTCTGTCCTCCTAAACATTGAGACCTAATTTACAGAGTAGATTTGATGCCTAAGTAAGACATCTGCAAGTATCATTTGCATACAACTCTTAGAGATGGCTCACAATTCTAGAATGAAAGTACAGCATATTGATCTTTCATTTATTTGTCTTAAATTCCCGGATGTAGACTAGACGTGCACATTCCCCAGGGTGTGGACCAGGAACAGCAAAGTAATTGAGGAAAACACTTATGTAGTCATTGCTTTTTAGCATGAAGAACAAATTTGAAATTGTTTCCCACTCTTACCTTAATGTCCAGGGGCCAATTCACAAAAATATACTTCAGGAGTACCACTGTATTTACTCACAAATGCTATGCACTGCCCTACAAGTCCTATCTCTAATGTGTGGAGTTCTCCACTCTGAGTGCCAAGAACTTTGCACATGGAGGTATATGATTATGGTGTACATGCAGCAGAAGCAAAAGGGAGTGGTTGGAACATGTGTAATGTCCACTTCTAAATGAACAGATTACAAGTGAAACCAAAGAGTGGTATATTTAGGAAATATTAATACAAAAACACATCCACAAGAGAATAAACTACTTGCTGTTCACTTAATTTGCAACCACATCTGCTTCAAAAGTACTAATGACAAAATAGGCTCAAATCTTCTCCAGCCCTGGAGTAAATTGCATACCACACATGGCCAATCACTAGTATTGAAATGCATTCTCATAAAAAAAAGGGGAGGCAGGAAATAATACCACATAAGGCAAAATAGGAAGACAAATTTCTGAATCAACAAATTATATTTTACTTTAACTATTATTTCTTTATTTTATAACTACGGCTCCCGGTTTTATGGTATTTATTACAAATTTCCATCTGTATTTATCCATATTTATTTGTTGGCCATCTTACCAGTATTTATCCATATTTATTTTGTGTTCTGTGACTAAATGAAGGTGTAAAATGGTATATTTCCACATTTATTTAACTAATAAACGTTCGCATCTACTTTGATGCCCGTTGAATTTTAGCAAATGAAGCAGCCAAATTTAACATGACAATCCACCCGAAGGTAAATATTAGCATTATACTGCAAATGCATGTTGCCATATGTTGCAGTGTAAGGTTGCAGTGTATCTCATCTTGTTTTTAACTCTGCATGCCATCTATCTGCCCAACGGTTGGCTTGCAACAGATGAAAACAGTATGGAAAGTCACTCAAAAGAAACAGATTTTTCTGTATTTTACAATTTTTAAAAATAAATACAGACATTAACCACTTTGTTTTCTGTCTGTATTTATCTGTAAAATCTGTAAAAACGGAAAACAGGGAGCCTTATTTATAACATAAGACAAATAATTGAAAGTGCATGTTTATCCTCTGGGGTTTATTCACCCCAAATAACAGATATTTATTATTATCCAACTCAAAGGTACTCTTTGTTATCAACCTCAGAAACATGTAAGGCAGAGTGAACCCACCAAGATGTGAATTTATGACCGTGTGATCAAACACAGGTCTCTAGAGTAGATGTATTAGAACAATGAGTTACCAATGAGACATTCCTTTATAAAAATGTAAACACAGGCACTCAAGAGTAAACATAGCTATAATTAGATTCGCTCTTATAGGCACACCAAGGCAATGTGTGGGTGTACTGTCAAGGCTCCACTACACTCATCAATCGGTGAAACGCACTACAGAATCAACCAATCACGCACAGAACCACACACAAAACCATTTTCATTGTGTCGGCAAAGATCTTTTTCAGTATATTTTGGCAGAGGTTCAACATATCAACTTCTTGCTATGTTCAGAGAAGCAGTAATGGCTACATGCCACTTCTTATCTGATGTGATTTATGACATGGTCACAGACTGGGAGCACAGGCTCACTTCCCCCTCAGCCACTTCCTAGGTCACCCCTACACATGTCTCAAATGGAAAACCAAGAAAAATACATCACCAGGCCGGTGCACCAGGTTATCGCTATGGTAGTCTGTGACGGAAAGGCAATTGAAGGTAATGGAATTCTCTGCTAATAGCCACTTTCCTTGGATAATACGTTCTGTCAGTTGTATCCATGCAGAACTTCATCAACCCTGCCACAGAGAAAAACATTTCTGCAACAGACACTGCTGGCAACCCATGTGCAAGCTGTCTGCAGTGTCAAGGGCTGCTTCACTTATGTGTACACTGATTTTCCTGGATGCAAATATAGCAGCTACATTATCCAACAATCATCTCTTGATCTTCAGTCGATTGCTGGTAATTATAGTGACATGTGCTTGTTAGGTACATTTAACTAAATCACATTGAGACTGTACATCTATGCATATTATTATTTACATTCATCTTCTTCTAGATCATACAATTGAGAATATAAATTCTTGCCCAGTACACAAGGTAGACTTTAGCATGCCAGACTATGGCCTTCATTACAACCCTGGCGGTTGGTAATAAAGCGGCGGTAACACCACCAACAGGCTGGCGGTAAACAAAAACGGCATTATGACCACGGCGCCAACACAAGCAGCCACTTTAACACACCGACTGCCGTGGCGGTAGCAATAAACACCGCAGCGGTAACTGCCAACAGCCAGGTGGAAGACAATGTACTGCCCACAGCATTGCAACACGCCTATCCGCCAGCTTTTCGAGGGCAGTACCAACGCCATCAAAAGCATGGCGGAAACAGAACACTGAAGGGAAACGACTCACCTCTTGACACTCAAGGAAGAACCACGACATCATGGAGCCCGAGCTGCACTTTTTTCCAATGCTGGTGTACCTTCTCATACACCAGGAACACTAATGCCAGTGAAGACGACCACGGTGAGCACTGTACCTAGCACACAAGGGAGGAGGGGAGGAAAAAGAGACTGACACAGACATGCAACACCCAACACTCCCACCCCACCCCTAACACCATACACACAAATAGATGCAACAACATTACATATCTCAGGAGGTCAATAACCCTGTAACCCTCAGGAATAACCAAGGACAACAGGAATGGAGTAAAATGAGTGTAATAGTACAGATTTAGATATATACGTCTGTTGGACTTTTTAGTTTATGCAGGGTCATCCCCAATCTTTTTGCCTCCTGCCTCCTATTTTTTTCTGACCTGTTGCTGTTGGTTTTGTAACTCTGAGCACTTTACCACTGCCAACCACTGCTAAAATGCATATGCTTGCTGTGTAAATTGTATTGTTGATTGGTTTATCCATGATTGGCATATTTGATTTATTAGTAAGTCTCTAGTAAAGTGCACTAGAGGTGCCAGGGCCTGTAAATGAAATGCAGACACCCCTAAGGTAAGCCCTAGGTAGCCCCAAGGGCAGGGTGCAGTGTATGGTTAATGTAGGACATATAGGGGGTCATCACAACCCTGGCGGTCCAAGACCGCCAGGGCTGTTCTGACGGAAGCACCGCCAACAGGCTGGCGGTGCTTCCCATGGTATCACGACCGCGACGGAAGTGCCGCGGTTGCAGCGCCGGGACCGGCGGTTTACCGCCACGTTGGTCCTGGCGGATTTAATTTGCCAGGGCAGCGCTGCCCAGGGGATTACGAGTCCCCCTACCGCCAGCCTTTTCCTGGCAGTTTGAACCACCAGGAAAAGGCTGGCGGTATGGGGAGTTGCGGGTCCCCTGATAGGGCCCCGTGCAGCTTTTCACTGTCTGCTATGCAGACAGGGAAAAGCGCGCCGGGTGCAACTGCACCCATCGCACGGCCGCAACACCGCCGGTTCCATTTGGAGCCGGCTCCTATGTTGCTGCCGAGATCCCCGCTGGTCCGCCGGGTGGAAACTAGGGAATCTCCTAATGGCCGCGGCGATCAAGGTCGTAATGAGGCCCATAGTGATTTATTTTATATGTGAAATATTGCTAAATTTGTTTTTCACTGTTGCAAGGCCTGTCCCTCTCATAGGTTAATATGGGGGATACCTTTAAATCTGATTAAAGTGTAGATTTCCTTTGGGAGCAGATGGACATGTGGAGTTTGGGGTCTCTGAGCTCACAATTTAAAAATACATCTTTTAGTAAAGTTGATTTTAAGATTGTGTGTATGAAAATGCCACTTTTAGAAAGTGAGCATTTTCTTGCTCATACCATTTCTGTGACTCTGCCTGTTTGGGGATTCCCTGTCTGGGTCAGTTTGACAGTTGGGCTGGTTGCACCTCATACTAGACAGTGACACAAAGGAAGCTGGGGTGTAGTCTGCATTTCCTGATGAGCCATCTGTGCTAGGAGGGAGGGGAGGAGTGGTCAATTACACCTGAATGGGCTGTGCCTGTCCTCATACAATGCAGTCTCCGATGCCCTGGTGAGTGTCTGGGGCCTGGCCTGGGCAAGGCAGGATTTCACATTCAAAAGAGACTTTACTTTGAAGTAGGCCTACTTCAAAGGAGAAATTGGGTATAAGAAGGGCAGCCAAAACCACATACTTTAGATCACTTCTGGACATCAAGAGGAACCTCTGCCTGGAGAACAGCTGAAGAGCTGAGGAGAAGTGCTGCCCTGCCTGTGACTGTGCTTTGTGGAGCTATCCTGCAGCTGCTGCTTCTGCCAGAGTAAGAGGGCAAAGACGGGATTTTGTGTGCCTTCCATCTTGTGAAGAAATCTCCAAGGGGTTGATTTAGAGCTTGCCTCCTGTTGTTTGAAGTCTCAGGGACAGCAAAGACTTCTCTCTGCCAGCACCTGGAGCCTCTGTAGAGACTCCTGCTCTGACAAGTGGTGCCCTATCCAGTCCCTGGGCCCTTGAAAGGAAAGCTGGTGGAAATCCAAGGATATCGACTTCAGACCGACGCTGCTGTTGAATCCGGTGACGCCGCCTGCAACCAACTCCGTGATCTTCGCTGGAACGCGATGACCTTCACAGGCCCAACGCCACTGCAGCCCCGCTAAAGTCCATGACTCCATGGAAGTCGCCGCACCACGTAGTGACCGACGCCGCTTGAAGTGCGCAGATTCAACTTTTCGCACAGATGCCGTGATCCCCGAATCCGCGCATCGACTTGTTTTCACTCTCCGCCAAAGGTACTGTACCTGGGGTCTATGCGACTCCATGTATGGGGCCGGTGTCAGATTGTTGGGAACAACGCCATGTTAACACCTCATTGAAGCATTTTGTGTTTCTAAGCGCTATTTTTGAATTTAATCTTAAAAAATTCATAACTTGACTTGTGTATGTCGGATTTTTGTCGTTTTGGTCTTGTTTTGTTTAGATAAATATTTTTTATTTTTCTAAACTGGTGTTGTGTCATTTTGTAGTGCTTTCATTAAGTTACTGTGTGTGTTGGTACAAATACTTTACCCCTAGCCTTGCAAAGTTAAGCCTACTACTCTGCCAAGCTACCAAGGGGCTAAGCAGGGGTTAGCTGAGGGTGATTCTCTTTTGCCATGACTAGAGTGAGGGTCCTTGCTTGAACGGGGGTAGCCTGACTGTCAACCAAAGACCCCATTTCTAACAACGTCCTTAAACAATAAACAGTATGTACAATATATACAAAAGGAGGGACAATACTGTTGTGATGTAGTTGTTATAGTAATATTTTATCACAATTCACATTAATTAATTCATGGAATCAAATCATATTAATGTAGATGTGTTAGATTAAACAATGTATAGGAATGGTATTTCCCTTGTTCTTTTCCCCCCTGTGTTCTATTTTGGATCGGTCAGAATGTTGGGAAGAAGGGAAGGTAGTAGGCTGGGAGAGGACGTGAACGTTGTGAAGAGAGAGACCTGTGAAGAGAATTGGCAGTTGAAGCAGTGGAGATGGAATAAAGTCTGACTTGAAATTCTCCAGACTCCGACTTTATATCACTGGCGACGAGATGGTATGTGAGGGGACATCTCCATCTCCAACCCTCTTTTCATTGTTCTTCAACCGCTGTCTGAAGACTTCGTAAGTTAGAATTTCGCATTTACACGGTTGAGAAAGAGTTTTTTTTTTTCAGTTCGTCTTACAGTTATTACAAACACGTACGTAATATGATATTTGCTAGTAGATGAATTTAGATGATTGCGGTGGAGCATTTCAGGCGTTCTGAGATCTTATCATTGGCGGGACGAACAGCAAGCGGCAAGGTGACAAGGAGATTGAATAGTATCGGAATTATAAGGAGTACCGAATGAACAGATTTATTTTCCTGCCTTGTTTTATTGGATACTGACCTGAAGTAACACCACAACGAGTCTGAAAAAGGGGGCACGTTTGTTTTCCTGCCTTTGTTTTCGTGGATCGTGATCTGAGGTAAAAAAATTCAGCGACTGCGCGCGTCTCTGAAGAAGCATTCCGCTCTAATTACTGCGAGTTGAAATTGACTATACGAATGCGGTAGCCTAATTGTAACAGCAGGTGGCAGTCTGACACGAAGTTCAATTTATCTAGCAAATATATTTTTAAACGGAGAACGAAAGCTCGATCTTTTCAGTCAGCGCGGTTTATACTGCTCTGAGGAAACATTTCTATCAAGTGTGTCAGTGTGGCACGCGTTGGTGAAAGGCGCTCCACACAAATTTACAACTTTTAATCAGGAAGTGTACACATACTGATACTGATCTCAGTTCCTCAGACTGAACGTAGAGACAACGGCTTGAAACCTTTAAGTCTGCTCTGCATTTTCTGCTCATGGTAATTTCACAGCGGCACGCGGATTTTATTGACTCAAACACTCTGATCAGTTTTCAGAAAATCAGAAACTCTCCGAAATAAGCACAAAGGAAAAAAGAAAATATAAACAAAACGAAGCCTGTTGAGCACGCTGACAGGCACAGCTTGACCAAAAAACAAACTAAACGAAGCCTGTTAAGCACGCTGACAGGCACAGCCTGAGAATTCTTTTAATAAATACGCTGACAGGCACAGCTTCCTCTGTTGACATTTAAATCCAATGTCAGAAATGAACTAAATCACATAAAAGCACTTCCACTTTTATTCACAATTACACATACTACACATATTCAAAGCAAATATTTGTAACTCAACTTAACATATTCCTTTGCAATTACGCTGACAATCAAAAGTCTTTTGGCATTATCATACAGTTATACATATTACAACACAAGTATGCATTTACAGTTAATTGTGTATTGATTAGTACAATTAATCTTAATGTAAAATTAATTGTACCAAGAAGTAATTCCTGTACAATGGCAGCTGCGGAATGTCTCAACCAATACCTTTTCTGAACGAAATAGGGGAACCGAATGTGCCATGGAAAGAATGGATACAAATATTTGAATCATATTTAATTGCTATTGGGGGGGATAAGTTCAACCCAATCAGGAAACAGCATATTCTTTTACATAATTTAGGTACCCATGGCAGGAAGATATATGAATCCCTACCGGAACCGCATATTCCTGATGGGCAAGCACAAGATGAGTACGTCACCACATATGTAAAGCTTGAAAAACAGTTTGGAGATAGAGTTAATGTAGTTCTTGAACGCCACAAGTTTTTCTCTCGCGTCCAAGGAAAACAAGAGAATGTAGTCAGTTACATTGCTGCATTAAGAGGCCTAAGTTCATTATGTAATTTTGGAGAATTAAATGACTCCCTCACACAAGATCAATTGGTCCGTTGCACGAATAACATTAAGATACAGGAGAAATTACTCCAAAGACAACCTGATCTACAAGAAGCAATTGAGATAGCAAAATCTATTGAGCACACGGCCATTTGTCTACAAGAAATCAGGTCCTCCTCTTCTATTGAGCAGGTGAACGAGATTAAAGATAACACACCTAGTGAGAATGTCCTAAAGGTGAAAACTAGTGATAAGCTTACACACATACAAGCTAGTGTCAAAAGTGGGCTATTGTGTTTTCGTTGTGGGAGTAATAATAATTTAGCCAATTCTTCCTTTTGCCAAGCAAAATCAGCAGTTTGTAGGAAATGTAACAAAAGAGGCCATTTTGCTAGGGTATGTAAGAACCTATCCAAAGTAGAGTCCGATAATAAGAAATGGGAGGATAACTCCCAAACAATTAAGAAGATTGTGCTTCAAGTCAAAAGTAAAGATGCTGCTCCTTCGCAATATCCTGAATGCACTATATCGGTCAATAACAAAAACATAAGGGTTTTTGCAGATTCGTGTTCACCATTCACCATAGTAAATGCTGATGATTTCAAGTATGTGAAGAATGACAGTGAAATTGAGTTAACTAAACCTGATGTCAACCCTAAGGGTTACAATAAGGACCCAATTCTCCTCAGGGGCATGTTCAAAGCGGTCATTTCTTTTAAGGGTCGCTCTACAGTCGGGAAAATTTACGTAGTAGAGAAAGGGTCTAGTTTACTAGGATGGCAACATCAAAGGGAACTTGGAATAAGGTTAGATCCTAATGATCCCGAACAAGTTTTAGTTGTAGACACCTCTATTGCTAATGATCAAATTTTCCAGAAATTTCCTGAAATTTTTTGTGAAGAATTAGGCCTTCTTAAACATTTTCAGCACAAGATTAAATTGAAGCCTAATTCTAAACCTATAATACACAAAACCAGACCCATTCCACATCTATTGAAAGGTGCAGTCAAAAAAGAACTTGAAAGATTGGAATCTCTAGGAATTATACAACCTATTGAGTGTTCAGAGTGGTTAGCCCCCATAGTCGTAGCTAGAAAAAACAATTGCAATGACATTAGGATATGTGTGGACCTTAGAGATTTAAACAGGAACATCTGGGTAGAAAGGCATCCATTTCCTAGAATTAATGAATTGTTAAGCACAATGGGTGAAGCTGGTTACTTTTCGGTACTCAATCTTTCTAGTGCATATCACCAGGTACTATTGCATCCCGAATCCAAAGTGCTTACTGCTTTTACCACTCCTTTCGGTTCATTTATGTTTAATAGGATGCCCTTTGGGCTGGCTTCAGCAGCAGCAGTATTTAAAAAAATAATGCAACACATTTGAGGTGATGCTAGGTGCACACTCTGTTTCCAAGACGACATTCTGATTTATGGAGCTAATGAGGAAGAGCACAATAACAATCTGATGAATGTGTTGAATAAGTTGAAAGCAGCAGGTCTTACCTTGAAGAAAGACAAGTGTCGCATAGGAGTTAATTCAGTAGAGTATTTAGGGCACATTATTTCTAAGGATGGATTCAAACCCAAATCCTCACTGGTGGATGCAGTGAAGAAGGCAGAAGCTCACCACCCCCAATTCTGTCACAAATGTTTCCCCATTTACAGCACTGAAGGGCAGGTAGCCCTGTACCAATTTTTTTCCTGTCTGGTTAGGGGGTGGGGATAAGTGTAATTACTCCACCCGTCTTAGTAATATCAAAATCTCCAATCAGGACAAATATAAAAGCAGGTATGAGACCACACAAGGTGTAAAAAAACAGGATTGGAATATCAATGATCAAGTGTATGTAAAGAAACCAAGTGGCGGAGTATGGGAAGGCATGAAAGACACCAAATTCATGGGCCCTTTCCGCATTAGTAAAGTTAAGAAAAATGTAGTAATATTAGATAATGGTCAATGCTGGAGCATGGACAGACTTGGTAAGTTGTCGGCAGCTAGTGAAGAAGAAAAGGAGAGCGTGGTGGAAGAATCCGTGTTGAAGGGATTGGCAAGAAACTATCCTGGAAGCAAGTTCCAAAGGAAGTTGGGACTTTGACAAATCAACCCTCCACTATGGCACAAAGATTATGAAATGACCACCAATATAACATAAATGAACATTTTCCGATGAAATCTTGGAAATAAGTTATATCTATGAATTAGTATATGATGATATATATATGTAATTTGATTATATAGTTGTAATCTGTTGATAGTTATTTGACACTCTGTTATTTTATTATTTTATAGTTTAGGCATAATAACATTATTAATAAAAGGTTAATGTATTATCTCAATAATCGTTAAAGGGGAAGATGTGTTGTGATGTAGTTGTTATAGTAATATTTTATCACAATTCACATTAATTAATTCATGGAATCAAATCATATTAATGTAGATGTGTTAGATTAAACAATGTATAGGAATGGTATTTCCCTTGTTCTTTTCCCCCCTGTGTTCTATTTTGGATCGGTCGGAATGTTGGGAAGAAGGGAAGGTAGTAGGCTGGGAGAGGACGTGAACGTTGTGAAGAAAGAGACCTGTGAAGAGAATAGGCAGTTGAAGCAGCGGAGATGGAATAAAGTCTGACGTGAAATTCTCCAGACTCCGACTTTATATCAAATACCCACTCCAAAATGTCCGTGGCCCACTGGGCCATAACACATAGGCCAAGGCCACACTTGACTCCTGCCTCAATACGGAGAGAACACTGCAGGGGCATCAGGTTGAAAACACACAGGCACCTCAGGGGGACAGGGAATGGGGGCACCTCAGCCAGAAGATGGTACAACACCACTGGCCTGGAGGGAGATCCATGCCCACTGCATGGTCCTGGGGAGTGCAAAGCCACACCACAGTCTCTCTAGTGGGTGGTTTGCCCACTGCTTGGTCCTGGGGAGTGCAATGCCACAGTCTCTCTAGTGGGTGGTTTGCCCAGTGCTTGGTCCTGGGAGTGCAAAGCCACAGTCTCTCAAGTGGGTGGCTTGCCCACTGCTTGGTCCTGGGGAGTGCAAAGCCACAGTCTCTCAAGTGGATGCCTTCTTCCACTGGTTCTGGAGGGGGCCTTGTGCCCGGTGTGCTTCATCCTGGCAAGGAGGGGCTGAGTAGATGCATTCTACCACTGGTTCTGGAGGGGGCCTTGTGCCTGGTGTGCTTCATCCTGGCAAGGAGGGGCTGAATTAATGACTTCTTTCACTGGTTCTGGAGGGGGCCTTGCACCCAGTATGCTCCATCCTGGCAAGGAGGGGCTGAGTGGATGCCTTCTTCCACTGGTTCTGGAGGGGGCCTTGTACCCAGTATGCTTCATCCTGGCAAGGAGGGGCTGAATGAATGACTTCTTTCACTGGTTCTGGAGGGGGCCTTGCGCCCAGTATGCTCCATCCTGGCAAGGAGAGGCTGAGTGGATGCTTTCTTCCACTGGTTCTGGAGGGGGCCTTGTGCCCAGTGTGCTTTATCCTGGCACGGAGGGGCTGAGTGGATGCCTACTTCCACTGGTTCTGGAGGGGGCCTTGTGCCCAGTGTGCTTTATCCTGGATGGGGCAAGGTCACAGTCTTTCACCTGTGTGTCACACCGACAAGTGTTGCAGGGGCCAGGACGCACTACAGCCCATGTAGTCACTACCACACACTGCTCGCCGGCGGTGACGGCTGCTCAGTGGATGCCAGTTGCGCTGCCGGTGGCAGTGCTGTCAGTGGTGGTGGTAGCCTCCAGGCCTTCACCTGCAGCCTCGGATGGCTGCCCACTGGGGCTGCTGCTGCTGGCCATGGTGCTGCTGGCAGCGGTGCATGTGGCGGTGCTGGTGGTGGTGCAGGTGGCCGTGCTGGCAGTGGTGGTGGTAGCCTCCAGGCCTTCACCTGCAGCCTCAGACGGCAGCCCACTGGGGCTGCTGCTGCTGGCAGTGGTGCTGCTGGTGGCAGTGCATGTGGCAGTTCTGGCGGCGGTGCAGGTGGCAGTGCTGGCCGCAGTACAGGTGGCAGTGCTGCCAGTTGTTGTGGTAGCCTCCAGGCCTACACCTGCAGCCTTGGACGGCTGAAGTGCCATGGCTGGTGTAGTGTGCCCCTTCCTGCCCTTGGCAGATGGTGGTTCCTCCTTGCTTCTGGCAGCTGGTGTTTTTTTCTTGCCCTTGCTGGCTGGCGGTGTCTCCTTCCCCTTGCTGGCTGGTGTCCCCTTCTTGCCCTTGCTAGGTGGCAGAACCTTCTTGGCCTTGGCAGGTGGTGCTGGCACATTGGCTGGGCTGACGGGTGACTCCTTGGAACTTCTCACACCTGCAGTTGCTGCAGAAACCACAGTGGCCATGGACTGGGTGGCTGAGGTGCTGGGTTGGGTTCTGGCCACCCTGGCCCGAGGTGTAGGATGGAGGAGGGGTACGGAAATAGGTCAATGTTGGTGAGGAAAAGCTTCTTAGGTACACTGGGTCGGGAAGAGGGTAAAGGTTTGGGTGTGGAGGAAGCGGGAGTGGTTGTAGGAGGTGTCAGCCTGCTGTGTTTGGGTGCAGGTGCATGGGCTGGATGCTGTTGTGAGGTGGATGGCTTTTGTGTGTCAGAGTGCTTGTCTTTGTGTACTTTGGGAGGAGGGGTCACAGACACAGTGGGAGAGGACACAGGGGACGTATGCATGGATGTGGGGGTGGTGACTGACAGTGAGGGGCATGTAATGACAGGTTGCTGGCGATGGAGGTAGTGGATGAGGATGTAGTGCATGCAGGTGTGAGTGGAGACGCTTCTGGGAGGGAGGTGGACGACAAGGAGGGGGGACACAGTGGAGGCAGTGGATGTTGGTGTGTCTGTATGTGGATGGTGCTTGTGTGAGTGCATGTGAGATGAAGTGTGGTGCTTGTGTTTGCCTGAGCCACTTCTGTGTGTTGATTTGGGTGATTTCTGGTATGAAAGTGTGCTTGGGATAGGCTGGGGTTGTGGGGATTGGCTAGAGGAAGTTGGAGTGGGGAGGCTGGAGACAGGGACAATGGCTGCCATCAGGGAGTTGGCCAGAGCCTGGAATGCTCTCTGTTGGGCTGCCACGCCAGAATGTATGCCCTCCAGGTATGCATTTGTTTGTTGCAAATGCCCTGCTACACCCTGGATGGCATTCAGTATGGTTGACTGCCCAACAGAGAGGGATCTCAGGAGGTCAATAGCCTCCTCACTGAGGGCAGGAGGGCTGACTGGGGCAGGGTTTGAGGTGCCTGGGTCCAAGAAGGTGCCCACCCTCCTGGGTGAGTGGGCATGGGAAACACGCTGAGGGGCTGCTGAGAGGGCGGTGCCGGTACGTGGGTAGCAGCTGTACGTGTAGTTGGGGTGGCCACAGAGGTGTCCGCCACTGCCGGGGAGCTGCCATCAGAGGAGGTGTTGATGTCAGTACTGTTCCCTCCTGTCTCTGTCATAGTGCTCCCCTAGCCCTCCGTCCCACTGGTGCCTTCACTGTCAGTGGATTTGGCCTCCAGGCCCATGTGGGGTGCAGCTCTCTCCGTCACCAGTGCCTCTGCTCCTCCGCCAGATGATGCTAATGCACACAAGAACAGAGTGACAAAACAAAAATGGGGGGAGAGACAGAGGATACAATGCCAGCAACAACACTACCTTTGGCATACACAACTCACAGGGAACAGCCCTAGGCACTAGGCCATGCACTACCAGTTACAATACTAGTCACCAGCCCATGGGGTACAATGCCTAACGCCATTAGCTACACACCTGAAACCCACAGGACCCTGCCCAGTAGTAGATGCCCACTAACATTATTGGGGTTGGAGTGCATCATTGAACATACCCTGCCATGTTCGCCCTGGCCTAGGGGCACCACCAGACACATATGCCCCACCCAGGTAATACCTTACTGCACACAAAGTTATGATTCTGAATCTGTACTCACCCCCTTGTGGCTGCTGTGATGCCTTCAAGCGCCCATCCAACTCTGGATAGGCCACCGCCAGGATGCAGAACATCAGGGGGATCACGGTACGATGGGCACCCCTTCCTCGTTGGGAGGCCAGCCCCAGCTGGGCCTCCGCTGTCTTCCTTGCCCAGCGGCGCAGGTCCTTCCACCGTTTGCGGCAGTGGGTGCTCCGCCTGTCAAAGACCCCCAGGGTCCACACCTCCTTGGGGATGGCATGCCAAATACCCTTTTTTTGATGGGCGATGACCTGCAGAAAAAAACAGCAGAAAAGGTATTAGTCATACCGTACGGACACTTACACTCATGGCCCACCATATCCCCCATCCCCTTACGCACATACATTGACCACCATACATGCAGCACTCTGCCCAGTACCCCTCAGACCCTCCCTACACGAGGCTTACACACACAGCAATCCATACATTCATGCCCCACGCATCATGCTCACAGTGTACTCACCTGTTTGTCTGGAGGACCATAGAGTAAAGGGTACTGGGGTAGGACCCCATCCACCAGTCTCTCCAACTCCTCTGAAGTAAGGCAGGGGCCCTTTCCCCAGACACTTGAGACATTGTCGCTTCCAGACACAGGTCACAGCAGCACTTGCAGTGTAGGTCCTCTCCTGTTGAAGGTCAGGTGGCAAGTGAGTGAATAGATAGAAAATGCCAGTTACGCCCGCGGCGGTGCGTACCATCACCACTAGCGTACATTGCCGTTGGCTCCTGGAACCCATAGGCCCCAATGATAACCAATGCGGTGTTGCACGGCGGTCGTCGACCATCGACCGCAACTGCGCACAACGCCAGCGGAATTACCTAATTTCCACTTGTCCCTCCTCACAGTTCAGGCAGCCGCCATTTCAGGTGGGCGCAGGCCATGGCACCTAACTGCGTCACAGCAGACATTAGCACATCAACTGACTTACGAGTTCACATACTGTTTCTGTAAAGCCAAAATTTCATATTAATGTTGAAATGTGAATATGACCTTCTGCTCACCGTTTGTCACCCTAGAGTTCAACCACTGAGGATGAATAGGAGATGGAGACATCCCCCTGAGTACAGACCTCTGGTGGACTTGGTGACAATGGAGGACAGGCACATTATCCTCATCTACAGACGTCATAGGGTCACAATCCAAGAACTGTGTGCTCAATTGGAGCCAGACCTGATATCTGCTATCCGCCACCCTACAGGTATCCTCCCTCTAGTGCAGGTCCTGTCAGTGCTCCATTTTCTGGCAAGTGGTTCCTTCCAAGCGACAGTGGCCATGGCATCAGGGATGTCACAGCCTATGTGCTCAAACTTGCTGACCAGAGTGTTGTCTGCCCTGCTGAAACACATGCGCAGCTACATCGTATTCCCCCAGGTGGAGGATTTGGCCACAGTGAAGGCTGACTTCTATGCACTGGGACATATCCCCAACATCACTGGTGCCATTGATGGTACACATCTTGCATTTGTCCCCCCTCCGGAGAAATGAAAAGTGTTCAGAAATAGAAAAAGCTTTCACTCTCTGAAGGTGCAGATGGTGTGTTTGGCAGACCAGTACATCTCCCATGTCAATGCAAAGTATCCTGGCTCTGTGCATGATGCCTTTATCTTGAGGAATAGCAGCATCCCATATGTGATGTCTCAACTCCAGAGGCACCGGGTGTGGCTAATACGTGAGCCCATGGTCCCTACCCAGTTGATGTAGGTATATGGTTTATTGGTTTGGCCCTAAGGGTGGGATGTGGCTAACAGGTATCCCTCGATATTTGCAGGTGACTCTGGTTACCCCAACCTCTCATGGCTACTGACCCAGTGAGGAATGCCAGGACAAGGGCAGAGGAACTTTACAATGAGGCACATGGGTGAACAAGGAGGATCACTGAGCAAACCTTTGGCCTTCTGAAGGCCATATTCCAGTGCTGACAGGTGGATCCCTGTACTACTCATCCAAGAAGGTATGCCAGATCATCGTTGCATGTTGCACAACCTGGCCTTGAGACACCAGGTGCCTTTTCTGCTGGAGGATGAGCCTGGGGATGGTCGTGTGCTAGCGGTGGTGTTATAACTCTGTCGTCCCATTTCCACTGTAAGGGGACTGTTGGAAGCCTGGGAATCACCTTGAACACTTATGTAGAGTCCCTTGCTGACTCCTGTTTGTTTCTCTTTTTGCCATGACATGCTTTTGTAGCATTACATTTGCTTCCTGGGTCTGCAAATCCCATAATGCAGAGCCTGTTATTCAGGGAAGCCTGGATTCTGTTTTACATTGTTTTCTATGGGAGCAATCCATTTGCTCCTTTTCACCGGATCCTCTCCTCCAGGACTTGCAAGTGTCTGAAACTACACACACCTGATACCTCTCCTGTGCAGCCCAGTCATGTGATTCCACCTGGGGTTTTCTGCAGCTTGGAACTGCTTATAAGCAGCCATTTCCTCAAGATCCTTTGTCGTGCATTAGAGTTCGATTCCTTTGCTTTACAGACCCCTTATCGGATGGTGTTCCAGTCCTGTTCCTGTTTTGTTCCAGCTTGACCCTGTTTCCTGTTTCTCTGCCCAGCTCCTGATTGTTCAATGCAGAATCTGCTACTTCTCTCTTAGCCTTGTACCTGTTTGTTTCTTCCAGGGCCTCCTCCCTGTTTATTTGCTCCTGCCTTGTTTCAGCTTGAACCTGCTCTCTGTTTCCCAGTCCTGTTTACTGCTTATTCCCACTCCCTGCATTCCAGCCCTGTCCTTGCCAGTTCTTGCCAGCTCTCAGTTTCCCAGTCCTGTCTCTGTTTGTTCCAGCCAGAAGTTTGCGCCCTGTTTTCAAGTTCTAGTCCTGCCTTTGCTTCAACCTGAGCCTGTTCCCAGTTTCTGCCTCTGCCTCTTAGTTTGTTCCCTTCTGTTTCCATTTCTTCTTGGATATTTGTGTCTGGAAAGTGTTCTATCAGTCTTCACCAGTGTATAAGAAGGCAAATCCAGCCCCCCCTCCTTGTCTAGTGTTGTACGTTGTCTTTTGTGCCTGACAGTGACAGTGTGCTATTGCTGTTGTTCCAGGAATCGCCACTGTGTTTCCAGCTGGACCCACAAGAGCTTGTCTTGTGTATGTAAGTTCTATCCTTGTTTGTGCTCTAGGGTCCAGAGATAGAATCACTTCTGCCTCTTTTCTATGGGCTGGCAGGGTGACTATCTGTAAGAGCAAACTGCACAGAGGAATTGACATTCTCTGTCACTGTGAGAGGTTCTGCGCCCTACTTTGTGCACAACCCCAGTGTGTTTGTCTATTAGTAATCCGTTTCCTGTTTATTCACACAAGGGTTGCTCTGCTTTAGTTTCCTGTTTCCTGTGCCTGTCCTTAGTTGTCCTTTCCGTGTATGCTTTTAGCTGCTCTTCTGCCCCAGTACACTACCTCTTTAGGATATTCGGTGACCTCAAGGGGTGTCCCAACCAGAGTCCTGATCAGACACGCCCAAAACCGTGACAGTTGGAGCCTGTGGACAGTGACGAAGAGGAGGCAGAGGAAGAAGATGTGGACAACAGAACTACACTAATTCAACAGTACTTCCAGTGACACACAGGTAAGACACTGTAACTTCACCTTCCATTGCAGTTTTGTGTTTGACATTGAACATGGCATCCTGGTTTCCCTATTTCTATGGCCACTGACTGTACCCTTTGACATCTTTATTTTCAGATCACATGTGCTCCACTCCGGCTCCTGGTGTGTTTACTGCTGCCTACTACAGGTCATACCTATGTAAATATTACAGTACATTTGAATTAAAATGTTTACAGTTTGTGAAACTAAGACATATGTCAAACAATTGGCAGACTCCATATTTGAATTTGTTCCAAGGGTGTTTATTTAGGTGCTAGTAAGTGGAGGGGGTATTGCAATGGGCTGGGTTGCTGATGGAGGAAATCCAGGGTAGAGTCCATTTGTATCACAGGTGCATTGTCCAAGGGGGCATAGGAAGGGGAGCAATGGCAGTTCTAGGTGGACAGGGTGACAGAGTGGGACACAAGAGTGACAATCAGGAGAGTCTTATTTCCTGGCAGGCATCTTGTCAATGTTTTCTGGCTTCTGCCTGGATCGCAGGGACTGTTTGTGGGGTGGTTCTCCTTCTGCAGGGGGTGGGGTGCTGGTGGCCTGTTGTTTCTGTGGCGGGGCCTCCTGTCCACTAGCATTGGCGGGGGTGGAGGGCGGTTCTTCGGTGTGGCTAGTGTCAGGGGCCCGTTGGTGTGCCACTGCCACCCTCATGGTGTTGGCGATGTCTGCCAGCACCCCTGCAATGGTGACAAGGGTGGGGTGGATGTCCCTCAGGTCCTCCCTGTTCCACAGGTACTGTGCCTCCTGCAGCCGCTGGGTTTCCTGCAACTTGGCCAGTATCTGGCCCATGGTCTCCTGGTAATGGTGGTATGCTCCCAGGATGTTAGTGATGGCCTCGTGGAGTGTCCGTTCCCTGGGCCTGTCCTCTCCCTGTCGCATAGCAGTCCTCCCAGCTTCCCTGTTGTCCTGTGCCTCTGTCCCCTGAACCGTGTGCCCACTGTCACTGACCCCAGCTCCCTGATCATCCTGTGTTTGTGGGGTTGCCTGGGGTCCCTGTAGTGGTGGACACACTGCTGATTGATGTGTCCTGGGGACAGAAGGATGGGCCCGCTGGGTGGGTGCTGTGGTGGTGTTTCCTGAGGGGGGAGGTTCAGTGGTGGCTTGGGACTGTGGCAGGGGAACAGACTGTCCTGAGGTCCCCGATGGGCCAGGTTGGTCATTGTGATCCAGGCGTGCAGAGCTGCTGTCATCACTTGTGGGCCTCTTCTGGGAAGGGACTGGATGTGGCTGGCACCTCCTCTCCGGTGACGTTGAGTGGGGGTCCTGTGGGGATGTGAATGCAGTGTTATTGTTTCTGCGTGTGCCATCTTGTGCATGGGTGTGTTTCCCTCTATGGTTGTTATTAGCAAGGCAGCTTTGGCTTGTGTGAGTTGTGATTGGTTTGGCTAAGTGATTGTCACTAGTGTGCATGCTGTGGTGATGGGTGTCCATGCAGGTCTGTGATGGGGTCCATGCATTGGTGTTGCATGCAGGGCTTGGTATTGGAATGGGAGTGTTGTGATGGTGGGATATATGTGAGGTGGTGGGGTGATGGGGGTATGAGTAGGGGCTGTTGTTTGTGATGGCATGCAGGTAGGGTGGGAGATAAAGTAGTAAGGATTTGACTTACAACAGTCCAGTCCTCCTGCTACTCCTGCCAGGCCCTCAGGATGCATGATCGCCAACACTTGTTCCTCCCATGATGTTAGTTGTGGGCGAGGAGGTCGGGGTCCACCGCTAGTCCTCTGTACAGCTATCTGGTGTCCTGCAACCACAGAACGTACCTTCCCCCGTAGGTCGTTCCACCTCTTCCTGATGTCATCCCTTGTTCTTGTGTGCTGTCCCACAGCATTGACCATGTCCATGACTCTCTGCCATAGTTCCATCTTCCTTGCAATGGATGTCTGCTGCACCTGTGATCCACATAGCTTAGGCTCTACCCGGATGATTTCTTCCATGACCATTAGCTCCTCCCCTGAGAACCTGGGGTGTCTTTGTGATGCCATGGGTGTAGTGTGAGTGGTATGTGTGAGGGTGTGTGAGTGTGTGGGATGATGTGTTGGGGTGTGTGCTGTGAGGTGCGTGGATGGTGTGTGGGTGATGGTGTTTTGTGGCTCAGATTCAGTGGGTGCTCCTGGCTTGTCTCCCTATCACTTGCCAAATTTGTTGGGTCGTAAAGGGTTGTGGGTAATGTGTGTGTTTTATATTGGTGTGAGTGTGGTGTGTGTATGTGTGTCATGTGTGTGTAGTATGAATTGTCCAATGTAGTGTAGTTTTGTATGTGTGTGTGTATTTTGAGCGCTGCAGTGTGTACCACCAATAGTTTACCGTGGTTGAATGACCGCCGCGGTGATTCGTGGGTCATGATGCTGTGGGCGTATTTCTGTTGGCATAACGGTGTGAATTTTGCTACCACCAGTTTATCACTGACCTTTGGGCTGGCGGACTTGTGTGTGTGTCTGTATAGTGGTGGATTTCTATGTGTGGGTCCTAATACGGGTAGCGGTATACCACCACGGTCGCGATATGTTGGCGGCAGTCAGCATGGCGGTAATTCGCATTTACCGCCAAAGTTTGGGATGAGGGCCCACATGGGAACATGTGGGAAAATTCTCTGCCTCTACTATCTAGGTGGAGAACTCTGTAATGCAGGTAAAACATAGCTCTGTATTTAGGACAGAGTTCTCAGCCAACTGTGAAAAACAGGATAAGTCAGAGACAAACATAAAGTAGATAATTCCTCAAACATCAAAGGAACACCACACAACCATCCTCCTTCCCACTGCTCCTTTCGGTCTAGAGGTGTCCCAAATGGTTGGGGTTCAAAAAAAGAAGGCCCCTTGTTTCTCTCAGGAGGTTTTGAGGATTATCAAGGAAATACTGTCAGCTCAGTGGGGATCTGGCATCATGCTGATATCTGGCAGGGCATTACCTAATGCTGCAGTGCTATGCAGTTCATACCCAAAGAACCGGGGAAAAATAGGGTGGAGCTTCTCATGAACCACGAAGAATAGGTTTCCTACAGTTCAGCCAGAAAAGGCTCCACTGTCAGAGGCCTGACAGTGCCTCCTTCCCTCACTAGGGCTGCAGAACTGTTGGCTTGGTGGGACAGTAGCTCCGTCTGTTTTCAGTAGGGTTCCAGCTCCACCAGAGTGTGAATAGGAATGCATGATGTAACATAAAAACCCAGGCATTACGACTGGCAAAAGGCACAAAATTGTGGCAAGCACTCATCATAAAGGTCTACAGGAGGATAGTGACTCTGAATAATGTCATCATCAGAAAAATCTATTCAAAGTCTGTAGCTGGTGCTGAGTTTGAACAAAAACAAATAAAATGAATTTGGATTGTAAACAATTGTGTGATTAGCTAAGGAGAATGACTGTTCACCTTGAGTAATAATCAAGATGTCTGTCAGGGTGAGCCAACCAAATAACTAAATTAGCCTGAGCTCAACCACATTATAGCTATGGCACAGATCAGAAAGGCTTGCATAGGGCAATGTGTAAAATATATATGTAGTTTTAAAACAGTAATTAAGTCAATGCACATAACAATAAAAATCCCAAATAAAATTAGAAATATAGAGTAACCTGTAATACATAAAATGACACCAAAATAACAAACATCCAGTAAAGAGATTCTGGATTTGAGTTTTTTTTAAAAGGTTTGTAAAAAATAGTGCATCAAAGTATCAACCGTGATAGACTAGAAATTAGGTGTAATTTGAGACTGACTGCGATGGAGCACAGGGCAGGTTCAAGCTTGGTACTGAGGGACTCATTTACTAGTTTTTGCTGTAGGGCAACACAGCAAGTCACTTTGCTGAGCTTCCCTGCATCAAAAGGAAAGATCAGGAATGTGCCATATTAAAGAAATACACTGTATTCCTGTCCCTTCTGCCTGTGCTGGTGCACAAATTGGTGCCTAGTGCCAATGCAGAAACTCTTGCCCCATGGTGTAAGAGTGGTGCAAGTGTGACTGCGTTGTTGGCACAATTGTTTTGTGTAGGAAGGAATCCCTTCCTGTACAAGAACAATCAATGGAAGTGTTTTCCTCTTTCTATATGTGCTGCATAAAGGAACATACATAGAAAGAGGTAAAATGAGGAGAAATAAAGTTATTTCTCCACATTACTCCTCCCCTGGCGAGGCACACAGTTATGATGTATTCCCACTTTTACCGATCCTTGTAAATCTGGGAATGTGTCAAAACCCATGGGTGTTGCATGGGAAAACGTACTGCAATGCCCAGGCAACGCCTCCTTGATGTACAGTAAGGTAACACAGTGCTTTGCGCTGCCTTGCCTCACTCCATATCTATGAGGCCATGCAAAGCCACGCAGGGTGGATTCACGTCACCTCATCAGTGTGCATGCGAGGCCTGCACTACTGGAGCATCATAAAAAGTGATGCTGCACCAGTGCTGGCTTCTTGTAAAAATGGAAGTCCTGGTAAATGTCCCACTCTTAAAGGAAGGGGCCTAAGACATTATTTATCAGTTAAAAAATAAAGTAGTGATCTGGTGCAATGACTTACTGGAGAGAGCTTCTTCTTGTTCAAACATATAAACTAGGTTAGGCAAGTTGATTAGGGTGGGAAGGGTCCAGAAAATCCAGAAGGTGACGGTTTGGTGGTTGATTTTGGTCAGTCAGAGTTGGCAGATAGGCTTCTTTTTCAGCTTTCCAATGTTACTGTCATACCTTCTTGAATCCAACCACAACTTATTGGCTTTTTTACCCACCTACATAGCCCTGTACATTGGAGAATGTAACTGTGCCCACTTCTCAGAGATCGCTTGAGTTAGTGGAAATTTGTAATAACCCCACTGCCAAAAGTTGTGAATCTCTCAGCCTCTTGGATAATAGTAATTGACTGGATACCACACTTTAATGCTAATTTTCTAGTGATTTGATAGAACTGGTTGGAGGCGCCACTAAAGATTAGGATATAGTTTGTAACACATTGACACTCTTAAATTGGAACATAGCAGGGCCGAGTAAAAAAGAAACATGGCACATCTTTGCTAAAGGTTATTAAAGGTTGTATCATTGTTTGTCCAATGCTTTCTTTGTGGAAGGATTTAATTCCTTCTTTACCCCAGCTATGCCTGTGTCCTTGGGTAGTGCATACTGTAGTCATAGTATCCTGATTTCCTCCATTTAGATTGCAAAACATTGATGTATTATACTGGAAAGTCTCATTTCATGGTAATATTATTAACAGTTTCAAATACCATAAAACCTCTACTGTTGAATTTTATAATCCAATGTAATGCTGAGGAATCCTAAACATCTTATAGCCTTGAAGGACTTTCTTCAACTATATACCACTGTGGTACTTGTGGGAGATTTTAATTTAAATGTGTGTGAAGAAAAATGATAAAGGAGTGGAAGCTTGCAGGAAAGTGATATGAGTAATTCTTTGCAAATGTTGAATGCCTTCTTATATGAATTCAACCCTGTACTCTCTCTGAAAGAATGCAGTATTAACTGCACTCATTTAGGAAGTTCAACTAATATTGGAAGATGGATTTTATTATTGATTGTATATTTGTATCCACCCTTCTCCCTTCCCTTACTACAAACGCATATGTTGGCAACACTGTGATCACAACCTCATCAATCTCTCCCTGAGCTGGATAAAGACCAAGGGCAACAATCCTTGTTCTGTTCTGATTAGCATAAGGCTATCCTCAGATCAACAAGGCTATAGGCTTCAATGAAACAAAGTGACTCCTGTGAGATTTGTTTCCAATTTTAGTGATAATCATTTGAACCAAGCCTCTCAGAGGACTCACAAAGTAGCAATATTTGCTTCTTCTCAGAAGATATGTAAAGAGACCAATATTAAGTTAAGGTGTCAATTCGCTCAGACTTTGACCCCTCAGTGCAGGTGGTTTTGCTACAAATTGCTCCAAGGTGCCATGCAACCCAATTAAGGCCTTGAAGGAAAAACCTAGTGTAAGAATCAATGTTGTGATGTGTCATCGTATTTATATAGACCTTTAAAAGAGAGGAAAAATTACCTGAAGGCGGATGCTTGTGGAATTTTATGCAAACTAGCATTCTCAAGCAAAGTCCCCTATTCTGGGAGATAGTTAATTGGCCAACATTTGCTGAACATGAAGGGAACATTGTGTGCTCTCACATCTCCCCAGACAAGTTGGTTAAACATTTTAAAGGGTTCTATGATTCAACAGATCTAGTTAGGCTGGGCAAAAAGTAGTTGTCTCCCAGGGCACCTAGAGGTAAAGGAAGTAAAGGAAGTATTTGAAGCCATTGTCTGGCTGACTGAGAACAAAGCCCCCAGTCTTGATGGGGCACCTTCTGAGTTATGTACACAAGAAATGATTTTATGTGTCTCCCAACACACCCAGACAATAAATGTTGTGGCCAGAGAAGGGATTCCTCCATCCTGGTCACACTGAAATAATAATTTTAGTTTTCAAATAAAGGGAATAAGAACAACTCTGCTGTTATAGGCTCATCTCAGTTATCAACTCAGTAGTCAAGGTTATATGAGGGAGTAGTCTTATCCAGGTTTACAGCTTGGGAGGGTGATAATCACAATATTTCTGATCTCCAGTATGTTTTTAGATTGGGCCAGAGAACTTTTGATTAATGCCAAAAATTATATTAACTTATAAATACACAGTGATCTCTCCACTCCTTTAGCAGACACACAGGCTGAATTACCTATTCGACCAGCATCCGAAAGCTAGAAGTGTAGGTGGGGAACAAGAGAAGTACAGTGACTCAAAATTGCACAGGAAGGTAGAGAAATCAAGACATCAGGTCAGAAAGGAGGATCAGGAGAAGGCCTGTGTGAGGCAATTGGGCCAGGCGCACCCTAAATGGCTGGAATGACCACAAAAACGTATAATTTGCAGAAGCAAAATAAAATCAATTGCTACAGTCACATTGACATTTAATTAGGTGAAGTTACAGGATTTAGCTGAATTAAATACCTTGGGGAGCAGTTTGCTCCCAGTCTGGGCAACGATTAGAGACTCAGAAAAGTATGGTTAGCAATGAGAATCAAACAAGTGCGTCACCCATCTGCACACCACAACATCGGATGGAGGTAAAGGAGAGAAACCAAAGTAGTAGGTCAGAGGAGAGGAGAAGGGCAAGCCACATTTGCAAATGTTATCAGCTGTAAAAAACAACAACTGGCAAAGCCATTAGGTATGGCTTGCAATCACATTTGTAAACCATACCTACTGGCTGTGTCAAAGCTAACTGATGATTAATTGAATTTGTATTTCATAGGCAGCATATTAGCAGGGGGGCTTTTGGGCAGGCAGAATATTTTTTACATCTCAGTAGCTGGATATTATTGCTAGGAATACCGGAAGGTTGTCTGTCTAATTGAAACGAGTGGAGTCTTTGGCGTATCCGACAATTGATATGTTTTGCTGTAAAGTGGACCAATGTGTTTTGCAGTGAAAAAAGTAACATGGCAAGATCCCTTTTTAGAGGAAATTATATCTGAGGAAAAAAAACTAAATGTGACAAAAAGTTTGAAGATTAAGGGCCTTATTATGATTTTGGCAGACGGTTTTCACTGTCCGCCAATGTGGCTACCTCCCTACTGGGCCCATTACGAGTTTCCCGAAACTTGAGTTTACGCCCGCTGGCCTAGTGTGAAACACCCTACAGCATTGTCTCCAGCTCTTAATCGAGATCGTAATCGAGTCAGCAGCAATGCTGTAGAACGTAGGGGGGCACCATGGTCGTAATATGGCACTGACTGCCATTTGCGAACTTGGTTGGTCATGAGACCGCCAGGTTCATAATAAGGCCCTAAGTGTACTTTTCAGATGGAAGGAACACCGTAGTATGAGATGAAGTCATACACCAAAAAGGCAAAAGCATGAGGTGATAGACATATCATTTTCTGGCTTGACCCAAGATGTGAGTAACACTGTCTCAAAGCAATGGCAGAAGCTGATGTTTAAAGCGAGCTGATCAATAGCTCACTATGTTAATTCTTTAAACAAATGGGGGCCTATTTACAAGCTCTTTGCGCTGTCAGTTTGTCACTTTTTGTATGGGAAAAAGTGACCCTCCGGCAGTGCAAGGGGCTTGTAAATAAGAACCTAAGGGGCATATTTATACTTGGTTTGCGCAGTTTTATTGTCATTTAATTTGATGCTAAAATGGCGCCAAAATAAATATTTGGATGCTAAACTCATCTAGCATCAAAATATAGGAATAAGCATCATATTGTGGATGCGGCAAACTACCTTGCGCTAATTAGTTGCAAGATAGGAGTTCCCATCCAAAATATGACGCTAACCTCCTAATGCCTTATTTATACTCTGTGCAAAAATGATGCGCATGGAGTAGGCAGACCCAAATAATGGTGCTAAGCCTGCTTAGTGTCATTATTTAACACCAGGCGTTAGGGGACCTGTGGACCCGTTTCCATGGCTGAACACCATGGCATGGGCCCACAGATGCCCAGCCCACGTCCCAGGAACAGCCCCACCCACACCAGATCCATCCTGGGTAAGTATTATAAAGTATTATCATTATTTTTTTTTCTGTGCCATTGGGGGCCCCTTACATGGGGTCCCCTCCCTGGCACTGTGTGTTATGGCCTTGCCCGGGGGACACCGGTCCCCTGGGCTGGCCTTTGGGGTGGTGGGCATGACTCCTGTTTTTACTAAGACAGGAGTCATGTTTGGGTGGCAGTGCATCAGAGAATGGCACTAGGCTGGTTAGCTGCGTATTTATTGCCGCTAACCAGCCTAGCGTCATTTCTGACCCACTAACGCCTTTTCCCCTCTCCCCAAACCCTCTCGGCTAGCATAATTTCTTTAGACGCTAGCCTGTCATTTGCACCACTGTGTGCCATTTCATAAATATGGCTCCCGGCTGGCACTATGGAATGGCGCTAGCAGGCATTATGGATTTTGCCACAAAACTGTGTTAACACAGTTTTGCGGCAAAATCCATAAATATGGGCCTAAGTATTTCAAGCAGCTGCTCTGACAGGACAGACCTAAAATATTCCCTGACTTGCCATATTTTTATTCACCTGACTTTGATGATTTTGATTTTCATTGAAATTCTTCACATCCACTTTCACCACCAAAATTGTTTCCTTATAGTTTTTTTCATACAGAATGTTGATAATCTACGAAGTATTTTCAGTCACTAAATTTCTGCATATGTCCATTCAATGTCTTTGTTTCTGTTCGTTATGGTGCTTTAACAGCATTGCGCTAATGGATGTGAGTTTCCTATCGTTATGACGAAAATTTAGTTTACAAAGCACACTAACTTAAACGTGTTCTGATTCCAGTAAAATATTATGTAGGTGTATATTATTTTACCAATTACTACTGCAATTTAGCAATACATTCATAATGTAACTGCACATTCGCTGTTTAACACCGACATGAAATGAATGAAAAATAAACGTGTGGCAATGGAACAGACTAGCTTAGAGGTTGAAGGTCTAGGCGCATGCTGATGTAGCTACCGCATCAGGTGATCAAGAGAAAGGTCAATGCTATGTGAGTCAGGCTACCTTTATAAAACACGTCAGACAAGTTGAACACCTTGAAGCACTGCCTAACATGCTACCAGAACTTTTGGTAAACGGGTTGCATCTCGAAATGTGATATGCGTGACCTGCTTCGTAATTGGCTAATTGATCCTCCAGGCCTCCGAGCTCTGCTGAAGAGGAACTGCACAAAGTAAACCCCCATCAATTAACGTAGGGGAAAAGGGTACGAATGCATACTTTTACTGTCAGACGTTTTTTTTTCACCAAGAAGCTCAAAAGGCTTTCTGGGTGGAAATGTGAATGCGGCGCAGAGGGGACAATATGGCGTCACCCAGTGGGGCAGGGGCTCGGTGGGTCCCCCTCCTGAGGGTGGATTGGGTTAACAGGAACTGTCCAACAATGCATCAAGTCTTGACACCAAGAGATACTGTTATCTGCTGTGTTTTTAATGTATCCTGTGCACAACTCCCCTGTTTCCCTACTACCCTCAGCCAGCTTATGATGTCATAGAATGTTGGTGAGTGACTGGAAGGATGGATGGCATTAAGAATATGCTGAGCAGAGTGGATGCTGCCTCTAGTGGGATGTTCTACTAAGCAACCTGTTACCTTTTCAATACATCTACAGCCTGTTAACCTAGGTGAACTGGCTATTTGACTTCTACTTACCAAGAAGAAATATTCAATTATAAGAGATACCCTCTGTATAAATTATTCTCAGTAAAACAAGAGCCAGCTCCATAACGTCAAGTTTGTATATGGAGCAGACATTGGTGGTGGTGCCTTTTTTGCAATGGTATAGCCTCCTTGTAAACCATATGTGCTGCCCCAGGTGTGAGCTATGAAGAGCAAGTTCAGATTTCCAACATCTAAATTAGGGCTGTGCCTTTGAAAAACAAAACAACAAAGTCTCTCATGGTTAGGAGAACGTTTGAGCATTTGTCACGGCCAGGTTTGCCATTGTTTGCATGGAAGTCCCAGGTATGGAAAAAAACTTAAAATCATTCATACACTTTGCTGTAGGGGATTTTAATCAGCTTCTCTTCCTACATATTGAGAAATTCCATTTGTGGCACCATTCATTGGCCACAAAATTACTGAAGTCCCCACACTAACTGTGGGCAACAGAGCTGGCTAGTTCAAATGTCAGTGTTCTTTGACCAACCGGGAAGGCATCAAATCATGACCAAAAGTGCATCAGCTTTCTTGACATGCCTAAGCCACACCTGAAACAAACCTGTCTCTCTTTGACAAAGGCCAGAAGAGACCCATGGGCACTCCTCTTATGCTGAGCACCTTGTATCATGCTGCCCCTGTCCTATCCATGTTTCCTCACTTAATTCAGATATGTTATGAGACCACATAAGCTGTATTTAAAATGAGAAATACAGGCCTTCATAGTGAGTTCTTTGTTCTATGCCCTAGTCTATTATGTATGTGAATGCAAACATATGTTTTGAAGATGTGTAACGTGTTTGCTGGGTCCTGCCTATGCTCCATGTAGCCTCCTTACCTTCTTCCTGCTAAGATATAATGTTCTGAGTGCATGTGGCAAAAGAGATCGGAGAAAATATAGCATCACCATAATTTCATGCAGGGTTCGCTAGAGTGATGTGGAGTGCATAAGGTTACGATATATAGGTGATTGTAATGAGCAATAATGATCTGTTGAAAAACAATAGCTGTTACAAAATACATTCTGTGAGGGTTCCTGTTGAAATGTGTTTTTTTTAGATAATGTGTCTGGTAAGCTCGTTTATATACATGAATTTTCAAAATTTTATTTGTTTCACAGAGCATCTTGTATGAACTGTTTTACTGATAGCAAACATCGACCGAAGCTAACCTGTGTAGCGCAATTCCGTTAATAAAGTCTATGGGCTTGTTGAGACATGGATTCATATTTTGTGAAGAAAGATCTTAAGATCATACAATGCAACAAAAAACATTAAAAATACAAGAAAATATAAACATTTGTATATTTCAGAGTTTAGGCAGACTTGCGTCTCTCTTCATTAGCAGTCACACATGAGACAAAAGAGGGCTTTGAAAGCATAGGGTTCAGATCTAACCTAACTTTCATTATTACAGCGCTTATTTGGTGGTCAGAGAAACTCTTCATATAAAGGAAAGTGTTGACAGTACCCAAATAATGATTACTATTTTAGATTTCAACGTTCCCGATCTCATTCAATTCAGGTGTACAGAGCCGACCTTTTTTAAAACCTGTGTGGATGAAAAGGGCTACAAAGAATGAATCTCATCATGTGTAATCCGCTGCATTTTTTTTAATTATTTTCAGATTTAAAATTACATACGCTCAGAGTCTTTCACTCTTTTGGGCGCACTTCTAAAGCTAGAGGAGGTTTTGAATTCATCTTATTGAGAGAGGAATTGAATGTCCCTTAACAAGTGACTCCCCACTAAATCATACGACAATACCAGCCCCAGCTTGCTGTTACGTACCTGAATCCCCTTGTTAGCTTCAGAATGCATTTCACAGATCTCCGTCGGACAGGAGGACCCCAAGACAATAATTCAGAGCTGTATGGAACCAGTGACAAAACTGGGCTCTTGAAAGCAGAAATAAAAGGTAAGATAAATGGAACTCCATATTCAAAATTAAATCTAAGTTGGCTGCCACCGGGTTACCTTAGACTAAACTGAGAATGATTTACGAGGTTTCGAACATTAGAAGGAGCTAGTAAAAGTCAAACCAAGATACTTATAAGAGTTTATTCGTTCCACAACGTTGCTCAAAACATGAAATTAATACATTTCTTCCCCAAAATCAAAATCTTTGTTTTATCATTACTTGGTGGTGGGTGGAATTGAGTAGAGTAAGAATGCAAGGTTTTGTTTAAGGTTAAATCCATTAAATCCAGGCCATCTGCGAAAAGGAGCCCCACCTACTTTTGGAGCAAAACAATCTAGACCCCGAAGTTTGGATGGTCGGTCCACCAAGTAAAAGCCGAATAGAGTTGGCGCCAAGACACAGACAAATTTAAGACCACTCCTGATCGCGATCTTCTGGTATAAATGGCCCAGGCAAGCAAAGTTAACAAAACAACAATTTAGGCTCATTTTCTATTCTACAGCTAAAACCTACAAGGTGAAGCAACTATGTAGGGTTCAGTGAGCTTCTCTGAAACCATTTTATTCCACTAGGATTTAATGATTCTCATCAACACATACATTTACGTTTTGAAGAATATTTTTTAATAAGCCTTAATTGAGATGTCTAAAAGGATTATAGATACAGGGAGTGCAGAATTATTAGGCAAGTTGTATTTTTGAGGATTAATTTTATTATTGAACAACAACCATGTTCTCAATGAACCCAAAAAACTCATTAATATCAAAGCTGAATATTTTTGGAAGTAGTTTTTAGTTTGTTTTTAGTTTTAGCTATGTTAGGGGGATATCTGTGTGTGCAGGTGACTATTACTGTGCATAATTATTAGGCAACTTAACAAAAAAATATATATACCCATTTCAATTATTTATTATTACCAGTGAAACCAATATAACATCTCAACATTCACAAATATACATTTCTGACATTCAAAAACAAAACAAAAACAAATCAGTGACCAATATAGCCACCTTTCTTTGCAAGGACACTCAAAAGCCTGCCATCCATGGATTCTGTCAGTGTTTTGATCTGTTCACCATCAACATTGCGTGCAGCAGCAACCACAGCCTCCCAGACACTGTTCAGAGAGGTGTACTGTTTTCCCTCCTTGTAAATCTCACATTTGATGATGGACCACAGGTTCTCAATGGGGTTCAGATCAGGTGAACAAGGAGGCCATGTCATTAGATTTCCTTCTTTTATACCCTTTCTTGCCAGCCACGCTGTGGAGTACTTGGACGCGTGTGATGGAGCATTGTCCTGCATGAAAACCATGTTTTTCTTGAAGGATGCAGACTTCTTCCTGTACCACTGCTTGAAGAAGGTGTCTTCCAGGAACTGGCAGTAGGACTGGGAGTTGAGCTTGACTCCATCCTCAACCCGAAAAGGCCCCACAAGCTCATCTTTGATGATACCAGCCCAAACCAGTACTCCACCTCCACCTTGCTGGCGTCTGAGTCGGACTGGAGCTCTCTGCCCTTTACCAATCCAGCCACGGGCCCATCCATCTGGCCCATCAAGACTCACTCTCATTTCATCAGTCCATAAAACCTTAGAAAAATCAGTCTTGAGATATTTCTTGGCCCAGTCTTGATGTTTCAGCTTGTGTGTCTTGTTCAGTGGTGGTCGTCTTTCAGCCTTTCTTACCTTGGCCATGTCTCTGAGTATTGCACACCTTGTGCTTTTGGGCACTCCAGTGATGTTGCAGCTGTGAAATATGGCCAAACTGGTGGCAAGTGGCATCGTGGCAGCTGCACGCTTGACTTTTCTCAGTTCATGGGCAGTTATTTTGCGCCTTGGTTTTTCCACACGGTTCTTGCGACCCTGTTGACTATTTTGAATGAAACGCTTGATTGTTCGATGATCACGCTTCAGAAGCTTTGCAATTTTAAGAGTGCTGCATCCCTCTGCAAGATATCTCACTATTTTTGACTTTTCTGAGCCTGTCAAGTCCTTCTTTTGACCCATTTTGCCAAAGGAAAGGAAGTTGCCTAATAATTATGCACACCTGATATAGGGTGTTGATGTCATTAGACCACACCCCTTCTCATTACAGAGATGCACATCACCTAATATGCTTAATTGGTAGTAGGCTTTCGAGCCTATACAGCTTGGAGTAAGACAACATGCATAAAGAGGATGATGTGGTCAAAATACTAATTTGCCTAATAATTCTGCACTCCCTGTATATGAGCATATAGATTGCATAGAAGTTAATATTCCTCTTTTTCATATTGTTAGAAATGGGGTTTCTGGTTGGCAAGGGTATGCACCTAAGCCAGGCAGAACCCATCCACTCTAGTCCGGGCGAGGGAGTTACTGTAGGAGGCTGGCATGGCTTATAGTGGGTACCAATGGTACTTACACCTTGTGCCAGGTCCAGTTATCCCTTATTAGTGGAGTAGTAGTGTTCTAGCAGCGTAGGCTGATAGAGGTAGCTATAGCAGAGCAGCGTAGGCTGAACTAGGAGACATGCAAAGCTCCTACTATACCACATATCGTATAGGTACTATATCATAAGAAAGACAATACTCAGAGTAACTAAAAATAAAGGTACTTTATTTTAGTGACAATGTGCCAAAATATCTCAGAGGATATACTCCCTTAGGAGATAAGTAAAATACACAAAATTTACACCCAAACCAAAATCAGGTAAGTAAAACAGTCAGAAAGTAGTGCAAACACTGTAGAATACAGTAGGATGCAAAAGGCCTAGGGGCAGCACGAACCATATACTAAGAAAGTGGAATGGGAACCACAAATGGGCCCCTAGGCTAGTGTAGTGTGTAGGGCGTCGCTGGGAGTGTAAGAAAACACTAAGGGTGTCCATGATACCCCACACCAAGACCCTGGAAAGTAGGAGTAAAGTACTACTATTTCCCCAGAAACACACCAGAGTCGTGATAGAGGATTTTGCAAAGACCACAACAGACTACAAAGCACTAAAGACGGATTCCTGGACCTGAGGACTGGCAAAAGAAGGGGACCAAGTCCAAGAGTCATGAAAGTGTCCAGGAGGGCAGGAGCCCACTAAACCCCAGATGTTGGTGCAAAATGGCTGCCTCTGGATGGAAGAAGCTGAAGATTCTGCAACAACGAAAGATGCTAGGAACTTCTCCTTCATGCAGAATATGTCCCACGGAGTGCTGGAGGATGCAGAGTTGTTTCCTTGGCAAAATACTGCAAACAAGCCTTGCTAGCTGCAAGAGTTGCAGATAAAAAAAAGGGTGCTGCCTGGGCCCAGGAAAGACCAGAATGTCACCACTTGGGAGAGGAGACAGAGGGTGCCCTAAGCAATATAGAGAGTCCATGCACAAGAAAGTAGCACCTGCAGAAGTCCTTGAACATGGGTTCAAGAAGTCTGAACGCTAAAGTCATCTCAACACTACAAAAGAGGGTCCCACAAAGCCGGAGATCAACTCAGGGAGCTGAGCATCATAGGACAGAGTGTTGGGGACCTAGGCTTGGCTGTGCATGAAGGATTTTGTGGAAATGTGCACAGAAGCCCTCGTAGGTGCAGTTCACACAGTGCACAGGATTCCTGTCTGGAAAGGGGAGGCAAGGACTTACCTCCTCCAAATTTGGACAGTTGGACCACTGGATAGTCTGGGTCACCTGGGTCCACCAGCTGTGTTCCAGGGGCCATGCTCGTCAGGATGAGAGGGGTCCCAGAGTACCGGTGACGCTAACGTTTGGTGCCTGCTGAAGCAGGGGGAAGATTCCATTGACCCACGGGAGATTTCTTTGTGGCTTCCAGTGCAGGATGAAGGCAGGCAGCCCCCAAAGCATGCACCACCAGGAAACAGTCGAAAAAGCCAGCAGGATTAGGCGCTACAATGTCGCTGGTAGTCTTCTTGCTACTTTGTTGCAGTTTTGCAGGTGTCCTGGAGCAGTCAGCGGTCGATCCTTGGCAGAAGTTGAAGAGAGAGGTGCAGAGGAACTCTGGTGAATTCTTGCAAATCGTTATCTGAGGAAAAGCCCACTGGAGAGACCCTAAATATCCCTCAGAGGAGGATTGGCCACCTAGTCACGTAAGCACCTATCAGGAGGGGTCTCTGACATCACCTGCTGGCACTGGCCACTCAGAGGCCTCCAGAGTGCCCTCACACCTCTGGATCCAAGATGGCAGAGGTCTGGGACACATTGGAGGAGCTCCGGGCACCACCCCTGGGGTGGTGATGGACCGGGGAGTGGTCACTCCCCTTTCCTTTGTCCAGTTGTGCGCGAGGGCAGGGACTGGGGTTCCCTAAACTGGTGTAGACTGGCTTATGCAAGGAGGGCACCATTTCTGCCCTTCAAAGCATTTCCAGAGGCTGGGAGAGGCTACCCCTCCCCAGCCTTTAACACCTATTTCCAAAGGGAGAGGGTGTAACATCCTCTCTCAGAGGAAATTCTTTGTTCTGCCTTCCTGGGACTGGACTGCCCAGACCCTAGGAGGGAAGAACCATGTCTGTGGGGTGGCAGCAGCAGTAGCTGCAGAGAAAACCCCAGAGAGCTGGTTTGGCAGTACCCGGGGTCCATAGTGGAGCCCTGGGGATGCATGGGATTGGGACCCCAATATCAGATTTGGCATGGAGGGACAATTCCATGATCTTAAACATGTTACATATTCGAGATTACCATTGTGAAGCTACATATAGGCATTGACCCATATGTAGTTCACGCGTGTAATGGTGTCCCCGCAATCACAAGGTCTGGGGAAATGGCCCTGAACTATGTGGGGGCACCTTTGCTAGTGCAAGGGTGCCCTCACACTTACTAACTTTGCACCTAACTTTCAGCAAGTGAAGGTTAGACATATAGGTGACTTATAAGTTACTTAAGAGCAGTGAAAATGGCTGTGAAATTACATGTGCGTTATTTCACTCAGGCTGCAGTGGCAGTCCTGTGTAAAAGTTTGTCTGAGCTCCCTATGGGTGGCAAAAGAAATGCTGCAACCCATAGGGATCTCCTGGAACACCAATATCCTGAGTACCTAGGTACAACATACTAGGGAATTATAAGGGTGTTCCAGTGTGCCAATTGAAATTGGTAAAAGTGGTCACTAGCCTATAGTGACAAATTTAAAGGCAGAGAGAGCATAAGCACTGAGGTTCTGATTAGCAGAGCCTCAGTGACACAGTTAGTCACTATACAGGCACACACATTCAGGCCACAAACTATGAACACTGGGGTCCTGGCTAGCAGGATCCCAGTGAGACAGGCAAAAACAAACTGACATACATGTAAAACTGGAGGTAACATGCCAGGCAAGATGGTACTTTCCTAAAGTTACACAACCAAGAAAACCCCTACTCACCCCTTTGGTAGCTTGGCACAAGCAGTCAGGCCTATCCCAGAGGCAGCGTGTAAATCGTTTGAACAACACATACAACACGTGACGCACTATCCCCACCACAAATGAAACACAACACCAAGTTATATAAAAATAAACTGTATTGTACACAACATCATTAGTCCGAACACCTGTCAGTAATACGCTGCTACCCAAACAGTTGTCATAACATTACAGAGTACTGCAGAACCAGTAGTAGTCACATATAACACATTGGTTGTTCATTATTCTGCAACATAAGCAGTAGTCAGGAAAACTTTACTACAATAATGTACGTCATAAGATCCTCTTAAATCCCCATACCAGGAACATTAGGAAATACCTATGGCAAGTCATAGAAACATATTAGCGTAGAATGCCCACAAAAGGAACAGTAGCAGATGCACAGCAAGTCATAGAAGACACAACAACATATATGCCAGTGAAAAGAAGCATCAGCGAGTACCTGTCAGATCATGGGAACATGATAGCCCATAAGAGGATTCTCCACAGTCCAGTTCAGGGTGAAGGGGTGCCCCCCAGCGCTCTACAGTGCCAAATGGGGGAGAGGGTGGTGTCACGTAACCCCTCTGTGCTTGGAGATGGCTCCTCTGGGAACTAGCTCTCAAACTGGGGTGCCCCTGGCCCTGTGGGCCCCCCAGGGCCATGACTGACCCTCCTGGGGAGACCGAAGAACAACAGAGAGGGGCCCAGTGGTGCGGCAGGCCTCTGATGAGGCTTCCGCCCTGCCCGTCACTCCTGTGGGGCAAAAGGAAGGCGCCCAGCAGTGCGGGGGGACTCTGATGAGGCTTCTACCACACCCATCCAGCCCTCGATTTCCCTGGGACCTCAGTGGAGCAAGGTGACCTCCGATGAGGCCTCCTCCCCACTCAAACTGCACACCGACGTGGTGCGGGAACCAAAGAACCACCAGCCTGGGCCACAGCAGTGACTTTCCCAAAGTCAGAGTCATCTGGTCCCCTGGGGGCACTCCTCAGAGCGTTTTGCACCCTGGGGGCACCACTAGGGGCGCACTCACCCCATTCTTCTTTCAACAGTGCCCGGTGGGCACTAAGGAAAGCGCAGTGCACTGCACTTGATGCAGCAGGCATCCCAGGCTGGCGATGATCCCCTCCACCTGCCAACACTATGAAGCGCTCAGAGGGCGCTATGGGGAAGGAAATAAAACACTCTCAGGGCACTAGGCAACAACAAAAATGAAGCGCTCTTCAGGCGCCATGGAAGAATGGAAGCACTCCCCTACGCTTTAAACAGGCAATGGCAGCGGTCAGTTGCCACAGCACCCAGCCCCTTGGGGCACAAAGGTGGAGCACAGGGCAGCAGGGCCTAGCAACAGATCAGCACAAAGGGTTGCAATTAGTGGCAGCTCCTCCTAGTGCCCGAGCAGGCCACATGTCAGCACAGCAGCAACAGTCCAGGGCGGTTCCTGGTGAGTCCCTCCAGCAGCATTCTGTGTCCAGTTCCAAGCATGTTTCAGTGTTGTGTGTCTCTTTTTCATGGGAAAACCCCCCTGCACATATACTCAGTTTTGCAAAGATTTATTCTCCTCCAGCACAGGCTACAGAAATCAGTTGGGGGTAATGAGCCTTTTATGTGAGGCTAGGGTGAAGATCATTTAAAATGCAGATGCACCTCTGTGACACCTCCGCCCTCCCTGTGTATTGACTGTCTGAAAAGAATGCACAAAGCCCAACTGTCATTCTGCTCAAACATGGATTGGAGTCAAGCTACAAAACAGCAGAGTCATAAGCACAGAGAAATGGTCACTTTCTAGAAGTGGCATTTCTCTAAATCCACCGACACTGGTAAGCAGCATTTCTCACTACCATTACAACCATACCAAACATGCCTACGCTACCCATCATACATCAGACAATACCCCTCACACACACACACAAGGCAGGGCATTTCCAATGCAATCCTATGAGAAGGCAGCACTCATAGCAGTGAGAAACCAAATAGGTTATTTGTCACTACCAGGACAGGCCTTGCAACCAGGCACATGTCCTGCCTTCTACATACATAGCACCCTGCCCATAGGGCCAGCTAGGGCCTACCTTACGGGTGACTTACATATAGTAAAAGGGGAATTCTGGGCCTGGCAAGTAAATTTAGATGGCAGGTCCCTGTGGCAGAAACTGTGCTTGCAGGTTTGAAAGGCTACTTCTGTGGGTGGCGAAAGTGGCACTGCATGCCCACTAGTAGCATTTAATTTACAGGCCCTGGGTATAGAGATTAAGGGGGTCATTCTAACTTCGGCGGGCGGCGGAGGCCGTCCGCCAAAAGTTCCTCCGCCAGAATACCGCAGCGCGGTCAAATGACCGCCGCGGTAATTCTGACTTTCCCGCTGGGCGGGCGGGCGGGTGACCGCCAAAAGGCCGCCCGCCCGCCCGCCCAGCGGGAAAGCACCAGCAACGAGGAAGCCGGCTCCGAATGTTGCAGTTGTACCCGTCATGATTTTCAGTGTCTGCTAGGTAGACACTGAAAATCAATGTGGGGCCCCGAGGTGCCCCACGACACCCGTTACCGCCATCCTGTTCCTGGCGGTGAAAACCGCCAGGAACAGGATGGCGGTAAGGGGGTCGGAATCCCCATGGCGGCGCTGCAAGCAGCGTCGCATTGGAGGATTCCCTGGGGCTGCGGGAAACCGGCGGGACACCGCCAGTTTCCCGTTTCTGACCGCGGCTGTACTGCCGCGGTCAGAATGCCCACGGAAGCACCGCCAGCCTGTTGGCGGTGCTTCCTCCAACCCCGGCCCTGGCGGTCCATGACCGCCAGGGTCGGAATGACCCCCTAAATGTGCCAATTAGGTATAAGCCAATCATACCAACTTAGCACCTGCACTTTAGGACTGATCAGCAGTGGTAAAGTGCTCAGAGTCCTAGAGCCAACATCAAGAGTTCAGAAAAAATAGGAGGAAGGAGGCAAAAAGTCTGGGCATGAACCCGCAAAAAGAGCCAGGTGCAACAGATATTACCTTTATGATCACATCCATCCAAATGGAATGGACATGATCTGTTGCAGGTACCCAGTGAAAAAAGAGTAGGAGTTGTTGAGTCAGCCAGTTGCATTTTAAAATACCTGTGACTAACTTGCCAGCACCTACAGCTCCACTTATATCCATTGAACTGATTGCTGAGTTTATGTACTTAAGCGCAAATAGTACTATTATTTTAGTGTGAGACAAAATTCAAGGATTACTGGGAAATTCTGCTTGGAAGCCATGTGAGCTGTCAGACCAAAAGACAGCCGATAAACAACAAAGCAAATAAACAGTGATTATTCGCCCATGAACAGAAACAAATAATGATTAGGCACGTAATACAGCTACATATCATGTGAACATTTGTGCCTTTGTGCCTTTGATACCACATGGCATCCTGATCCCAGGAATGCATTGCCTTTCCCCATGATTCATTGATGTGAACAATTTGGGGCCCTTGACAGAGGACTCACCTCCAGACATTGCTCCATATGGAGTTTCTGTTGAAGTGTAGTGGATGGACGTTAATGTTTGTATACCCATTGTAGAACCTGAGTAGCTTATTACCAAGTGACTTGCACCGCCGGTGCATCACTTTTTGTGATGTACCAGTGGCTCAGGCTGCAGGCACATATCTACAAGGCCATGCAAAGCCACATTGCGTGGCTTTTCATTGCCTTGTAGACATGGAGTAAACAACACAGCACAAGTCACTGCGTTGACTTACTTTGCGTCAAAGAGGCTTTCTATGGGTGTTGCACTGGTTGTTCCTATGCAACACCCATGAATTTTGGTGCATTCCCAGATTTACAAGGCTTTGTAAACCTGGGAATGTGTCAAATACCTATGCCATCCCAGGGGTGTCACAATGGGGAGAAATATCTTTATTTCTCCCCATGTTTAAATCTTTCTATGTGTGCTGCATTTTAGGGCAGTGCAGGACAGAAGGCCTATATCTAAAAGGCCACGCAAAGCCACTTGGTGTGGCTTTTTATGGCCTTGTATATATGGAACAAGGTAACACATCGCAACTCATTGCGTTGCCATATTTTGTGTCAAAGTGGCATTCAGCAGGTGTTGTGGTAGTTGTTCCCCCGCAACACCCATGAATTTTGAAAACATACCCACATTTGCAAGGTTTTGTGAAACTGGGAATGTGTCATAAGCCCACAACACCCCAGTGGGGCGTAAAGGTGGCACAATGGGGAGAAATATCTTTATTTCTACCTGTTTGTTTCTCTTTCTATATGTGCTGCATTTTGCAGCACACATAGAAAGAGGAAAATGCCTCACGATTTTGTTGTACAGAAAGGTGTCCTTCCTTACACAAAAACAATTATTCCTGCAGTGCAGACACCCTTGCACCATGGTGCAAGTGTGCCTGCATTAGCACATGGCAGTAATTTGTGCACAAGCAGAGGAGAAAAGGACAGGAATCTTGTAGCTATGGTGCATTCCAGCCCTTTTGATGTAGGGCAGCGCAGCAAGAAGGCTTGCAGCGCTGTCCCGTGCCAAAATGTTGTAAATGAGCCCCCACATTGCAGGCTAACAGGGAGTAAAAGGGTGCACTGTTGGGTCTATTTTGTCCCTGAATTTATTAAACAGGCTTCTGAGTAATCATCAATCTAGGCCCTCCCTGGTGGAAAAGAAATGTTGGAGTGATCATATTTGTGACACAGTAAAGCATCAGATGGTTGCTGAGTGGAGTGGCACAGCTGTAATGCTGATGTTAGCAATACCAGTGGGGGGCCGTGAGTTATAGATACCTTAGGGCACAAGTTTTAGTTACATGAGATAAATCTAACTATAACAGGTGAATTTCTATGGTTTTGAACGTTTAAAATGTGAGCCTAACTATAACGTCCCTGTAAACTTTGTTTTTTCTGTGATTTTTTTTGTTTTTTTTAACATATAGTAATTTTCATTACTATACATTAATCCATTAATCAAACCACCACCACACATGCCCGGAGGGACCACCCCTAGGTAGTTATAGTTGTGATGATATTTCCATAAAAGCATTTTTTTACTTGCCTATATCTTTGGCATCGTTTGATGAACCTTCACAAACTTTTCCAAGAGAATACAACGCTCCCTTCAGCGTCTGTCTGGAACGTTTTGGAGGGATCCATCAAGCAGAGGCTGAAAAAAAGGGGGGGGTCCAAACATGCTTTATCCCATGCATTTTTCTAAAGGGATTTTAAACAGGAATAACGCCAAAACCGCTGGATCGAATTACACCGAATTTGGCAGAAAGGTAACTCTTGGTTCAGAAAGCACCCCTTTTGTTATTTGATGTAAATCCATTCTGTAGTCTTAGAGAAATTAACATAAATCCAAATTTGTTTATTTATGGACATGAAGGATTCGTGACTCCTTCCGTCTCGGTGCTGGGATCTGATTGGCCGTCAACACTTGAACAAAGAAGTGTTGGCAGCCATGTTGGGACTCAGCGGTAACCGAGTCCCAGAAAAAATCGTCACCCTAACCCCTTAGCTCTGGTGCTGGGGTCTCAGAGCAAAAAAAACATTTAAAAAAAATGTTTGATGTGATTCGCAGCAGATCTGACAAAACAAATGAAGCTGTGCTTCTTGCAGAGGAGTCCCTTTTGGGTCAAGTTCCGGGGTCATTGAATTTTTTATATGGTGGCATCTGTCTCCCACAGCATCTGGGAATGCCACATCCCCAGGTTTAAAAATGTTATTGTTGCAGGGGGCCACATGGCCGTCTGCAGCCCAGGGAACCGCCATCTCCCCGGGCTCATATGTCCTTTCACTACAGGGTGGCGTTCAGCCCCACTGGGGCCCCCTTGGACCACCACCCCGGGCATTATTAGAATTCATTGCGAGGGGCTGGGCAGCCCCCGCAGACCAGGAACTGCCACCTCACCGGGGCATTATTCTAATTCAATGCAAGGGGTCTCCATGCCCCCCACAGCCCTATGGACCACCACCCGGTGCATTATTATAATTCAATGTGGGGGGGGCTGTGTGGGCCCACGCAGCCCCGGGGAACATCACCTCCCCGGGGCAAACTTAAAAAAATAGAAAGGGGTTCCATTTTGGACCCCCAGGTCCCTGGGGTCCACCACCTCTCTAAGGTAACTATAACTCACACTATCATCATGCACTGTTAATTACCCCACAAATTATCGCACTCATGACATCTTTGATAACATCATTGATAATATCAATGTAATATTTGCAGTAAAAAAAATTACAAAAAAAACTGTGCATGGTGTGGTGCGAGTTATAGTTACCTTCGGGCACGAGTTATAGATACTTGAGATTACTCTTACTATTACATGTGAATTTCTATGATTGTGTACATTTAAAATGTGAGCCGAACTATAACATTCTTCTAACCTTTGTTTTCTTAAGTGAATATACATATACTTAAACATACAGGACCATAGAATTTACCAGTTAAAGGCACCTGAAGGAAAATCATTCCAGCAACTGCAATCTAATGCAAATCTTTGTGATCGATCAGTTCCCCCTAACATCTATGGCGGCAACAGAGTGTTGTCATTACGGAGGTTAGAATCCAGATATATCATTTGGTTCAACACGCTTCATCCTTTGGGTTGAACATGGATGAGGAATTGGTTGTACATTTAGGCTAATGTGTTATTATATGACCTCTCTGTCTGTGATCTCATGTATATGTCATTTTGTTTTTTAACACAATTTAATAATTTTTTACACAGGTGTTATTGGAGATCACTGTGGAGATGCTACCTGATCTTTTGAACTAAGAATGTTTTTTTGGATGAATGTGTAACTTGAAAATCAATATTGTATTTGAGGAATTTTTTTTGTATAAGTCTCTTCTCCCCTATGGCTAACTAAATTTTTTACCTTAATTGTTGCCATTAATTTTGTTGAATATTGCTATGATAAGTATATTGCAGTTAGCCCACTTGGGTTTTATGTGGGTATACAATTTTTCTGCAGATATATGTGTTGTTTTCTCCACTCACTTGGGCGATTCATTGCCTAGCAGTGCCCTAGTTTTCTTTTATTGACTGGGGCATTTCACAATGTACTATGTGGTTTATTCTAATTTACTGACTGTGATCCTTCCACACATAACCAACAAAAGTATTTTCCATGTAACTTATCAGTACTGTGATGGCTGCCATATTTTATTGCTCTTTTTGACAATATTGCATTTTTTCATTTAATTATTTTTTATTTAGTTATGATTACATGTGAAGTTTTATGGGGCATAATGTTGTTATCACCTGTTGAACAGATGTTGACATTTCAAAATGCTGCTCACTTTTGCATTATCTATGCAGTCCTTTGTTTCTGTTCATGCACCTATCCACATTATTTAATGCACCAGTCAAAGACACTTGTTATCAAGATACTTGTTGTGTCAAAATGTGTTGAGTGTATTGCTTCATTAAAACTTTATTGGATTTCATCACTTGTTGGGAGTGGGCATGATTTTCACCTTTAATCAGAGTTTTTCTGTGCTGATGTTTTTGGGTCCCCACATCTGATCACGCATTACATGTGGGAACTGAACAATCTGATCTGTGGGGCGCGGTACAGACATATATGTATCTATATATCTATATCTATATATAATATAAATATGTGTGTATATATGTGCATATATATGTGTGTGTGTGTATATATATTTGTTTAATTTATGTATTTATTTATTTGCTTATTACCGGCTTTCACTTCCAGAAAATGTAAACAAACAGAAGAACTCACATGCACTCCAGTACTGTGTGCTCTATTGTGCCTTTCACCCATCTCCAAAAGCAGCATGTTGGATGGCAAACCAAATGTGTATATATATATATAATATAAATATAAATAATATATATATATATATATATATATATATATATATATATATTCATATGGAGAGAGCGAGAGAGATAGGCTAAGTGGAAGGCATCATACCGAATCACATCGGCTATTTCTTTTATTATTAGAGGTGGGTGCGCCAGCAAATTATATGGAGAGCCCAGTCAGAGGCGAAAGGAGTCAAAAAATATGTGCAATGTAAAACTTACAACAAACATAATGTAATAAACATAAAACAATTCTCTTTTGTTCCCTTCCTCCACACTCTTTTAGCTCTGTTTCCATAGTAACAATGTTTCCAATAATCTTTGCCTACCAATAGGTCAAAAGTTCACAAGACTTTCTCTCAACAGCATACTTGCTTCACATTAAGTGTAGCAGGTGTGGTTGACTGTTTGCAATTCCAAGCTTAAACCAAGTAACATAGCTTTTTTTTATTTTTCCAAAGCCAATCTCAGAGTTTGTTACTTTTTTCACTACCAAATTTTAGTTCCCTGTACAACTCCACAGTCCAATCAAATATGTTCCTTTTTATTTTTGCTTGCTGTCCTTTGTTTTAACTGTCTTTGATCTTCAAAACTGCCTAATTCTGCCATGGTATTTTTCCTGTGTGCTACTGCTGTTCCCAACACACATTCAATACAAAACAACACATTTAATACAAACATATCCTATTGCAATTTATATAACTGTATTATAGCCTGAGTGTGGATGTGTGAGTAGCTCTGTAAGTGACTTTGTTGGCATGTTAGTAGTTTTCAAGGGCCACTATGGATGTGCAAGTGGTTTTCTGGATCTGTGAGTGGTGTGTAAGTGGCTGTATAGGTGTGTGATAGGGTGTGTGAGTGGCAGTAGAGATCTGTTATTGGGTGTGTGAGAATCTGCATGGGTGTGTGAATGGATGTGTCAGTGGTCTCTGACTGGAGGTGTGAGTAATTGTGTGGTTGAATAAGTGGGTGTGTGCGTGTGTGGTGGGTGAGTGTATTAGTGGGTGTGCAGTTGGCTGTGTGGGTACGTGAATAGGCGTGTAAGCAGCTGTGTGAGTATCTATGTTGGTGTGTGTGTATGAGCACCTGTGTGGGTCTATGAGTGGGTGTTTGAGTGGCTGTATGGGTCTGTGAGGGTGTGCAGTAGTGGTTTTGTGGGTGTGTCAGTGTGTGAGTGGCTGTGTGGGTCTGTGAGCTGGTGCGCCAGTGTTTTGTGGTCTGTGAGCATATGAATGGGTATATAAGTCGGTGTGTGAGTGGCAGTATGGGTCTATGAGTGGGTGTGGTAGTGGTTTTGTGGGTCTCTGAGTGTGTGTCTCTGAGTGTATGTGTATGAACGGCTGTGTGAGTGGGTGTATGAAAGGCTGTGTTGGTATGTAAGTAGGTGTATGAGTTGGTGTGTGAGTGACTGTGTAATTCTGTGACTGAGTGTGGTAGAGGTTTTGTGGGTCTGTGAATGGGTATGTGAGCATGTGAATGGGTGTGTGAGTGAGTGTATAGGTGGGTCTGTGAGTGTGTGTATTTTTTTGATTGAGGTCTAGAGCAATGGATCCCCTGCAAATTGACATGGAGGGCACGCTTACCACCGTGGAGGACCTGCAGATCTGTATGAGACCAAAAAATACATTTTTAGGCACCTTCTTGCTTATGAGGGTGCTTCACTGACCCCTTCTTCAGTCCTATGGGGTCAGGATACTTCTATCCTGGCCCCTTACGTTCATTTCATCTTTATTTTACCCCCTTTGAACTGAGGGTGGACTTTCCTGTCAGGTTGTGGTCAGCCAATTAAAGCATTGCTGTTGGCACTTGGACCCGCTGATCCACTATGGTGGCGCCACGTCTCTATTTATACATAAATAACTTTTTTTTAACAACTCCAAAACTACTGAGCAATTTATACCAAATTACAGAAAGGGACCTTTCTAGATCAAGAACTAGCTTTCTTCCACATTTGGTGTAATACAGGCTATAGCTGTGTCTAAAATCCCTATAGGAAAAAGCATTGGGAAAATGTGTGTTGGAACCCACCATTTTTCTTGGCCCCCCCTTGATGAATCACCCTAAAACTTTCCAGGAAGCATTTGAAGTGAGTGGCAAACTAGGTTTGAAAATTTCGTGAAGATTTGGCAAATGGCACCAAAGTCATCAGCAAAACATAAAAGACTTTTCCTATGGAAACTAGGTCCTAAGTATACCTACCGAGATGTCATCAGTGATGTAATATATGAGGTAATTAGCAGTGCATGGTGAGAGAACAAGTTATAGTTACCTTAGGGCATGAGTTATTGTTTATTAGGATAAGTATAACTGCTGAATTTCTATGGTTTTGTGGTGTAAAAGCTGAACCTGTAACCATTGTTTTTTTTCAGGGGATTTTAAGGTCTTTGTAATTTTATTTCCTAACTATACCGCTCCTGTAACCTTTGTTCTTTTAGTGAATTTCTAGGAGTTTTTTAATGTGAAGTAATATGATGTAGTTACCGTACATTAATCCTGCCTGCTGTGCTTGGCCTACTGCCTAATGTTAAGTAACATTAAATTACCCGATGGTAATCCTGCTTGCTGTGCATGAGAGGTGGTTGGCCACAGGTCCTGTTCTGCAGTCAGACGATGTGTCCATCCCCCCAATCCCACTCAAGGCCTTCATCCGTGTTGGGTGGGGGATGGCCACAGTTTTTTTTATGGGAATAAGACCCTTTCATTTTCATAATTTCTAGAGGGAATGCTTTAGGTATTATAATTTTGATTACATAAAGATGATGTCAGGGCTACCACATTTTTGTAAGAAATATAGAATGTTAGCAATCTAATTTTTCATCAGAATACTGTGGGGAGGTGGAGGTCAGTAGCATGAACTCAGATAACTGAGGTCAATGAGGAGGGTGTAGAGGCAACAAGTTGACCACGCTGGGTAGGCGGGAGAGGCAGTGGCAGTACAAAGGACCATGGAGGGCATCAAGAACCAATCATGCAGAACAGACAGGAGAGGCTGTGGCAGTACAACAGACCATGGAGGGCAGAAGAGAGAGGCAGTGACAGTACATACAGCTATACATGCCAACAAAACAGATTCAGGCAGGAGACTCACAATGTCCTTAAGCCCAAAAGGGCTTTATATTATCTGTCTCCTGCCTAAAATCTCCTCTTTTGTAATGTGAGTCAATGGGGAAAATCAGCTCCCCAAGTTTTTTTTTCTTAAAATCTCTCTCTTACTAAGTTCAAAATATTGGCAAGAATGGTACATTGGATCACGGAGGACAGGAGGAATGGGATAGTGTCTTGGACTCGGATTAGAGAGGCCAGGAGGGAGATAGGTAGGGGCACAAAACTGACCTAACTGGGCAGGCGTCGGTGTTGCAGCAGCACAATAGACCACACATGGCAAGCAGGATATCAGTGCACCAAAACGGACCATGGAAAGCAATAGGGAGGGTACAGGCCATGCATATGGAAAACAGAGAGCAGGGGGGAAAGAGGTGAGCACAGCAAGCAGACCATACTGGACAGACAGGAGGGACAGTTGCAGCATAAAAGACCATGAAGGGCAGGAGGGAGGGTACATGGGCATGACAATGGTCCAGGCAAGGCAGGAAGGAGGGGATAAGGGCCTGCACATGGACAACAGAGGGCAGGGAACAAGGTAGGAACAGCAAGCTGACCATGGAGGGCAGGCTGGATGGGCACTGAAAGCACAACACACCATGGAGTCCAACAGTGGGACTAGGATGTCATACACAAGGACAACAGAGAAAAGGTGGAAGTGCAGAAAACAGAACACACAGGGCAGGTGGGAGGGCTGTGGAAGCAAAGAACACCATGCATGGCAACTGGGAGAGTTAGTGGCAGTACAACAGTCATGTTGGCCCAGAGGTAGGGGGCAGGGGCATGCACAAAGGACCATGGAGCACAGAAGGGAGTTGAAGGGACTGGGCACAGATAAGAGAGGGCAGGGTGAGGAGCTTCACAACAGACCACGCAGGGCAGGCAGGAGGAGCAGTTGCAGCACAATAGAGTATGGAGGGCAGAAGGGAGTGGCAACAAAATGGACCAGGAAGGACAGGAGGGAGGGGATGGGGCATGAAGCTCGGCTAGGCAGGTTGGAAGTGGCAGGGACAGGTAGAAGCCATCTGACCATGCTAGGCAGGTGTGAGGGGCAGTGGCAGCTCAGAAGAACACTCAGAGTAGATAGGAGGGGTAGTGGCACTTCCATTGAACATGGTGGGCAAAAAGAAGGGAGCAGGGACATGCACACAGACATCAGAGAGTAAGGAGAAGGAGGGTCGGGGCACCAAGCTAAGCACAACAGATAGGGGCCCAGTGGTGCGGCGGGCCTCTGATGAGGCTTCCGCCCTGCCCGTCACTCCTGTGGGACAAAAGGAAGGCGCCCAGCAGTGGGGGGGCCTCTGATGAGGCTTCTACCACACCCATCCAGCCCTCGATTTCCCTGGGACCTCAGTGGAGCAAGGTGACCTCTGATGAGGCCTTCTCCCCACTCAAACGAGAAAACACCGATGTGGCGCGGGAACCAAAGAACAGCCAGCCTGGGCCACAGCAGTGACTTTCCCAAAATCAGAGTCAGCTGGTCCCCTGGGGGCACTCCTCAGAGCGTTCTGCACCCTGGTGACACCACTAGGGGCGCGCTCACCCCATTCTTCTTTCAACAGTGCCCGGGGGGCACTAAGAAAAGCGCAGTGCAATCCACTTGATGGAGCAGGCATCCCAGGCTGGCGATGATCCTCTCCGCCTGGCAACACTATGAAGCGCTCAGAGGGCGCTACGGGCAGGGAAATAAAGCGCTCTCAGGGCGCTAGGCAACAACAAAAATGAAGCGCTCTTCAGGCACCATGTAAGAATTGAAGCGCTCCCCTACGCTTTAAACAAGCAATGGCAGCGGTCAGTTGCCACAGCTCCCAGCCCCTGGGGACACAAAGGTGGAGCACAGGGCAGCAGGACCCAGCAACAGACCAGCACAAAGGGTTCAGTTAGTGGCAGCTCCTCCTAGTGACCCAGCAGGCCACATGTCAGCACAGCAGCAACAGTCCAAGGCGGTTCCTGGTGAGTCCCTCCAGCAGCATTCTGTGTCCAGTTCCAAGCATGTTTCAGTGTTGTGTGTCTCTTTTTCATGGGAAAATCCCCTGCACATATACTCAGTTTTGCAAAGATTTAACAAAGAGGGAGAGAGGAGGTTCAAACAAGTTACAACTGGTTCTGGGAGTGTCCCCTCTCTCCTCCAGCACAGGCTACAGAAATGGGGTAATGAGCCTTTTGTGTGAGGCCAGGGCACATCCTTTACAGATGCATGTGTGCCCTGCCTCCCCTTCTCTCAACTCAGGAAGATCATTTAAAATGCAGATGCACCTCTGTGACACCTTCACCCTCCCTGTGTACTGACTGTCTGAAAACCATGTACAAAGCCCAACTGTCATTCTCCTCAAACATGGATTGGAGTCAAGCTGTAAAACACCAGAGTCATAAGCACAGAGAAATGCTCACTTTCTATAAGTGGCATTTCTCTAAATACACCGACACTGGTAAGCAGCATTTCTCACTACCATTACAACCATACCAAACATGCCTACGCTACCCCTCATACATCAGACAATACCCCCCACACACACACACAAGGCAGGGCTTTTCCAATGCAATCCTATGAGAAGGCAGCACTCACAGCAGTGAGAAACCAAATAGGTTGTTTGTCACTACCAGGACAGGCCTTGCAACCAGGCACATGTCCTGCCTTCTATATACATAGCACCCTGCCTATAGGGCCAGCTTCGGCCTACTTTACGGGTGACTTACATATAGTAAAAGGGGAATTCTGGGCCTGGCAAGTAAATTTAGATGGCAGGTCCCTGTGGCAGAAACTGTGCTTGTCAACTAAATTACGGTGATTTGCATTGTGTGTCACCTGACCAGTATATTGATTCCTCTCTGAACTTTCTGCTATATTACCAGAAATATAATACAACAAATCACATACACTTAAAACCACAAATCACATACACCTAAAACCAACTTGGGCTAATGGATTTGTCAGTAATTGTTAGCTGTTTAAGATAAATGAGTAACAACAATGGTTTTGCTATAAATAGTATTGAAACTGTTTAATTTCTGAAATTGAGACTACATATTACTGGGGCCATGGGAAACGGTAGTGGGCTTCAGAGTTGCTCAGTCACCCCAGTTATTTTTACTCTATGTTAGACATGTACACCCTTTTTCTCTCCACATCTCGTCCATGTGCAAATCTTACAACTCGCTTTCCTCTTCAGTGCCCTCGCTTCACTCTCTCCTAAACAAACTTCCTAGCGTTTCCTTCGTTTTTCCATCCCCTAAACACACAAAGTACTCACTTGAAAGCAGTGCACTTTCTTCAGTTTCACCTTGTCAATATTTTAACAACTGTATACCTCCATACGCATTTGTACAGAATCACAATTGCAACTGGAATGCATCACCATTGCTCCATGTGCTCTGAAGGGAGGTCTTAGATCACATGACCATGCATTTTGAACACCGTTTTCACCCACTGATAGGTGATAACCTCACACTGCTTTCAGTCTCAAACGCAGAGCTCTCAATCCCGGCCCTTATATACACCTGGAGGTGAATCAGTTGAAAGCATGCATTTTACAAGAGTAATATCCTACACCAAAAATGTAAAAACTCAGCATCCTAGAAATAGCTACTTAATCTTGCTTTCCATAAGAAAGAGAAACATGTGAAATATAAACAAGAACTACAACTTGACGTTTTGTACATTCATTGTTCAGAAAATTAATCAATGTTTGTGGCAGTAAAGTTAAGGACATTAATTTTGGGCTGTTGGAGTGTAGCTTTTATAATCAAAAAAATAATATGAACTGCTTGCAAATTAATATACACTGATGCTGCATAAAAAATTGTATTAATGTGCTTCTAATGTACGTGTTTGAAATGTGCCCACAGGGAGTGGCCATCAATGTATACCTTGACTAATTAATTTGACTAATGACGAATTAATGATGTACTAATGTGTGAATTTATACCAGCTTTATGAATCATGTAGTAAGGATTTGCTAATTTAATCACTAGGCCTTAGTAAGCAAGAGTCTGGGCCTAGCTGTCTGGTCTCATAATAACTGTGTTTTTCTAATGTGCAATGTGCTGTCTTCCTAAAGAACCTGTAGCTGTACGTTCCATAAGCTGGAGATGTGTGTATAACCGTAGTAAATTCTTTCTCATGAGACCCGACTTGCTCAAGGAGACATTCTTGTTGAATGCAACAGTGTAATTCGCAAGAGGTACAAGGTCGCCCAAACTGGTAAAGACAATGGAGCTACTGACTAAAGCAAGAAAAGTTACTTTTCCTACCAGACATTCTACCCGTTAAAGACGTAAATCACAGGAGCCAATAAACTGCATGAGAACTGTCCTAAGTGAAAATTTTAGTGAGGCGATCAACAGATCATTGGATAGAGATAATGATGCACCAAATACTGAACAATGGGAAATTAGAGACTACTCTGGCAAATTCCTTTAACGACGTGTCACAAGGAGAAATCAGCCATTGTTAGCGAATGTTTAGTCATTCTTGACGTTCCTTGCGAATGCTCTTATTACTTTTGTCCCTACTTTGACCATTCCTCTAGTTGCTCGATATTTTCTTCTCCTCCTTATGAGGGAAGTACTTTCTGTCCTAGTTTCTGAGACATTGCTGCTTACCCCGGCTGATGGCGAATCGACTGATGTCCTGAGGACGAAGACTGACTCTGTATGCTGACCCATTACGGAGGGTAACTATACATTGATGAAATTGTAATTGTCTGTTTGCCTTTCCTTTCTACGTACCAACTGCTCTTTTATAGAGGCTATAGCTAGAGGTTTTTTCCAAAGTGATGTTGCTAAATTGTTTTGCATGAAGCCCAACATGCTAATGCTAATTCGAGGTTAGTTAAGGAGTTCATTAACCGAATGCAAATAGACAAATGACTGAATCTTTGCTGTGTTGAATAGATGCACTAATGATTCTCTGCTAAAGTTGACTCATGTTGACGTCGTGCTTTGTTCTAATGTTTGTGATCTTTACCTTGATGAAGTCTTATTCGAGTTGCCATATTGTGACTTTATTGATGTGTTTTCTGGTATTGAGACTAATAAACTTACTAGTAGAGTGTAACAAATAGGGAATAAATATTGTAAATCTTACTAAATTCGGTGTGGTTATTCATGGCTGAAAGGTCATGGTGAGTTCTGATTCTTATTAATGTCATTAACTAATTTGATTAATTTGCTGTTGTGAATTTTGATGAGATTATTGACCTATCGACTCATATGCTGATTAGTTATCTTGTCTTAAGGTGTCTCCAATCAGAGTCAAAAAGTTCATTGGCCTAAAACAAGTCCCAGAGTAAGTAAATTACTTAGGGTCGGGTGCATTATCAGTTAGGGTAGCAGAGGACGTTTTTGGCCCTGTGGGCCCTAAAATGAGGGTCCATTGTTTTATAATTATTTTGAAGTAATGCAAATTGGAGAGATGATGTTCCCCTAAGCCCCAAATGACTTTCCCGGGACCCCGGAGCTTGCCGAAGTGAGTTGGGTATGTTCTCGGCGTTCTAGTGATGGTATGAGTGAAGTAGGATTTGCGCTTGCACAGCTTAAGCATACCACAGTTGAATTGTGAGAATTTTATGCCAGGTGATGTTTTAGTAGGAGTGGGCGTACTCCGCAGTATGAGAGTAGGGAAGTCATCAAACTACATGTAAGTGTGTGCTCAAAAATTGTCCACGTAGTTGTTAGTGATGTATGGATCCTGCGTGGTCTAAGACTCCGGAGTATATTGATAAGTGTATGAGAGACTTGGTTTATGTTGTAATTTGCGTGGTTTAAATAGGTCAATAGGGTGTGGTTGACGAGTCGAGTTTGAGTCAAAGTGTGTGAGAGAAAACCTTTCGATGGAGATTTGGTAAGTTCTAAAGTGCACTAGGTCGAGCCATTGGCAAGTCGAGAGTGAAATTTGCAGGTCAAATTCTGCTTGCGAGTGCAGGATCTGAGAAGGAGAGAGTAGCGGCCGAGGCTTCAAGTGAAATCTCTGTAAAGTTCTGAAGCGATTGTGTTACCCTTCCTGTAGTAAACCGGCAAATTTGAGTTTTGTTGTTAAATCGCGTGCAATATATTGCATTTGTTTTGCATGAATAAAGAGTGAGGAAGACAACCGGCAGGACTTTGTCAGCCGCAGTGTGTGTGAATGTGACGTCATTGGAGCCGCGCTGGGATAGGTCAGTTAGTGAGAAGGGTTGCACACGGGTTGGCAGCCGTTCGTGAGAGGCAATTGGTTAGGAAGGTAGGTGAAGGGTGTTCTGGAAATTAAAGTCACTTCCTGATTCAGTTATAAACGAAATAGGAGATGCAAAAATGAAGTTCTTCAAGGCTCTAAAGAGCGCTTTGAGGGGAGATGTGTACATTACCACGAGCGTGGGGGAACCTACACCGCCCGAGGATACTCCTGCTTATGCCGTGATGGAGGAGAAGGGAGTCGCACCATGTCTTTGGCTAAAACAATGGTGCAAATTAACAGCGAAGGATGGGTGTTTGGCGTTTCCAGAGAATGGGACGTTCAACATAGGGGTCCTAGAGAATTTGTGGAAGGTGTTGAATGAGCAGAAGCCGCCTCCAAGGCCAGCACAGTTCGAAGCATTAGCAATTTGGGAATTAATGGCCATATGTCAAAGGCAGCAAAAGTTTGAGAGGAGAATGAGAAAAGCAGAAAAGACGCTAGCGGAGGCTGGGTGGGATAGCGAGATCAGGATGTGGAGAAGAGAAATAATAGATGGAGTCAGGATGTTTCCCACAATAACTCAAGAATCCGACACACAAGGAAGAAAGGCCACTTGTAAAACAGACAAGGGTTCTAGTAGAGGGAAAGAGAATAACAGGTGTGGGCAGATGCAGATGACTCAGATGACGATGAGTTTCTTAATCAGTTGTTACAGGATCATCCACCGCCATATGCCATGAATGACAACAGACTAAGTACTAGTGCAGGTCCTGTAAATTCAACACAAAATCAGGGAACAGCGCATACACCTCAGGTGAAGGCAGTTGCGACACCAGCTCCAGTGCAGAATAGTGCCAGTGTATCCACCGTCCCAGAGATGCAGACACAGTTGCAGCCACCACCGGTTCAGAGGTTCTACCCTGATGTCCCAACATTAGAGACCACTACGAATTTGATGGTGCCGCCAGATCAAGCATATACAAGATCAAGGTTGGTACAAATGGAGCCAACTCCACTTCTGCTGCCCCAGCCGCAGCAACAGATGGTTCAGAATTACACTTTGGTCACAGGACCGCAGTCAGTCCCAGCACCCGTAATGAATCAGACTATGGGAGTAAATGCTCCCCAGGGTGTGGGAAACAGACAGGCACCAGCTGCTATATCTTTGCCGATTACAGTTGGTCCACCCATACCTCTGTACGCACAGGCAAAGCCTAGTGTATGTGACCAAGGGGTAATGACTAAAGAGGTGATAAGAGGAGGGTTCGCAAGAAGCTCTCAAGGGATGACACCGGGAGAACAGACAGCAGAGTGATCTAGGTCCTTGTTAGATTTCAGTCTGATTGGGGTTCCTCTAGAGACAATGAGACAGGCTGGTTTGGGACTACTAACTCCACAGATACCCAGTAAGAACATGTCACAACCACCGATGATGCAGGCTGGAAATATCTTGTTGCAAGGTTTGACTGTGCAACAACTGAATGAATGGCTAGACAAGCTAAGTTCAGCGCAGACTACTCCTGCAACAGCAGAGCGGTCAGAGAGAGAGCACTACTTGAATTTTGTGAGATTGGGCGTGGAAGCAGCTGAATTAGTTGAAGGGAGCATGGGAGTGAATAGACTAGAGTCATACACTGAAGCAGAATTAAGGTATCTGTGTACAAAAATAACTAAAGAAGTGAGCAAGGTGCACCAAAGGTTGGCAGAACTAACAGACAAATATGGCATAGACCTAGACAATACTAAGCATCTAAAGAGGAGTTATAGAACCTAAAGATTTTGATCACATGAGGTCCACTGGGATGAAGGCACACAACAGGTTTCAGGAGCCTTAGAGAAGTGGGAAGGCAGATAAGCAAAGAAGAGAGATAAAAGGAAAAGTGACTGCTTGGAGCAGCAGCGGGCAAAACCAGTGCCAGATACTGGTACCATAAATATGCTACCCATGAGAGAAACATCTGGAGGGGTTCTTGTCCATGTACCATGGTCCAGAGGTGACATTCTGTCCTTCACAAATGACTTCCCCCAGGCTGAGGGAAAAGCCGATAGAATGGTACCAGCAGACAGACAGATTTGTGAAGCTTGCGAAGTGTCTTTGGGAAGACTTGAATACATTGTTTGAGATCATAGTTCCTGCCGATTTGTGGCTCGAGTGCAAGAGAAGTGTTGACTGGCCAACTGCAGAACCGGCAAGGGATAGGGTTACCGGAGCACCCTCTCCGGAAGTAATGAAGTATTACTATAAGGTAATTGAGTTTTTGAAGCAGAAAGTGTTGTCGCAGAATATTGATTGGCAAAAGATTGATCGGACGGCACAAGAAGGCAAAAGAGTCGATACATGCTTACTATGAGAGGTTGTTGAAAGCATTCAAGCATTACAGTGGTACGGAGGTCATAGAGCCTAAAGACATTAATCACCTTGTGTTCAGGTTCGTTGAAGGGCTGAGACCAGAAATTAGCCAGATGATTAAGAATCATTTAATGTGTTGGCAAGCGAAGCCGATTGAAGAAGTATTGCAGTATGCAAAATATTGTAGTGATGAAATCGAATTGAAGCAGAGAAAGTGATGGTGATGCAAGTTAAGGCAGCGCAAGCAGGGATGCAGGGAAACAGAATACAACAGATGGTGCAACAGCCGCAGGGAAACAGAATGTTTCAGACACAAACGAGAGGTAGAGGTCGGGGAGGTTTTGTGCACCGTGGTCCAAATTTGAATACAGTAGTGGTTCAGAATGATGTACAAGGGATGAAGAAGGTGTTGCCATGTCACGCGTGCGGGGGCGTGGGACATTGGAAGCGGGAATGCCCGATGATGGTGCAGGAGGATGCGGTTCAACAAAGCAATGATGTCGGTGCATTTCAAAATGTTAAAGGACCAAGAATGAGGGGTCCTAATCCAAATGTTCGGAATAACATGGTTCAGATGCAAGGTCTTCAGCCCATGCAACATGTGCAGATGCCACGTATGCAACGAGTGCAGATGCAGCAGGTGCAACAGCAGATTCCAGTGGTATCTAGACAGCAAATGCAGTTGCCCTTAGCACCAATGGGAAAGCAACAGGGGATGCTTCCTCAACTGGTCACAAGTCAAGGAATGGGTCAAAATAATACAGTACAATAGTTCCCGTTGCGTGGTGAGAATGGAATAAACGATGAATGGTCGGATGACAGTTCAGGTAGTGAGGAGTGCAGGCTTGCAGCGTCCCTAGAAGTAGATCAGAGGGGACCCTATGTGCAAGGGAAAGTGATGCGTCACAAGGTCTCATTTTTGGTTGACACAGGAGCTACACACTCTACAGTCAGGAGTGCAGAGGTTCCGAAGTTGCCCCTTTCAGGACGCACAATAAAAGTAGTGGGAGTGACAAATCAGCTCCTGACCAACCCAATCACAGATCCGGTTCAGGTTGAGATTGGTACCTTTCAGGGATTACACAGATTTGTGGTTTGTGACTCAAGACCCGTGTCCCTACTGGGCAGAGACTTGCTGTGTAAGACGAGGTGTTCTATCACCTGTCCTAATGAGGGAATTGAGGTGCAGACAAACAGTGATGATGAAGGGGATGATGGTCAGATCTCAGAGCCTGAGACAGAGACCACAGATGAAGAGTCCCCTTTGATAAGCTTTTTCCGATGTTCACAATGACTGACCTGCCTGCAGACCTGCAGGGGACGGTCACAGACAGAGTGTGGGACTTGACAGGAAAGGAAGTGGGACTGATAAAAGGAGTGGAACCAGTCAAAGTAGACGTGAAGCCGAATGCTGTGTTCCCCCAGGTACCGCAGTACCATATGGCACAAGACGTCCTCATTCAGGTGACGCAGATAATTGCGGACTTTGTGAAGCAGGGGGTCTTGAAGGAAGTAATGAGCAGCCCATGTATCTCTCCTATAGTGGGAATGAGAAAGCCCTGTGGGAAAGTCCGAATTGTTCAAGACTTGAGAAAGATCAATGACAGTGGTAAACTGTCAACACCAGAGCAGTACGCGCTCTATTGGTGACAAAAATGCAAAAACCCAGCACTCTCAAAACAGCGTAATTTATGCATTGTGCTGATATGTTGTGGTTTAATATTTTGCATTGCAGAGTTCAATCCTGAAAACTTATTTTTAATATGTTTACAAATACTGTTCCTTTGCAATGTATTGCTGCAGGTTTTTAGAGTGTGTTAGGGTGTGGCCCCTTTCCAGGACCTTCCAGAGACTTTTTCCTGCAACATGCCTGGGTGTGGTTCTGGGCTGGTCCAAGAGTCTATAAAAGAGAGCCAGCCCAACTCCCAGTGCTCACTATTCAGAGGTCCCGGTCCAGAGCAGCAGCTTCTTCCAGAGTTCCTGTCCCGGCGGCCTATTTGGATCTTCCAGTCTTCTGCCCTCATCCTTCATTGGTGATCATTGTTCCAGTCGGTAAGACGGTGGTTGGACATTTCCCAACACCGTTATTGAGAATTTTCATATTCTTGGTTTAATTCTTAAATGAATAACAGATTACTTGCGCTGCCATTTTTTTACATTGATATGCTGGTATGCAAATAGGCAGGACGCGCGATTTATTCCATAAAGGTTTGACTTTGTTATTCATTACGCGCTGCCATTTCTTGACATATACGTGGTGGCTTAAGAATCTGCAAGACGCGCGATTCGTTTTATGGTGTTTGGACATTGTTGTCCATTGCGCGCTGCTATTTCTTGACATTTACATGATGTTTTACCTGTTGGCAAGACGCGCAACTCGTTTCATCAGCATTTAACTTTGTTGTTCATTGTGCGGTACCATTTCTTGACATTTACATGGTGGCTTAAGAATCGGCAAAAGAAGCGTGATTTGTTTCATTGTACTTTGATCTTGTTATTTATTGTGAGCTGTTATTCCTTGACATTAATATTGTGTTTTAGGAATCGGCAAGACACGCGATTCGATTAATGAGGATTTGACTTTGATATTCATTGCATGTTACCATTTCTTGGTATTTTACATGGTAACACTCAAATTGGCAAGACGCACGATTCTCTTCTCGAGTTTAATTCATGTTGTTTATTGTATGCCACTATTCTAAGATATTTATCATGTAATATTCGAGCTGACAAGTTATGTGATTTGTTTCCTGAATCCATATTGTGTTAATCATGGTGCACAATCTTTCTATGGTGTTTACTATATATATATATATATATATATATATATATATATATATATACATATATCTGCAATATTCGCAATTTGTGTTGAAACATTTTAAGAGTACACAGAAGGCCAGAGTTTCTAGATGCAATATTGTATGGTCCTAGTATACATTCTCAAAACAGGGTTTATATGACTGGTTTAAAATTTAGTCAGAATGTTTTTTCTGATTCTCATGTAAAGGAAACTACTTGAATAAGAAAGTTTTCATTTAATTCATCTTGATTCCCCTACTGGTATCCGGCCATCTTGAAACTTAGTCATTTTAAACTTAACTCTTAGATTGTTCATGTTTTCAGAGTGACTAGGCTTAGAATCATAGTTTAGTATTGATTTCAGGAGATATAATTTTCATATTGTTTGTTCTAACCTTTCCTTCCCAGCTGTTCCCTTCCTAATCCCCTCTTCCTCTCTTGAACTCTCTCAGTCTCTGTGATTTATCTATCAGAGTCTTGGAGCTGTTCAGTGGTGGACTTATTGGGAACGTGCACAGACCCCGAGGATCTGGCGACTCTGACATAAACTGCTGCCCGATAGTGCCAAATCCAGCTGTAAATATGTTTCAAGTTCCATGCAACGCAGAATGGTTCTCAGTCGTTGACTTGTCCCAAGCATTCTTTTCTGTGCCTCTTCACGAGGACAGCCAATTTCTTTTCAGTTTTAAATTCCTGGACAAGGTTTACAGTTGGTGTGGAATCCCTCAGGGGTTTTTGGAGTCACCATCTATCTTCAACCAAATTTTTAAGTAGGATTTGGAGTCATTGGAACTGCCTTTCCAATCGACTCTAGTGCAGTACATTGACGATTTGTTGATTGCTTCCAAAACAAAAGATGACTGCAAGTACAATACTATTGTCCTAATGAATCACTTGGGAAAGAATGGGCATAAGGTGTCCCCCAAGAAGCTGCAGTACTGTCAGAAAGAGGTGAAATATCTAGGCCATTTGATTGAGAAGGGGTCGAGGAAAATATCCAAGGAAAGAGTGACTGTCATACTATAGATGAATCCCCTGACATCTAGGAGAGACATCAGAATGTTTCTGGGAATGGTGGGCTACTGTCGTCAGTGGATCCCAAATTTTTCTGTTATCTCTAAGTCCTTGGAGACTGACAGTTAAGGAGGTTAAGGACGGCCCAGATACCCTAACTATGTCCGAGAAAGAGATAAGGGCGTTCATTGAGCTGAGGGAGTATATGTGCAGGGCTCCAGCTTTAGGTATGCCTGATTACACAAAGCCTTTTATCCTGTTTTGTCATGAACGTGATGCTTGTTCTTTGTCTGTCCTGACCCAGGTCCATGGACGTGCAAACCGACCAGTAGCATATTTTTCAGCTACTTTGGACCCAGTCACAGCAGCCTTACCGGGTTGTCTGCGTGCAGTTGCAGCAGTTCGTCAAAGCCTCACTCAGTGTGAAGGCATAGTGATGGGACATCCCTTAACAGTAATGGTCCCACATTCAGTTGAAATACTATTGACCTTAACTAAGACCCAGCACATGAAAAATGCCAGATTGACCAAGTCCGAAACAATTATATTGGGGTCACCAAACGTGTCACTGAAATGATGTACTGTATTAAACCCGGCAACTTTGCTTCCCAATGAAAATACAGATGTTGATGATGCTGAGGAGGTAGAACATGATTGTCTTGAGATAACAGAACTGTGCACCAAACCAAGACCTGACATTAAAGATACCCAACTGGAAGAAAATTATTATATTATCTTTGTTGATGGCTCATGTTTGAGAGACTCAGTAGGAGTACTGAGAGCCGGATACGCTGTATGTACAATTACTGGTATTTTAGAAGCATCTTGGCTTGAAAGAGTATACTCTGCTCAAGTGGCTGAATTGATTGCTCTTACTAGGGCATGCCATGCCGCTGACAAATTGAAAGTGAATATCTATACCGATAGCAGATATGGATTTGGAATTGTCCATGATTTTGGCCAGCTATGGTCCCATAGGGGTTTCATGACCTCTTCTGGTTCTCCAGTGAAAAATGGTGAAAGAATTAAGGAGTTGTTGCACGCGATTCAGTTACCTCTTGAAATTGCCGTGGTGAAATGTAGCGCTCATCTGAAATCACAAGATTTTGTGTCAATGGGAAATGGATATGCAGATCAAGTCACAAGGTTTTGCGCATTGAATTGTATATCGTTCAAGGATCAGGGGGAATTGTTACCTGAAACAGAAAATGAAACATGCACAGGTTACGCTTGAGGATGGTTCTCACAATGTAAGAATTAAAATTGTTACAGGGTCATGCCAGCAGGGAGGAGAAATGCTCTTGGCTCAAAATGCAGTGTGTACAAAGACCAGATGATTTGTGGGTTTCAGATGAGGGGAAAATGGTTTTGCCGAACAGTCTTTTGTCACAATTTGCAAGGTTCTACCATGGGCAGGCACATATTGGGAGAGACGCCATGATCAGGTTGTTCAAAATTGATTGGTTCAATCCAAAATTCAGACAAGCCGCAGAAGTGATCTGTCACCGGTGCATCATCTGTCAGCAGATGAATGCGGGAAAAGGGACAGCGGTGAATTTGAGCCACATTGGAAGAGCAGGAGGTCCATTTAGCAGAAGGCTATTGGATTTTATCAAGATGCCTGTGTGTGGAGGTCTGAGATACGTGTTGGTGATTGTGTGCATTTTTAGCAACTGGATTGAAGCTTACCCCACACGTAGGAATGACAGTCTCACAGTAGCGAAGTTGCTGCTTAGGGAATTGATACCTCGTTTCGGGTTTCCGATCTCTTTAGAATCAGATAGAGGAAGTCACTTCAACAATGAGGTGGTTAAGCTCTTGTGTGCTGCGCTGAACACTGAACAAAAATTGCATTGCAGTTACCGTCCTGAAGCATCAGGCCAAGTGGAACAAATGAATGGTACCCTGAAGTCTAGAATGGCAAATTTGTGTGCAGCTACAAATTTGAAATGGCCTGATGCATTGCCCTTAGTGTTGATGTCAATGAGAAACACACCCAACAAGAAAACAGGACTGTCTCCTCACGAAATTCTCATGGGCCAAGCTATGCGATTGCCCGCAGTACCTGCAAATGCTCTTGTGAATATCACAGATGATATGGTGTGTGACTACTGCAAGGGTCTGGCTGACCTGGTCTGCTCTTTCTCTCACCAGGTGGAAGCAAACACACTGCCACCAATAAATGATCTAGGTCACAGCCTGAAAGCTGGTGACTGGGTTGTTGTCAATAAACATGGGAGGAAGTCGTGTTTGGAGCCACGTTGGAAGGGGCCATATCAAGTGATACTAACAATTACCACTGCTGTGAAGTGTGCGGGAATTCCAAATTGGACCCATGCCAGTCACACAACGAAGGTGACGTGTCCAACTGACGAGGAAATTGAATTATCAAAAATAACAGCTGCAGAAAAGGAAGTCTCAGGGCTGGAGAGTAATCAAAGGGGAACTGAGACTGGAGGAGAGCCCGTTGAGGATGGCCTGGTCACTCAAAGAGTACACGAGATCCAGAGGGGTGACGGTGGGCCTATCTCAACTGAGGCACGAGGAGAACCGACCAAAAGAGAGGTTCTCCCAGAAGCAGACGGATACGGGTTTGAAATCGAACCCTTGACAGACCCAGAAGGCGAAGGAGTTGAGACAGAAGGCAGTCTGAGTATCCAGACTCCTCCTGAGCCACGTGCAGGTCCAGCAAGAGAAAACACCGTAGCACAAGAGGAGGGCATTGAACAGCAATCAGAAAGGACGAACGATAAAGAGACACTGAAAGGAGACAAGTGGCCAGAATCGCAAGTAGCAAAAGGAAAAGTGGTCATTGATGAAACATATGAGGAGGAAGTTGATACAACAAGGAGAGAAGACCTGAGGGAAGGAGAATTACAAGGGGATCGCAAGTTGAAAAGAAAGAGAATAGCAAACAGAAGATATGCAGGTCCTGAATGGTCATATGCAACTTCAGCAGAGTGGCAACAAGAGTTCCTAGCCTTTTGCTTTGATCGAGAAGTTCCAGGTCAATACTATGGTACCTGAGTTTGGCCACGAGGAAAAGAGACTGTGTTAAGCTGAAAGTGAGCTGAGAAACATGAGAAAAGAGACTGATAAATTACCAGATGTGTTGCTACTAACCTGAATTGACTTTTGAAAACTGATTGTGACAAGCTGCTAGCTGAATTGACAAAGGTCCTGGGAGTGAATGAGAAAGCTGTAAATACTTGCTAAAGAGAGACTTTGCTTAGCCTTGCTGGAAAAGAAAAAAAAAGAGAGAAAGAAAAAGAAACAAAAACTTTCAGCGATCCTCTGTTGATTGTCGTTTACATTTGTAGCACTTCACTTTCTGATTCTTTACAGATCATGCCTAGCACGGGAGATGATAGTGAGGGGAGTAGGCATTGTAAATATTTGGGTGTTGCTTTGGGTATTGTTTGCGTGATATTCATTATAGCTTTGTTTGTGGAGCTGCGATTGGTGGATGAGAATGAAGCTAACAATGCTACAGTTTCTGAGACTGCAACACTAACAACTTGGGAGAAGTTTGAGCAAGATACAAAGTATCTGCATAATGAAAGTAATGCAAAAGGGGAACTGTCTACTAATGTTTTCTATCACATGCTGAGTGAGTATGTTGACATTATGGATGCAAAAGCTTGATATGTGTGTACACAAATTCCTCTTTCAGTCCAAGAGGGAGTTACATATCACAGTTTGCCACTAACTTATATGATTAGTTGTAGTCTGCTACTAACGCGTTTCTATAACCAAGAAGATGTGCAATAATTTTACTCTAACTATGACCTTGTATTCTCTTATGTGCCTATCATAGAAGATCTGAATAGTGTAGCTAAATACTATGCCATAAAATTGATTAAGGGGTTCTTTGAACCAAGAGTAGCGATCAGTACATCATATGCACACCGCAATAATTTGACATGCTTGCTTACACCCGTAGAGAAAAGCTTTCTAGATCAGACTGAAGATAGAAGGAGGATTTTAAAGGGGAAATTAGAAAAAGGCTTGCAGCAGCGATCTTTTCTTAATAGTGGTAGTTACAATCTGATTAGGGAACAAGGGAAGCTAGTTTAGATGCAAAACATGTAGGTAGGCTTTGCATAACACAGCCAAAGTCATATTATGACAATGTATTTGTGGGAACAAGTGAGCATGTGTTTTTGTTTCAAAATAAATGGACCTTCATGCTAAATGGAATGGATCAAGCGATCCCAGGGGATTACTATATTTATGGACTTAATGCTTATTACCGTCTTCCAAAGGGATGGTACGGGACATGTTACTTGGGGATAGTTTTCCCAAAGATTTACCAGCAAGAAGAGCTAAAGAAATTCCCAAAAGTGACTGAATTAATTTGTGCTATACAAAAGAGAGAAACTGCTGCTGGTTTAGTAGGAGACATATTTGGAGTGATAATTCCTTCAGTAGGGGTTGTCTTAAACCCCGTAAAGATTCAAAAGTTGTCTACTATTGTGGATAACATGTTGACAAATTTCACAGGGCTTTACTCCTGGTGGATACTGAACTGGCTGCAGAGAGGGCTATGACTCTTCAAAACAGGCTTGCTTTAGACATTATTTTAGCGAAGAGTGGCGGAGTCTGTAAGATGCTTAATGAGCGTCACTGCTGTGCCTACATACCTGACAATAGTAATGAGATTAGAAGTATGCTTACTAACCTAACAGGAGATAGTGCAGATTTGAAAGAATTGAAGGAACCAGGAATTTGGGAAAAGGTTGGAAAAGGACTTGCTCATGTGGGAAGTTGGTTTAGTAGTATTTGGGATGGTATATTGGGAAAATTAATACAGGGAATAGTGATTATTTTGGCTTGTTTATTTGGACTATGTTTATCATACAAAATTAGCAAAAGGATTAAAGCAAAATTGGCAAATCATAATGCGAGGAGGGAAGAAAAGAAAAGGGAGAAAATGTTCAGAGCAAAATATGAAAAGGCAAAACAAAAGGAAGAAATTGAGATGAAAGAGATCAAAAAATTACAAGGTTGTTAAAGGAAGAATTTGTGTGATGACAAGAGTCATCAGAGGAGGTATTGTTGGAGTGTAGCTTTTATCATCAAAAAATTAATATGAACTGCATGCAAATTAATATACACTGATGCTGCATAAAAAAATGTATTAATGTGCTTCTAATGTACGCATTTGAAATGTGCCCACGGGGAGTGGCCACCAAGGTATACCTTGACTAATGAATTTGACTAATGACGAATTAATGATGTACTAATGTGTGAATTTATACCAGCTTTATGAATCATGTAGTAAGGATTTGCTAATTTAATCACTAGGCCTTAGTTAGCAAGAGTCTGGGCCTAGCTGCCTGTTCTCATATTAACTGTGTTTTTCTAACGTGCAATGTGCTGTCTTCCTACAGGATGTGTAGCTGTACTTTTCCAGAAGCTGGAGATGTGTGTATAACCGTAGTAAATTCTTTCTCATGAGACCGGACTTGCTCAAGGAGACATTCTTGTTGAATGCAACAGTGTAATTCGCAACAGGTACAAGGTCGCCCAAACTGGTAAAAACAATGGAGCTACTGACTAAAGCAAGGAGAGTTACTTTTTCTACCTGACATTCTACCCGTTGAAGATGTAAATCCCAGGAGCCAATAAACTGCATGAGAACTGTCCTAAGTGAACATTTTAGTGAGGCGATCAACGGATCATTGGATAGAGATAATGATGCACCAAATACTGACCAATGGGAAAATAGAGACTTCTCTGGCAAATTCCATTTAACGACGTGTCACAAGGAGAAATCAGCCATTTTTAGCCAAATTTTAGCCATTCTTGATGTTCCTTGCGGATGCTCTTATTACTTTTGTCCTTACTTTGACCATCCTCTAGTTGCCTGATATTTTCTTCTCCTCCTTATGAGGGAAGGACTTTCTGTCCTAGTCTCTGAGACTTTGCTGCTTACCCCGGCTGATGGCGAATCGACTGACGTCCTGAGGACGCAGACTGACTCTGTATGCTGACCCATTACGGAGGGTAACTATATAATGATGAAATTGTAATTGTCTGTTTGCCTTTCCTTTCTACGTACCAAATGCTCTTTTATAGAGACCATAGATAGAGGTTTTTTCCAAACTGATGTTGATAAATTGTTTTGCATGAAACCCAACATGCTAATGCTAATTTGAGGTTAGTTAAGGAGTTCATTAACCGAATGCAAATAGACAAATGACTGAATCTTTGCTGTGTTGAATAGATGCGCTAATGATATTCTGCTAAAGTTGACTCATGTTGACGTCGTGCTTTGTTCTAATGTTTGTGATCTTTGCCTTGATGAAGTCTTATTCGAGTTGCCATATTGTGACTTTATTGATGTGTTTCCTGGTATTGAGACTAATAAACTTACTAGTAGAGTGTAACAAATAGGGAAGAAATATTGTAAATCTTACTAAATTCCGTGTGTTTATTCATGGCTGAAAGGTCATGGTGAGCTCTGATTCTTATTAATGCCATTACCTAATTTGATTAATTTGCTGTTGTGAATATTGATGAGATTATTGACCTATCGATTGATATGCTGATTAGTTATCTCGTCTTAAGGTGTCTCCAATCAGGGTCAAAAGATTCATTGGCCTAAAACAAGTCCCACAGTAAGTAAATTACTTAGGGTGGGACGCATTATCAGGGCAAGATAGGAACACGTTTCAATGTCTGTTTTAATTACTACCATGTCTGAGATCCGGAATCCCAGAACAAAGCTCACTTAAAGCCCTGACGCAAGTTTGGGAAAGTGTCGCTTACACCTCCATTCTGTAAGGAAGTGTAAGGAAAGGTTTGTCTTCACAAAGGAAAATCATAAGTTAAAAAGGGAATATTGTGTGCAAATTAAATATTTTCCTTGCTCCACACCTCCAAAATTCTCTATGCTGTTGAGGACCTGAAGATTAGAAAAAACGTCTTACGAATAAAAATATGTGAAAGAAATATATTTCGCAGCACAATAACATTGCTTTGTTCATGAGACATACTTGTGTTGTTGGTCAACAACTCGAACAAAGGTAGGCACGTATTTGCGGTACTTGGTCACTTACCTCTCTATATGCTTCTTCAGTGAGTGCCATTATCATAATAAAAACAATTTTGACCACTGGAAATGTCATACCTCAAGCTTAAAGCCCAAGTAAACACATCAGCGAGATTTTGTTATGCGTTTGAGTATGTGCAATTAGTGAAAGTGCATTTAAGCATGAACCATAAAACTGCTGGAGTTTAATATGATCTGATTACATCTGGCTGCAAAGTACATATAGTTTACTGATGCAATTTTCTTGAATATCTAATAACGTTATAAGTCTGATATGTTGTAACAAAGTGGTGATAACTGTATAAAGTGTTTTGCAATGTTAACCAAGCTAATCTTATTCTAAACCACTTCGGTTAAACTAGGGACATATTTACTATTATTTAACGCAACGAGGTGCAGCAAGGTAACTTGTTGTACTGCATTGTGTGAAATGGAAGGAGTGGATATTTTATGTATTTACAAAGATATGGAGCATAACTGCTCCCTCATTGTGCTGGTGCACTGTGCTTCCTATCCCCAATGCAAAAACCCTTGCTCCATAGCAGTCCATAGCCTCTGTCTTACATTAAACTTTTTAGAAAGCCATGCAAGACAGCAAAAATTGCCCTTTGCGTGGCTTTGTAAATATTACTGAAGCCTCTGTGTTTTCTGATGCAAGAGCAATGCAAAGGCTCGGTAAATATGGGCCCCAATGCATTGTTAACTATACTGAGGCCCAGATTTCCTAATCCTTTGTATTGTCCTTGTGTTGAGCAAGGTGGCACAAGGTCAACACAAAGGCTTCAGCAATATTTACAAAGCCATGCACATTGGTAATTTGCACTACCTTGCAAGGCTTTGAAAAGAAACACAACACAGCGGCTTGCATTGTATTAATTTACAGCTTGGAGGCGTTCTACAGGTGGAGCATGGGCCTTTTTAATGCATCCACTCATGGATTGATGCAATTCTAGATTTAGGACTGGGTCTGAATCAGATCTGTACACCTCCCAGAGGAAGGTGTAACAAAGAGATTTTTTTTTTCCTCGTTATGTGCTCTTTCTCTGCATGATACGTTTTGCATCACTCATAGACAGAGGAAAATCAGTTTTGGATTGGTTTTGTACACAACGGTATCCCTTTCTGCATAACAAATGCTGCCCATAATGCAGGTACCCTTGCACTAGGCAGCACACAGTGCACAAGCACAAGGAGCGAACATAAATGCTCCATATCTTCGTAACTATGGAGCATTTCTGCTCTCTCCCTTTCATGCAACACAACACAGCATGTTTTCTTCCTACTTTGTGTGAAATAGTAGCCGATATGCTCTTGAGTATTATTCAACACTAACAAAGCCAATCTGAATGTTATGTTGACTTTGCCCATTCTTCAGTACCGCTTTGCTCTCAAGCTACATTGGGGCTAAAAAAAAACAATTCATTTCCTCACAAGGATTAGATTAGTGGAGAAATTCTACCATCATATCATAAAATATCATTTTATTGAATCTTTTGTTGTTAGTTGGAAACTGTAGTGCTACAGCTGAATAGAAATACTCTGAATTCAGCAGAACGTAACCCAGAAAGTATGCATTTTGTGTTTGATGTAAATCCATTCAGTATTTGCTAAAGGTACAACATTTATAAGATATATTGACATTTGGGCTGAAACTCAAACATTCAAGATTACTGATTGGCTGAGGAGGATTGTTTGGTGCAAGTGCTGTGACTGGCTAGCTGTAACATAAACTGAAACATTAGAGCACCCATTAGAGGACTCTGGTACTTTCTCTCCCATCCAGGAAATGTTTTTAAAAAAGGATATAGGTGGACAGGGTAGAAGGAGGGCTAGTCATAGAAAAAAACAAAAGTTAAAGTAACATTATAGTTAGATGAATTTGTCAGTGTCAACATTAATGTTTTAAACTAAAAAAACATGGAACTTCACCTATTATAGTTAGTGGCGCTAACTATAAATTGTGCCCCCGCCATGCACTGCTTACAGTGATGTTATCAATGATGTCAATTGAAATGTCATCAGTGATGTCATATAAGATGTCATAGAACATGCCATGAGTGATGTCATAGGTGAGGGGTGGAAGCTAAAGTTAGCACTGCTAACTATATCTGGTGAATTTCTGTGCTGTTATTTAGTTTAAAATATTAGTGTCCACACTATCATAGTCACCTAACTATAACTTTACTTTAACTTTTGTTTTTTTCAGTAAACTGATCCTTTCATCACACCTAACTACAAAGTTACTTTACCCTTTGTTTTTTCCAGTGAATTTCGTGTTTTTTTTGTTTTTGTTTAAAGTAATAATTAATTACCAGCCTTTGGCTGTGTGCTTAGACAAGCCAGACCCTGCAGCCAATACCCCCCAATACAGCCAACCCCACACTGAGCCAGGCCTTCTGCCAGGAGCAGTCATAGGGTCTGACCCTGAGAACCCCATCACAATGTGAGTTAAAATCACTTCATATCCTAAATTCCTATTTATTAGTGTCCACAAATCTTACCCTTATTCTTTTTATGGACAATAAAAAATAGGAATTTAGGATATGAGGTAATTTTAACTCACATTGTTTCACTCACCTTCTCACTGAGATATCCTTCAGTTCATTTGGATAAAGGGATACTGAAGTGAATGGAGACCCACTGATGATGCTACCCACGGAATCACCCCATAGTGGTAACATTCACCACTTAGGGCAGAATACACGGTTGAGGGGCTGTTGGGAAAGATCTCAGAGGGTCTGGAATATTATGGTATAAGGGTTAACTTCTTGTAGTTATTAGTGTTTGGACAAAGGAAGGTGAGTGGACCTTAGAGACAGCTGCTTTCTCCCTCCTTCATTGGTTTATATGTAATATGCAGGTGACCCTATGCCCTGGGCCCAGGGCAATTTTGAAAGGGGAAGGGAGCATGCAGCCCCCTCCCCAGGCCAAGTTTGGCACAGGGGACCCCATGGCCCACAGCATTTTGAAAAGGAGGCATGTAGCCCGCCTCCATTGTCTGATTTTCATCCTAAGGACCTCATCCCCCAGGGCCTGACAGTATGGTCAAAAGTGAGGAGGGCATGTGCCCCCCTCCCTGAGCCATTTTCAGCATTGGAAATGCAATTCCCCATGGTCCGGTTGCATTTTAAAAGGGAAGGGGGCACATGGCCCACCTCCCTGGGCTGATTTTGGCCTCAGGGACCCCATTCCCTGTCCCCAACTCAACAAAGGATAGTTGCCCTGGTGGCCACCCAAGATACCCACCATATCCTTGTTGGGGACTGTAGGAAGAGCCCCAAGGCACTCACAGCTCCAGCCAACTCCCTGCATCCAGAAGGAGCCAGCATTGCTACCACCTGCAAGGAGTAGCTAATAATACTGCTCCCTGGTGGGGAGCAATATTTACATCTGTTTCCCTGCCCGCATCAATGGGGCAGGAAAACAGATCTAAAGCCTGCTCCCAATGGGTGGGAGCATTTTTGAAGCTCCTGTCAGCTGGGAGCGGACTTGGTGTTTGCTCCCACTTGGAGGGAGATTTAAAATTTTCCAACAAAGCAGCGCAAACACAGGTTTTACTAGCAGCACTGCTGCAGGCAGGGAAACCGCTATGTCTCAGGGGTGGATACCCTGGGACATAGGTGCTGAGTGAGGGGGCCACAGGTCCCCTCCCTTAAAGGAAAAGGCCCCAAGGGTGGACTCTATTGGGCCTTTAGAGGCTCAGGTTGTGGGCAACATGGCCCCCTCTCCATAAAAATTAATGCCAGCCCCGGAGTTGGGCTCCCGGGGCCTCTTGAGGCATAGGGAGGGGGGTACGTGGCCTACACATAAATAAGATCAGTCCCGGGGATAAGCTCTCCAAGGCCTTTTGAGGCACAGGGAGGGGGACCATGAAGCCTCCCTCCCTATAAATGATAAGATCCGGCTCTGGAGTGGGCTCCTTGGAGCCTCTAATGACCCGGGAAGAAGTCCACACATACCTCTAGAGCCTCACAGGATCTTGTCATTTTTGTCATTTCTTTCGTTTTGGTCCTGGTGGAGTCTACCAGCAACTTCTTTCTCATGTTGCTGGCAGCCAATCAGAGTTCTTGCTCTCACAAGAGTCTGACTCCCACGGGATGAGATGGCCCAAGGGAAAAAAAGCTTGTTGGGCCAATCAGAATGCTCTGTTTTTTAAATTGGCTTTCTCATGAACGTCTCGGAGACTCTTGCAAGCCCAACTGTCAAAATGTACAATTATTTTTTACCCTTAATTTCTCCGATATTAAGGACCAGATTCCTGATGAATTTGGTGAAATTCAGATCAGCCGTTGTTGCTGTAACCTTGTTCATTAAAATTCTTTATTCAGCTTTGATGAGCCATAAAAGTTTGCTTCAAATACAATACAATACAGAAACATTAAAAGTCATAAAAAGACTATAGTTAATAAAGACAATCAACTCAGTATTTAATGAGAATCCATAATGCACTTAGAATAACATTCAACACTGCCTAAATAGCATCTATTCTTCCCATGCACTATAGACAAGAAAGAGCCAACTCTTTGGACCTAATCTTGGATGCAACTAAAACTGGGAGGAGAAACTGTCTCCTCTTAGGAGTATAAAGAGTGCAAAGTAAGAAAAAATGCTTAGGCCCATATTTATACTTTTTGACGCAAAACTGCGCGAATGTAGTTTTGCATGAAAAAGTATAGTGCTGGCTTGCGTCATTCCAGAGCACAAGCCAAATTTATGGAATGCCGCAAGTCGGTGCAAAGGGTAGGCATGTGTAATGTCATTAGCAGGATGGGGGTGGCGGTATGGGAGAAGGGGGTTTTCCACCAAAAAATAATGTTAAGCTGGTTAGAGGCCTCTAACCAGCCTAGCGTCATTTTCTGAAGCAAAGTCATCCATACCAAATGACTCCTGTCTTAGAAAAGACAGGCGTCATGCCCACCACCCCAATGGCCAGCGCAGGGGACCAGGGTCCTCTGGCCATGACCATTGCACCCTGCACCATGCAGGGGGCTCTAAGTTGTGCCCCCCATTGTCACTTTAATTTAAAAATTAAAATACTTACATCTACTTACCTAGGATGGGGTCACCTATCCTCCGGTGTCCCTCTGGTGTGGGTGGGGGTGTTCTTGGGACTTGAGGAGGGCACCTGTGGACCCAACCCATGGTGTGCAACTCTGGAAACGGGTCCATAAGTCCCCTAACGCCTGGTCTGACCCAGGTGTTCAGTAATGGCATTATTTAACCCCTTCTCCCACCCATACGTCATTTTAGCACAGGGGGATAAATATGGGGCTACGGGATTAGCACCATGTTTTAGATGGAAACTCCTACCTTGCATCTGATTGACGCAAGGTAGGTTCATGCAACAAAAAAAATGGTGCAAACTCGAATATTTTGATGTTAGACGGGTCTAACGTCAAAATATAAATATGGAGTTAGTTTTGACCCAAATTTTCATTAAAAAATGATGCACATTTGGCAAAAATTGAGTATAAATATACCCCTTAATGCTTTGAAGTGCAGTGCCATTGCAGGGGCTAAAAAGAAGTGAGGAAAACCATGTGCCTTGAATGGGAAAAGCCACCAGGAAGTGTACAGATTTAAGACAGAGCCTGACCAGCAAAAATGTATGGCTCTCATTTGGAAATGTCTATAAATAAAGTGTGGAGTTTGGACCTGCATGTGTAAATTGTTAGGAATGCTTTATCACTCCCAACACACCTGTCACCATACAAACTGATTGAGTATTTTTTTAATAAGCTCTTTCACTCTAGATGATGGGCAGGAGGCAAGACCGCCTGAGTTAGAAAAATATTCTTGGACGACCAATTTTGTAAGGCTATATTTTATAAACTCACACCATGGAAAATCTAAGGCACTATCCAGTGCCAGACAGTCAGCCAAAATGAACCTCTGGATTCTTCCAGACTCTGAGCCAGAGTAACAGGGGCTGTAATTTAGTGTGGTCTTCTATAAACCTGAGCCCAATTTCTTCATGGGGTTGGATTGCGGCACTGACAGCAGCAGTCTCAAAAATGTATTTATGATTATTTGTCGGGAGTTGCTGTTGGCATAACCCCAAATACCAGCACCAAAGGAAGCAATAGATAAACACTTACTCCTAAAGACACAGAGTAATTCTTTCACTGGCATGTGCCCCAACCTCTTTGAGAACCTAAAAAGCCTTTGGAATTGAAAGGCTCTTGCTTTTTATAGGAATATCCAATTAATATCAACAGGCACACCTCAATACATAACGTGAGGGATTTTAGTTATTTCTGTGCCGCCCAGCATAAATGTTCCAGATTTAGCTAATTTTGGAACACGTTTGATTTAAAAGATTTTGTTCAATTTGTCCTAAGACCCAGCTTAGTCATAAAACTGTTAAAAATATCAAATAAAGATTGGAGCCCGTTGCCTGTTCTCACTATAAGGACTGCTTCATCTGTGTACAGACACACAGGAACTTGACGTGAATTAATCTTTGGAATCTTTGCAATGTCTCTCCCGTACTGCGTAAATAATCCTCCAGGCCATTAATATATAATAAGAAGAGAAAGGGGGCTAAAAGCAGCCTTGCCTTACCCCAGCTACAGAGGGAAACTCTGTCCCCTTCCCTACTGTACCAAACTTTGTCTGCTGTGTGTGCATGGAGTCTACATAGCAGTTATGATTGCATTATCAATCCCTAATTGTGCCATAATTGACTATAATTTGCAAAGATCCACTGTGTTGAAGGCACATGTTAGGCCCATGAAGGCCAAATGGACACAACTTTTATTGGCCTTTGCTTATTTTTGTGTAATGGGAGATAGAATCAGGGTCTGCCCAGTGGTTCCTAGACCAGGGTGAAATCCAAACTGGACATCCGAAAGCCCTTGAGTCTCTGCTGCCCAAATTTCCAGTTTTGCCAAAATTACCCTACCCAAGATTTGCACCACACTGTTTAACAGAGAAATTGAGCAATAGCAATTGTGCTGGTTCTTATCTCACTTTTTAAAAATGGGGACAATAAGAACCTCCTGCCATGTCTTGACAGGGGGTCCCATGATCCCAGATCTTATGACATTAGTGATTAGTGCACCCCAATATTGCGGGACGGATTTATATAAATCAGACAAGATTCTATCTGGTTCTGGAGCTTTATCTGAGGGGCTACTTTTTATTGCTAAAATAACATCTGAAATCTAATTGGACTTAGTGAGGCATATAGCAGCATTTACATCCCAGGGCGATTTGACTCCCAATGCCATATTGGCAGTATGATCTCCAGGACCAAAGATTTTAGAGAAATAATCCACCCAAACTTTGGCTTATATAACCATCTCTACTTTTTGCAATACATCTCCTGACAGCTTAGGAAAATTAACAAACTGCCACAAGGAATGTGAGTCTTTCCAGGCATTTGCTGCCCTAAGATCTTCCCAGACTTTGTCCCTTATTCTGACCTTTCTTGCACTGATCGTTTTTTTATAGACATTTCTGGCCATCGCTACCCATGCCTGGTCTCGTAGTTGTTTACCCGGAGCCAGTTTAAGGGATTTTTGGGCCTGAGAGCAGGCACTGTTAAACCCTCTAGAGTAGTTACTAGTCTTTGTGATGCCGTTTGTTAATCTTACTGCCATATAGCTATTTGAGGAGGAGTAAGCCTGTATGAGATCTGCAAGATTAGCATTGTCCTGCATAACTGTAGAAATTTGGGTCCGATTATTTAGTAAAAGATCTTTGAAAAAGCCATCTTTATTGACCTTTTCCGATTTTATGTTTGGGCGCTTATATTTACTGATTTCCACCCTATACTGCAGGGCATCATTGGTGTTCCTGCCCGGACCCACTTTCAGACCTATTTTTAAGGGATTATGATCACTTATGCAGCTAGTCAAAACTTTGAAATCTTTAAAAACTGGAAGCAGGTCCTTTGAAATTAACATATAATTAATAACAGAACTTGAACCTAACCCCACAAATGTTGGTATTTGCCTGTGGTCTATACTGACAAGAGCTTAACCAAATACCAAAGTGTTTACAACTGCAACACTCTTCAGCACATCCCCATTTAGCACATACCTATATGGGGTATGCCTGAAGTGTGTGAGAGGTTGTTCTAGCTTATCACAGGTGCTACATGACTCCAAGACCCTCTTTATGAGTTTAGTGGGTGGAAGAGGCCGCCCGCCAAACTCAAGCCGTGAGAGACCACCGGGCCTATTTGGAGTTCAACAGTGTTTCTGCCTGCCTGCCTGCCTGCCCTGCAGTGAACAGGGCCTTAACATTGCAGCTGGCTCGTTACTGAGCCAGCGGAAATATGGCGGTGAGGCAGGGGCAGCAGGTCATAATGTGGCGGTCGGACCACACGACTGTGGCTGTCCAACCTCCACCATGAGCCTGGCGGTCTCAAAACGCCAGACTCATAATGAGGGTCTATATCTTTAGGGTTGCTTATATACATTTTTAAATCTCCCAAACAAATAATTGTAAGTTCCTATTGTGGCCATTCTTCATCTTATGCAGGGATTACTCTAGGTCATCTACCACCATAGACACAGCTTGGCAAAGTATATTATAATAAAACTTAATCTGTAACAAATCAAAGGGCTTGTGCAGATGCATTAAAAGAGTATGAAAATACTTGTGATAACAACCTCATGTACTATGATACCAGCCAAAAGCCACAGAAATGAAGGTAACCAAGTCCATTTTTGCCTCGCCTTCCATTGAAGAAGTAGCTGGAACATGGTAGGTGACATAACCATCTATGTGGGTGGGATCAAAGAGCCAAGTCTCTTGGCAGCAGAAAGTTGAATATTGCTCCACTATCTTTGCCCAATCAGGATTTTCTAGCTTGGTGTTCAGACCCACCACATTCCATGAAATTCCGCCCCAAGTCTTTTCCTGAGTCTCTTTATCATCATTCAATCAGGGCTTGAATGTGAAAGAAGTGGGAGAAGTGATAGGTTCATTAATGTCCTCTGCACATCCTGCGGATTGTGATTGTCAATCAAGTTGCTCTAATGATGATGGGGCCTCAAATCTATTAGAGAGTGGTATTCTACTTTGTTGATGGCAGATTGTCACCTTATCCTTTTATGAGCCATTCTGTAGGGCCCCATTAATGGTGCCATGCAAATTAAAAAAATTCAAGCCATAGAAAAAGACCAAGAGGTTGGACTCTAATGCCCTCTGGGTGAGTAGCTAATTGAGGAAGATGCTGTAGCATTGCTCAGACTAGATCTGGTTCCCTAAAGTTTATTAATACATAGTCACTTTGTTAACATTTTATTAGTGGGATAACCCAAGAGACTGTCCTTACAGAAATTATGTCCTTTGACAGCTCATTAAACCAACCCAAATGCTTTCTCAGCCAATCTGTCACTTTACTCAGTAGGGATGTATGAGATTCAAAATGCAAGGTCTCTACTTTAGGCACATTCTCCAGAATTATTATATATGGTGTGCACTCCAGGGTGATGTGTGGTCAAACATCATGTACTTTTTCCCAGCTTTTGAAATGAATATTATGAGTGCCACTCTTGTATTTATCCCTCGGCTCAGAGCGCACCAACTTTGTTTGGGGTTGTAAATTAGGGTTTGTTAAGCTGTTGAAAGAAGGCTCACACAGGCTAGTGGTTTCCTCTCTTGGTCATTCCGGAATTTGTAACATTTCCAGCTTCTACCTGAGCCCATTGATCATTTGGGCATCCTAAGATCTCTTCATATCTCTCCAGTAGAGTTATACTGGCTTTTAATTTCCTTTGAGCTAGTTGGAGAGTACTTGGCTTCCCTTCGAAAAAAAATATATCTTTACATAATCAAAGAGAGAAATTGAGTTAAATGATTAAGGTGGATGTCCAAATGGTCAAATTTCTCTACAGTAAAGTTAATAACAAGCCAAATAATGTTCTTTTTCTGTATTTTAAAAGCAGACCTAACTATAACTACCTAGTGGTGAACACCACTGGGTTACATACACACGTGTGTATGTATATATATATATATATATATATATAGTTGGGTTATGACTTTATTCACACAAATAGAGAACAGAAATTCTGCAGTTATAGTTAGATCTATTTCAAGTAACTATAACTTGCAGCCTTAGGCAACTACAATTTGCGGCCCCACCAGTTGGATAGACATAACTGTGGGTCCTTGTTGGATAAACAAGCATGTGAGCTTCTGTTCTGGCCATGATGCTCATTTCAAAGAAATTCAACCATCAGGGGGAAGCACTTACAAATGTAAATGTAGCAGGTGTCCCAGTTTCAGCTCCACTTCTGGAAAGCACAAACGATTCTAACTCCTGGGCTTGGCGAAGGAAAAGCAAGTGTGTTTACTCTGCAATTCCAAACTGAGAGATGATCTGAAATCCTTTGTGGAGGTGAATGCATCTTTCATCTATTAGAGCACAATCACACACTCTCACATCCGCTTTAACACCCACATAGACCTTTTGACACCCACTCTCACATCCAGACAGACACTTTCACAGCCACTCTCACACCCCGAGACACCCTCTCACACCTATTCTCACACCCAGAGAGACAGGCCTTGAAGCCAACTCCCACTGTGCATGGCCAAATGCCGTGCACAGCGTGGAGTTGGGTGGTTAGGGAGTCGGCCGCAGGGACTGGCAACAACATGCACGGCACGGGGAAGGGTCATTATAGGAGATTGGTGGGAGGCCCTGTAACCAACCCCTGCCATGCATGGCAAAAGGCCATCCATGGCAGTGGCTGGATTAATGCATAGTAATCAAACTTTATGTTTAAAAAAATAGCCACACCAGATCAGTGACTGGGGATGAGTGTTTAAAAAGTCACAACATTTGGTAGGTCTCTCGCTCGTTGCACCACTGGAGTCAAGCTACCCTGGCTGATGAGGGGTGATACCCCAAAATGGGTAATTTAATACATATAAGTTATGTCTTATATGCATTAAAACAGGTTAACAGGTTGATTTGGAGATTGCTTATGACTCATCCTGACAAGGATTGTCATTGCTGCTTGAGTAGGATTTTACCCCCTCAACCAGTAACCCAATTTCTCACATTTGTGGCAGCGGCGGGATTAGGACCTGTGTTTATGCAGTGTCATACAGTGATTTTGTGTTACACTGAATATCCCATGTAATAGTTTGAGACCATTTTGAGTTTTTTTTTATTTCTCTTCTTTCTCTCAATTGGTAATTTTCCAAAGTTGGTTCCTACCTTACCTTCATTCCATTGAGACTCTTTTACTATTGAACCTGTGATACGTTGCAATAACAGGAATAATCCTGGATCTGAACTACCTATCACACTACAATATGAGGGAAGGATTTCTGCAAGGAGAGTGGGCTGGTCGTGAAGAAGGGGTCCATAAAACAGACTTTAATTGAAGACCAAGAGGGTGATGGCCCAGAGAAAGATGATGAGGAAGAGAAGAGAAGTGACTTGGCAATAGCTTCAAAGAAGAGAGGAGGAACTGCAGTGGTTGGGTCCCCTGCTGGATCTCCTGATAGCAGCAGCATATCCTCCCGCCCCCTGTTTCCTGAAGAGTTGAACGGCAGATAGCTTGAGAGGGATCAACAGAGGCAGAGAGAGCCATGGAGCAGAGAAAAATGTCTCATAAACCGAGTCCAAAGGAGCTGGTCTTGAAGGCAAAACAGTTGTCAGAGTCCAGCAGCAATAGTGGCAGTGAAAATATAGTGTCCAGGGAAATGACAGGACCCACATACTGACCTCGTGGTGGGGGATGGCAAAGACATGTGATTTGAGGCATATGACGTAGCTTTAGAGATGCTTAGGATCCCTGAAGAGGTCTGGGGAACTAGCCTCTGGAGGCATATCCCTAAGGAGGGGAAATAACTCCTTCTGGTCTTACAGAAGGGGGCATGATGAGGTAGCCCCCTATGAAGGAGACCCTTGTCAAGAAATATGGTCTCACCCCAGAAAAGTAGAGATTGTGGTTCCAAGGCAGTCACAAACAGTCTCACCAGTCCTTGGTGGGGGGGGGGAGAATTGTGGAGTTTGTGGATTATTTGTGTAATTCACTGGATGGTTGGGCTGAAGGGTAGCAAGCTAAAGGGTTTGAACAATTTAATCACAAGAAAGCCCATGTTCAGTCATAGGTTCCCTAAGCTACTTTTTTATGTTATTACTGTTGAAGTGCTGCATTAATACTTTACACATTGCCTCTAAGTTACACCTGACTGCTCTGTGCCATGCAACCAGAGGCCATGTTTATTTGGTGTTTGCTTGTGCCTCACCATGACAAGGATATTGGTTGTTGCTTGAGTATAGTTTTACCTCCTAAACCATTAACTCGATATCTCACAGAAATGCTGTCCACAAACTTACATGTAGAGTTTCCACGACTGCCTCCACCTCTCCTATGTTTTTCTCTGATGAGTTGTTCGCCCCAACTGCAGAGTCTCTGCAAATGTATACATTTTAGTATGGGGAATATTTATGGCTAAGGTGGGGAGATTAGGAGAAGTAAGAGGGGTTTACGGATGGTCAAGGAAGGTCAGAGAGGGGTTAAGAGACATCCACCCACCCACTCACAAAAGTATAAGCCCATTGCTATTCATAAACGGCACTCTTAAAGCCAATATATTATAGCCAAAAAGGGACCCAAAACAGTAGCACATTAATCCAGCTCAGAGCTGAAGTAAGTCATAGTTGGGGAGTAAAAACCCCATAATCAACTATAGGGAAACTTACAGATGTTTATTAAGCTAGGAAAACATTTGTAAAAATATGTTTTTTTTTATTTTAAATGTTGAACTGAAAAGAAAAATGCTACATCACTAGTAATTTCATTTTCAAATAAACATTTAATTAATGTATGTATATCAAATTAAATAAAAAATGAATTCCTACCTACAATTTTTATTATTTTATTATTATTAAAAGTGATGTATAGTCAAATAAAACTATTTTAACTATATCTTATCAAAATGTATTGATATATTGTTACATTCAAAAAGGTTATTAAAATATTATAGAATTAAATGATAGCTATTCTCTCTATATATTTACATGGACATACAGATATATATATGTATATATATATATATGTATATTATGTATACACATATATATATATTCACACACACACACACATATATTAACATTAAATTATGTTTTTTACGATTTAAAAATATTTAATCTAATTTAACAGTATTTTAATAGGGTTTAATTTCGGCTCCCTAACTTCATTATTTTCTGTGGAAGGGTGTTGCAGTACCAGTGGTTGTGTGAGGTTGGATTTATTATAGGTTTTTTCAGTAGTACCATATAATCAAAAAATTAACTCCTCTCCCTCTTTAAGGGGTGAAGATGTGCAAGTCTACACTTTTGTTTAACTTTACACTGGGATTTTGTGACTAGCCAAAAGTAGTGAAGTTCCTCAAACGTGTGAGAGTAAATTGCACATGTAAATTACTCACAACTGTAATTTACATATGTGTATGGATTCATATGTGTTTTCTACCAAGTATGACCTTAAATTTCCTGAAATAATTTGCTACTTCATATTTTTTATCTGTATTTTAGTACCTGTGCCAGGAATATGCACACCCTTTCTTTTTACAGTTTGATTTTAACACTAAATATCTTGATTGAACATCTCATCAGTGTCCATGTCCTAAAGGAGGTCTAGCTAATGAACCAGTGAGGCTAAACTACAATACTATTTATTGTATTAGATCACTCTCTCCAGTTCAAGGGGCAGGAACAGTTCTTGGTCTGTTTATGTCCCCAATCTCACTACAAACATATTCAATAGGTTCCTGGCCCACTGAGGAGCCATCAGCTTAAGAAGCTTAAAGAGGTACCAATCCTATTCTATTTCCCTAAAATGTTGAGCACTATCAGGTTGTATGGGCCAGACAACAATAGTTAACACAAAGAAAGAAGAAGGAACACACCTGGAGAAGGACATAGTTAACAAGCACCCCCTAAACTTGAGGAATCTTTGAAATTGCTTTCAACGACTATTTTCCCAAATGTGTTCCTAACTGAGCTTCTTAATATACTGGTTGGGTGCATCAACACATAACTTCATCCAGGCTGACTGCAGCCCTCCTGATTGATGAACACACTTCTTTAAGTTCCTCTGTTTATTGAAGCCATTTTTGTATGACTATGCTTGTTTCTAATTTAGGGCCATACGTACAGAATTTAGGGATTTCGAGTTCCTATTTGCCCTTGTTTTCAAATAGCAGTCATGAAACCACAATTCCTAATATACAAATATCAAGTTAGTAATAGTGATTCCTAATGGAGTCACAACAGACCTACCTCATGAATAATATTGAGGTATGAAGCATTTTGTGACCCATTGGGAATTACAGCCATCAAGGGGAGGGTGGCCTGCAGGGGCCAGCAGACCACCATGTCCATGATTGCTTTGTAATAAAGCAATCTATTATTTTTTCTCAAACACAGTCCATTTTCCTCACAGGAAAACGGGATGTGTTTAAGTATTATTAGAACATTGGAATGTTGGCATGTCCATTGAAGACAATGGACTGCTGCGGGCTTTTACAGGCCGGTAAAAGCCCGCAGAGCCAACATTCCAATGTTCGCTTTGTTCACAGCAACAGCTGTGAACAAAGCCTCATGGAGCCCGAGGGGATTTAAATCCCCTCGGGCTCCGTGAACATTTTTTTTTTTTAATAGAACATTCTGCCCTGTGTGGCAGAATGTTCTAATAGCCTTAGAACCCGCCGTAGCGGGCTCTACCGGCTAAGGCTATAATAGTAGGTAGTGGCCCATGGGACCTCCGTCTGCTCTTAAAAATATTTGTATCAACGTTCACAAAGGAGAAAGGGTCCCACATGGACCCATTCCCACTTGCGAATTGTTACCACCACCCTTGATGTGTCAGTAAATTAATGTGTTGGTTGCAAAACATTCATAGATACTACTGTGAATCGGTATAAAGAAGGGACGCCTTAAACATGGCCCTTCCAAATACCGCTTTGTAAACCTAAATTGTACCAAATTGCAATTTGGCTTTTGTACATTATGAAAACAAGTTTTGTGGTCGCAAACGCCCCAATTCTATGAATTGAGCCATTGCGATCTCAAAAAAGGTTTTGTTTGGCACTTGGTATGCTTTGCCACTGGCAATGCTTTTGTTTCCAGTACTCTAGAAATCTGGGTGGTTGTACCAAGTGAGAACTGAGAAAGACGTCAGGTAAACAGGATGCTTATAATGACAGCCTGTCCACCTGGAAACTTTTTGATTGTCGCTTTGTGGCTCCCTCTAGCCTAAGGCCTCCTTCCTTAATATAACCTTTAAAGATAGCACTCTGGTGTGTTGTTTCATCAAAATACTAATGGTGTGCAGGACTTTGAACTAACTTCTCTCCTCAATGAAATGTCCGTACAACTATTTAGTTATAGTGCTGCCAGATGAAGAAGAATTGGAGGTCACTGCTCAAGAAGGATGGGTTCATGGTTATTTGACTGGAAGTTTACATGTGAACCAAAAACTCACCCAAGAAGAAGTAAAATATATTTCCTTGTATTTCACTCCTTGTTAGTAAGCAAAACAATATCATGCTCATGGCTAACAAACAGAAAATACAATTATGCATGCTAAGTCATTTCAAACTTAACACTGCTAATTGGACTGCTGGTTTTTACAACTAAACAGTCCCTGACGTCTGCATTTCACCTCATTAATTTATATTTAGCTCCATGTATTCTGAACCATGAATTATTTTGCCAAACGAATGTTCTATTGACTGCATAGTTTTGTGACTCTGAACATTTGCTTAGCGGAAAAGCTCAGGGCACATAAAATATATGCTAAAGGTATTTTCAATAAGTGTACTAAATGATATGATTGTCATTCTTTTCTGGCCGATATTTCACAAATTCACACGACAGAAAGAATAGCAAGCTAGTTAATGGTAGTTGGCAGATCTACTGCTGTTGCATCAAAAGATGTGCAAACTGGTGCCACGTTGTCTGTCAGAACGATAGGAACGTTATTGTCTCATAAGAGGCTTCTTTGGCAGCAATGTGAGCGAGGAAAATTAATAAAAGCAGCCTGTTGTTTTTAAAGGTCTGCAGCAAAAGTGAGGAATCCACGAGTTAATTATGTGTTAGTCCTACTTTTGTCACTCCTACTTCCTTTATGTTGGTTGCTTGGATACAATGGGCCAGATGTATCAAGAAGGCCTTTTGCGAGTCGAAAATAGCGATTTTTAAGAAATCGCTATTTCTGATTCGCAAAATGCAATGCATCACATTTGTGAATTGGTAATAGCGATTTCTTAAAATACCGGCCCCATTCGCACCTATGGGCCTGTAGGCCCATATTTGCTAATTTTTTGCATTTCCAAAATTGTGATTTCTTAAATGGAAATCGCAATTTTGGAAATGCAAAAACCCAGGGTGCTGGGGGCCCAAGGCCCCCTCTGCTGCACCCCAAAAAGTTTTTTAGGACATGTAAGGTGCACACATGCCAAAAGGGCATGTGTGCTTTACATGTGCATTTTAAAAATGGATTTTAAATGCATTTTTAAAATTTGCACATGGTTACCACCAGGTTCACACTGGTGGTAAATAGAGATTCCTAAATGCCCAATTCGCATTTAGCAATCGCTTCTTACATGTGCTTTAGAAAACGCAAATAAGGATTATTATATTTGCGATTTCTTATTTAGAGAGTCGCAATTTACGACTCTCTAAACGTGGTCGCAATTTTAAGGAATTGCTATTTTAGCGATTCCTTAAAATTGCTTTCAGAATGCCTTTCATACATTCTGAAATGACTTTTTGCATTCGCAAACAGGCATTCGCAACGTTTGCGAATGCAAAAAGCTTTGATACATCTGGCCCTATGTATCTGACAGGGTCTGCATGCTGGTGGATGCTGGTGGATCCTGTTTTCCCTTTTTACATGTATTACACTCTGCCATTGGTTCAGCCAACTGACCAATTGCTCTCGTCGTAAGAAGTGAATCTAAGGTCGTTGCTTTCCTACCGTTGTCACTTTTATCTCACCTTCGATTGGGGCACTGACGGATGCACATTCGGTTTGTGGCACCATGTCTTGGACAACTGCACTGCACTTGATTTCCTAGAACAAAATGAGAGTACATAACTCTCTCTTTTGGCATTTGTTTACAATTGTTTTAATGATTAAATTCCTTTAAGTGGTTCATCGTTAATGAGGCGATTAGTACTGGTGTGTATTACTTTGTATTGGAGATTTTAAGCAAGGGTCAATAATAGGACTGTCGGAAGATGTGAAGTGATTTTTGTTGGCAGGACAAAGTGTAGCATTGCACCGAGTTACTGAGCACTAATCAATATGCTGACCTCAGTATCAACATTGTAGGGCTCAGATCATTTAAAACAATGAATTGAGTGATCAATGTGATGGCATATATCGTTGCAAAATTTAGTATTCTAGTCGTATTATAAATATACATGTGTGGAATCCACCGCGATCTGAAAAGGTTTCTGCACAAATGTGCCATCACATCCACATTGATGTTGCATTCAACACTTCTTAATGTACTTTTCACATCTTCCTACAACCTGCGTGACCTTACACCATTATACTTAAAAAGGGCTGATTGCTTGCTGTGTATTGCACCAATATATGAAGTTTCTCTAGAAATAAGTGAGACAATTAGTTTTAACTTTATCGTAACTTTCACCCAAGATGCCTTCCATGCTCAAATACTTTTGAGATCTATTCCTACATCTTAAATGTTAAAAGCAATCTTCCAAAAATAAAGCTTGATGTCTGGCTACTCTGCAACTTAATAGTACATCTGACTAAAGCTTTATTCTGTAGGACATCCAGTCATCAGACACTGTTCAGGTAATTAGTCCCATCGATTCTGGTTAACGCAAGGGGCCATCAATTACCTCGATCTAACAACAAGGTTAGGGTTGATGTGACCCATTTTGTCTTGTTAACGTTTCTAGTTTTCACTCATTATTTGTACTGATTATTGATAGATTGATTAAACCCAGGCCTTTGTAAGTGGATACTGTTCACAATAAAAACAGTCTCATCGACAATAAAACAGCAGTCCTGTTAAAAAAAAGATGTGCTTACTTTCAGGAACTTGTATTATTAAAGGATTCATCAGAAACATTGGTCATAAGGAAACTATTGTCAATGTATGCACTGCTCAAAGTTTTAATCTTATTTCAGTCCAGTTCCTAAAAGAGGTGACCACAAACAAACGGGTTATCTACAATGTCAACAAAATGCCATTCTCCAATCATTGTGCGGATGTTTTGCTTGCCACAGTTCTTTCTTTCCAATATGGTGAAGTTATTTTATTCCACATTTTGCACACTGGGCCACTTTATTTCGTGCATGAATGTTTCCAGTAATTAAGGTTTAACAAGGGTGTAGTATGAGTGTGAGTATGCAGAGGGGGGTATAGTATGAGTGTGAGTATGTGGATGGGGGTTGTAAATGCGTGCATGGATGAGATTGAATGAGAATGTGTGCGCATGCGCCCTTAAAAGGAGGTGTGCGTGTTTGCATGGGTGTGCCTGAGTGCATGTCAGTGCGTGAATGTGTGTTTCAGTGTGCGCGTTTCAGTGCGCGTTTCAGTGTGTGTCTCTGAGCAAATGGGGGTGTGTGCAGCCAGTGCGTGGGTGAGTGGGGTGCGTGTTTGTAAGAGTGTGGACAAGTGTGGGTGCATGTGTGCATGTGTGTGGACATGTGGGTGTGTGTGTGCCGGTGGCAGAAATGGGGATTCCTGTTGCTGGGTACGTTTCCATCAGGGTTTTCTTGGTGAGGTGACTGCCACCGAAAGCCTGGTGGTCTACAGTCTTGTAATCCTGCTGTCAGGCTGAGGCCTGCCGCCGGGTTGGAGGTGCTCGCCGCCTGCCACATCGGTGTGACCACACCGGTGTGCCAGGCAGCATTGTGGAGGATTGGCTTCTGCCAAACCCCACAACTTGTGATGTGGTGGTATTTACCGCTGGGTCCATGGCGGTCGCAAGGCTGGTGGTCTGATGACCGCCAGCCTCATAATGAGGGCCTGAGTGTGCACTGTCCAGCGCACAATTTGTACTTAAAGCATACCCTTTCAGTACATATCTGCAAACACAACAAGCATGCATATATCATGATGACAGACGCGCAACAGGGATGTAAATGAATGTTGTTAGACCTGTCAACCTTAGTTTAGTCTTCCTCCAAACTTTTTGCCTGCATCCCTCCTATTCAGCTGAATTTGTTGTGTTGGACTTAGGCTCTGCACACTTTACCACTGCTAACCAGTACTGTAGTGTTTGTGCTCACTCTCTAAAACATGGTAAAATTGGCTTACACTTGATTGGTATATTTAATTTACATCATGTACATCACTAGTAAAGCCATAAACCCTACACTCACGGCCTGTAAATTAAATGCAACTGGTGGACTTGAAGCACTCATTGTACCCCCGCCCCCTCATAAATTGGCTTGCAAACATGCCTCAGGCCAGCCATTTTCAGCCTATAATGCAGTTTTAAACTAATAATTATGTTTCCCCTGGGGTAGGTCCTAAAACTGCCCATAGGGGAAGGTGCATTGTAGTTGCGTGTTTGGACATGTAGTTTTAAGTTGTATATGTCCTGGTAATGAAAAACTCCCAAATTCGTTTTTCACTACTCTCTGGCCTACCTGCCCCATAAGATAACATTGGGTAACCATATTGCATGCAATAAGTGATAACTTTTGTTTTGGGAATAAGTTAAAATATCATATTTTTGGTCTAAAGAATGGTAATTTGAAATCCTCTTTAATGGTAAGGTCAGATGTCAGGTCACAAATATGAAAATGCCACTTTTAGAAAGTTTGCATGTTATTGTCCCAACCATTTAGTGTATGCAGCCTGTGCCTTAGTCACATGACTGGATGTAATTGGCAGATGGCCCTTTTTTATTCCTCCCAGACAGCCACACAATAGGCCGAGTGGGTGGTGGCAGGGTGAGCCATTCTGGCAGATAGGGGGAGCAGACCCTTACACAGCCCCACTTGTAGTTCAAAGACACACGCACAAAGAGCTTCCCACAAGCCTATTGTAACTCCAGACATCCTAGGACCAGGGCAGGGAGTCATTTGTTAGCACTGTAATCCACAATGGGGGTGACAACTCCGGAGGTTTCTTCAACTTCAAAGCTGACACCATGTATACAAATGGGACCCTCAGACCCACCTTTCCGTACATTCCTGGACTTCTGAACTCTACAGAAGAAGGATTGCCATAATGCCAGAGGACTCCCCTGTTGCCCGAGGCCCTCACTGCTGTTTGAGAAGGAATACCTGACCTGCTCCCTTCATCCAAGACTCCCTGAAATTACTCAAAGGGTCAATTGACTGACCTCCTGGTCAGAGCTAAAAGAGATATAACAAACTTCCCTGCAACTGCCCAGGTGACCTGCTGCATTGGACCTGCAAATGGACCTCCATGAGCCCTGCTGGCCTCTGCAAGAGTGAGTCCCTGACCCGAAAGTGGTACTTTCTTAAATCCTGGGACCTTGGTTGGTATCATAGTGTACTTCTCCAACCCAGAAGAAAACAACCCTGACGTTTTGGGCTTTTTGCAACCACAAACAGACCAGTTTGCACCAATATATTGTCACCTGCACTACAAGCCAACGGAAAGCTCTGGTGAGCCTGAATCTGTGCACTACGTAAATCATCAGAAATGGCTCTGAGCATGATATCTGCACTTTGTGCCATAGCACCCATAGCTTGCAGCGACAGCTAATGAGAAACTCCACCAACAATCATCTGCAACACCTGGCAGGATCTTGACACTACAGCAATGACTGCTTATGATGGTCAGGCTGCTCTTTGTGCTACAGTGATGCCCATATTCAATGCATTCCCTGCTCCTCGTGACCTCCTCCACCATGAACAGAACTCTTCACACTGGACTTCAGAAGGTAACTTTTATAATGGAACTACCCTGGTCCCTGGATCCTGCCCACCCTCCCTCATGGTTGGCCACAGCTTGTGACTTTCCTTTTGTTTTGAACACCCAGATGATTGTGAGTGGTGTTTTGCGCTTTTAGGCTGTTTACCTAATTAAATATTTGACATTGCACATCTCTGGTTCTACTGATTGGATTTTTGCCATTTTGGTATCAAACAATTTATTAAACATTACTCTGTTTTTCTAAATTAGTGTGTGGTGTTTTCACTTTATTGCTGCTTGAGTGCGGCATAAATACTTTACACATTGCCTCTAAGTTGCGCCTGACAGTTTTATGCCATGTACCAGAGGGTTAGGCACAAGTTGATCTATGGCCAGATGTACGACACGATTTTACGGTTGCAAATGGTGACAATTGCATTTTGAGACCTCAAAATGGCCTTGTACAATGTACCATCCCTATTTTGCAAGTAGGTATCCAGTTATTGGCACGCAAAATATGGGATTGTGACTCGCAGTTAGCAAGTGGTATCCCTTCCTAATTGCAACTCACAGGGGGATGCATGATTGTTTTGTGACCGTGAATGAGGTCCTAAAATAATCGCAGTTAACACCAATTTCAAATTGATGTTAACCCATTTGCAAATGGGAAGGGGTCCCCAAAGAACCACTTCCCCTATGTGAATGGTAGCGAAAATGTTCACAGACCACTGCCCACTCTGAAAAACTGAAAAGTAAACTTTTTATTTTCATTTTTGAAATCCATCTTGTTTTCCTTTAAGGAAAATGGGCTGCATTAAAAAAAGACTGCTTTATTTAAAAAGCAGTCACAAACATGGTGGTCTACTGACTCCAGCAGGGCACCATCCTCATGAGAGCGGCCATTCCCAAATGGGTTGCAAATTGCGACCTGCCTCATGAATATTAATGAGTCAACTGCATGGAGTCTTTCTAGATGCTCCTGAATGGGTGCATGTATCGGATAGTGGTAGTGGCAGACCAGGTGATTGAGCTGATATGCCCAACCTCTTGAAAGCAGCAGCTGGCCCTGAGTGCTGTGTTACAATCTACGCCTTGCAGAAGGACCGAAGTACTAAAGCTCCAGCAGTAATTACCCCAAGAACAATGCAGTGTCGCTCACATGGAATGTCCCAGCAAAATCACATGCCCTGGGTCTCATTGCTTGTCCCTACCCACACTCAGTGAGGATATGAGCAGTGGTGAACACAAGCATCAAAGGGACAAGGTTTGTCTGTGAAACAAATGGAATAAGCTGAAAATAAGGTTAAGTCATAATAAATGAGTAAAGAAGAAGGTGATATAGCAACTAAAGGACAGACTGCACTGTCTTTGACCAGAGAGGAAACCATATCGCTGTCAAAACTAAGTGGCACACCACACCCAGCTGTACTCTGAGCACTCTTAGGTAAGCACAACAGACCATGCCCAAGTTGAGAGACACTACAGGTGAGTGAGAAGGATGATGATGATGTGGCAGCAAGCAACCTAGTGCACAAGTCCAACCCTCTGCACCACAACCAGGTAGCCAAGAACAAAGAGTACAAAGTGTACAATTGAGACCAATACCATGTGGGTGCCCACTCTAACCGAGTATTACAGTTAGTGGACTGACTGACCTAGCTCCAGCTGTGCCAAGATAAAT